>NC_057808.1:168271775-168571775 GCF_018294505.1 Triticum aestivum | reverse complement strand
CTAAGCTAAAAGAAAAATATTTGAATGCTAGAATGCAATATGATCCTAAGTTTTCTACTTCACCTATCTTTGTTACTAATAAGGATTATGAATTCTCTGTCGATCCTGAGTTAATTACTTTGGTTGAATCTGATCCTTTCCATGGTTAGGAATCTGAAACTGTTGTGGCACATCTTACTAAATTAAATGATATAGCCACCCTATTTGCTCATAAGGAAAAAATTCGATATTACTATATTCTTAAATTGTTTCCTTTCTCGTTAAAGGGTGATGCTAAGTTATGGTTTATTCTCTTGCTCCTGGTTGTGTGCGTAGTCCCGAGGATATGATTTATTACTTCTCTGAAAAATATTTCCCTGCTCATAAGAAACAAGCTGCTTTAAAGGAAATATTTAACTTTGTGCAAATTGAAGAAGAGAGTCTCCCACAAGCTTGGGGGAGGCTTCTCAGATTACTTAATGCTTTGCCTGATCATCCTCTCAAGAAAAATGAAATACTTGATATCTTTTATAATGGACTAACCGATGCTTCTAGAGATCACCTAGATAGTTATGCTCGTTGTGTTTTCAGGGACCGAACTGTTGAGCAAGCTGAATTACTATTATATAATATATTGATTAATGATAATGATTGGACCCTTCCTGAACCAACTCCTAAGCCAACTCCGATGAAAAGGGGTATTCTATTTCTCAGTCCTGAAGATATGCAGGAGGCAAAGAAATCTATGAAAGAAAAAGGTATTAAAGCTGAAGATGTTAAGAATTGACAACCTATGGAAGAAATACATGGTCTTGATAACCCGACACAGGTAGTAGAGGTAAATTCTCTCTATCGGTTTGATGAAGGTGATATTCCTCATAATAAGTGTGCTAGTTAATGCCTGGATGAGTTTGATAATTTTATTGTCAAACAAGAAAATTTCAATGCTTATGTTAGTAGACAATTGAAATGTAATGCTTACATGCTTGAATTCTTGGGTAATTATGTGAGTAGAACTGTTAGTGATCTTAGGCTTATTAGTAAGCATGCTTCCATGGTTAAAACTCAAGTAGAACAAGTACTTAAGGCACATGATGATTTGCTCAATGAGTAGAATAGTAAGAACAATGGTAATGCTGTTAGGGTTATGACTAGAGGTGGTAAAATGACCTAGGAACCTTTGTACCCTGAGGGCCATCCTAAGAGAGTTGAGCAAGATTCTCAGAGAATTAATACTGAGGCACCTAGTCCTAGTAATAAAAAGAAGAGGAAAACTGATAGGATTTTGCATGCTTCTAGTGAACCTGTTATAGAAACACCTAAGGATCCCAATGATATTTCTATTTCTGATGCTGAGACGCATCTGGTGATGAACATGGACCAAGTGACAATGTTAATGATGATGTTTATGTTGATGCTCAACCTAGTAATGATAATGATGTTGAGATAGAACCTGCTATTGATCTTGATAACCCACAATCAAAGAATCAGCGTTATGATAAGAGAGACTTCATTGCTAGGAAACATGGTAAAGAACGAGAACCATGGGTTCAGAAACCCAAGCTCTTTCCTCCTAAACCATCCAAGAAAAAGGATGATGAGGATTTTGAGTGTTTTGTTGAAATGATTAGACCTATCTTTTTGCGTATGCATTTGACTGATATTCTGAAAATGTCTCCTTATGCTAAGTATATGAAAGATATTGTTACTAATAAAAGAAAGATACCGGAAGCTAAAATTTCCACCATGCTTGCTAATTATACTTTTAAGGGTGGAATACCAAAGAAACTAGGAGACCCAGGAATACCTACTATACCATGCTCCATTAAAAGAAACTATGTTAAAACTGCTTTATGTGATCTTGGAGCTGGTGTTAGTGTTATGCCTTCCTCTTCATATCATAGACTTGAATTGAATAAGTTGACACCTACTGAAATCTCTTTGCAAATGGCTGAGAAATCAACTGCTATACCCATCGGTATTTGTGAGGATGTGCCTGTTGTGGTTGCGAACGTTACTATCTTAATAGACTTTGTTATTCTTGACATTCTTGAGGACGACAGTATGTCGATCATCCTTGGTAGACCCTTTTTGAATACTGCAGGGGCTGTTATTGATTGCAACAAAGGCAATGTCACTTTTCATGTTAATGGTAATGAGCATACGGTACACTTTCCGAAGAAACAACCTCAAGTTCATAGTATCAATTCTATTGGAATATTTTCAACTATTACTATTGGAGGTTTTGAATTCCCTCCACGTACTGTCAAAAACAAGTATAATATTCTTATTGTTGGGGACATGCATATCCCCATTAAGGTAACCTAGTGTTATTCAAAAATTCTCCGGTTTCATGTTATTCGAAAGAAGTTTGTTAATAAGACTTGATCAACCTTGTTAATGGATTCCTTTTGATGGGCATGAGATGGATGAATTTAGAAAGCACAACTTTCTACACCCACTTTTTTACTTTCTGTTATTTAGAATAAATGAAGCCAAAATAGTATTATTTGTCTGTTTTCTAAATTATCCATGCAATAAAAAAATGTCCAGAAAATAAAAGTTTTCCAAATGCCCTAAAAATTTAGTATGATTTTTTATAGAATATTTCAGAATTTCTGGCACTGAACATGCACCAGGGGGATGCACCAGTGGGCCACAAGGGTGGAGGGCGCGCCCTACCACCTGGGCGTGCCCCCTTGCCTTGTGGGTCCCACGTAGGCCCCCCTCACTTATTCCAGCACCCATCCACTTAGTCTTCCTCCAGAAAAAATCATCCCGTTGCTCAGACCCGTGTTCTAGCTCATCTTGCCGCCATTTTCGATCTCATTGTGCAAAGCTCCATGTCGGTGGAAACGACACCTATGGAATCACTGGGATCCCTTCTATGGTTGGCGGGCGCGAGGTTATGCAAAGAGCGGGTCTGACAAGAAGCACACGGATCGTTTACCCAGGTTCGGGCCGCGAAGATGTGTAATACCCTAGTCCTACTTTGGTGGATGTATTTGAGTGTTCTTGTGTTCTTGAGCTAGCTACGGGGTGCAACTTGCCCAAAAGATCCGAATCCCCCTCCTGGTCGCCTTGGGCCTCCTTTTATAGGCAAAAGGGGCTGCCACAGTGGCACACAGGAGGTGGAAAGCTGTACAGTGGATGAGTCTATCCTCTGGCACCGTTGGACAAACGCATTTAATGCGCTGCCGATGTGCCCCTCTCACTTTATCGGGGACGGCAAGGAAGCACGTCCCAGCTGTCGCCGCCTCGTCTGGCAGCGACGCACGTCCGGGCTGACGAGGCGTTGTGGCGCCATGTTGACTGGCTGCTGGGCTGGCGTGGTGGTGGAGCCTTCACGAAGGCCTGCATGCCACCGTGCAGGTGCTTGCTGAGTCGATCATGGAGGCTGCTCGTCGCCACGCTAGTGCCTGCTCAGCTGGTTGAGCTCGCAGCTGCATGGGGACGGCGGTGAGTCATGGCAGACGCGGGCCCTGCTGCCACCCTATAAGTGTCTCCGGCAAGGGCCTTGCTGGGGCCCCGACAAGGGTCTTGCCGCGGCTTCGTGGTCTTCCCCGGCATGCATCTTGTCGGGGGTCTCGTGGATTTCCTCGGCTAGGATCCCGCCGAGGATCGTCGTCTTATGGTCCTCATCTGATCTCATATGTTTATGATCGTGACGAAGATCTGCATGCTACCATAGAGGCGCCTCCCGAGCCTTGGTTCCAATGTGGATAGTTGGGTGGTGGTGTTGGAACCCGCGGGCTCAAGGGTGGCCTGCTCTGCTGGCATCGGGCAAGTTGCCCCGGCAAGGCTCTTGCCGGGGCCACGGAGGCTGCCCCGGCAAGGGTCTTGCCGGGGGAGTCCACCTCGCCCTCTTGCTCTTTTGTTTTCTCTGGTCTTGGCGTTGCCTCTGGTCGCCTTGTGCCTTTGGCTTTCCTCCTCTGCCCTGCTTAGTGTGGTCGTGGGCGCAGCTCCGACTGCCCGTGCCCAAGTAAAGGGTAAAAAGAAGTGCCCCTACTTTTGTACCCCGACAGGAGCCCCCAGGCCCGGGCCACACATAAGCACGACACGTTGTTGGGCCAGGCCCAGAACGATGCGTGGTCAGGCGGGGCGGAGTTTTTTACCGCGGTAACTTCTCGTCCGCTGCGCTTCCCCATGACCCGCGTTGAATGCGCGTTGTGGAAGGTCGTGCGTGACGTGGGGGCATGCGTGGGGCAGTTCCCGCACGCATGCATCACATCATAGTAAATGGGATAGAGGCGGCCTGCGCCTTCCCCATAAAAAGGAATAAACGCAAGCGCGCTGCTCATTTACCCTACGTGCGCTCTCCAATCTCGGAACCGCTGTCCCTTCTTCCTCCCTCTCAAGCTTTCGCCTCTGCTCGCCGTCGCCGCGCCTTCGTCGTCCTTGATCCCTCGCCTCCTGCAGCCGCCATGGCACCCAAAACCAGCAGAGGCAAGGGAGTGGCCAAGGACTCCGGGACAAACGAGCCGCCGGAGAGCGAGTTGGTGGTGTGGCGGACGCAGTCCGCCTACTTCCCAACGGCGGTCGACGCGGTCCACCTCCGGGACTACTTCAAGCATCTGTGGGGGTGCGAGACGGGGGGGTGATGACCCACAAGTATAGGGGATCTATCGTAGTCCTTTTGATAAGTAAGAGTGTCGAACCCAACGAGGAGCAGAAGGAAATGATAAGCGGTTTTCAGCAAGGTATTCTCTGCAAGCACTGAAATTATAGGTAACAGATAGTTTTGTGATAAGATAATTTGTAACGAGCAACAAGTAAAGAAAGTAAATAAAGTGCAGCAAGGAGGCCCAATCCTTTTTGTAGCAAAGGACAAGCCTGGACAAACTCTTATATAGAGAAAAGCGCTCCCGAGGACACATGGGAATTATCGTCAAACTAGTTTTCATCACGTTCATATGATTCACGTTCGGTACTTTGATAATTTGATATGTGGGTGGACCGGTGCTTGGGTGCTATCCTTACTTGGACAAGCATCCCACTTATGATTAACCCCTATTGCAAGCATCCGCAACTACAAAAGAAGTATTAAGGTAAACCTAACCATAGCATGAAACATATGGATCCAAATCAGCCCCTTACGAAGCAACGCATAAACTAGGGTTTAAGCTTCTGTCACTCTAGCAACCCATCATCTACTTATTACTTCCCAATGCCTTCCTCTAGGCCCAAATAATGGTGAAGTGTCATGTAGTCGATGTTCACATAACACCACTAGAGGAGAGACAACATACATCTCATCAAAATATCGAACGAATACCAAATTCACATGACTGCTAATAGCAAGACTTCTCCCATGTCCTTGGGAACAAACGTAACTACTCACAAAGCATATTCATGTTCATAATCAAAGGAGTATTAATATGCATATAGGATCTGAACATATGATCTTCCACCAAATTAACCAACTAGCATCAACTACAAGGAGTAATCAACACTACTAGCAACCTATAGGTACCAATCCCAGACTTAGAGACAAGAATTGGATACAAGAGATGAACTAGGGGTTGAGAGGAGATGGTGCTGGTGAAGATGTTGATGGAGATTGCCCTCTCCCGATGAGAGGAGCGTTGGTGATGACGATGGCGATGATTTCCCCCTCCCGGAGGGAAGTGTCCCCAGCAGAACAGCTCCGCCGGAGCCCTAGATTGGTTCCGCCAAGGTTCCGCCTCGTGGCGGTGGAGTCTCGTCCCGAAAGCTTGCTTATTATTTTTCTTCGGACGGAAGACTTCATATAGCAGAAGATGGGCACCGGAGGGCCAACAGGGGGCCCATGAGGCAGGGGGCGCGCCCAAGGGGGTAGGGCACGCCCCCACCCTCGTGGCCAGGATGTGGGCCCCCTCTGGTATTTCTTCCGCTCAGTATTTTTTATTATTTCCAAAAATAACTTTCGTGGAGTTTCAGGACTTTTGGAGTTGTGCAGAATAGGTCTCTAATATTTGCTCCTTTTCCAGCCCAGAATTCCAGCTGCCAGCATTCTCCCTCCTTATGTAAACCTTGTAAAATAAGAGAGAATAGGCATAAGTATTGTGACATAATGTATAATAACAGCCCATAATGCAATAAATATCGATATAAAAGCATGGTGCAAAATGGACGTATCAACTCCCCCAAGCTTAGACCTCGCTTGTCCTCAAGCGGAAGCCGATAACGATAAATATGTCCACATGTTTAGAGGTAGAGGTGTCGATAAAATAAAATACGGACATGAGGGCATCATGATTATTCTCATAACAACAACATATATGGATAATGTCATATGATTTCTTATGCTCAAGTAATAATGTATTCCCAATGCAAAGTATGAATCGGAAACATTATTGAGAACTAACAAACTATAATCTTAGTCATTGAGGCAATTGCAATTTATCATAACATCAGAAAGAGTCTATGTCAGAGCTTTCTAGCAAGTCCACATACTCAACTATCATTTAGTCTTTCATAATTGCTAACACTCACGCAATACTTGTGGTTAGGGAGTTTTAATCGGACACAGAGAAAGATAGGGGCTTATAGTTTTGCCTCCCAACCTTTTACCTCAAGGGTAATGTCAACAATAATAATTCATGCTAACTTACATCCAATTAGATATATATGCCTAGATCTTTCCAACATACTGTGCTTGCCAAAGGATAAAATGTAAAAAGGAAAGGTGAAGATCACCATGACTCTTGCATAAGGTAGAAGATAATAATAAAAGATAGGCCCTTCGCAAAGGGAAGCAGAGGTTGCCATGCGCTTTCAGGGTTGGATGCACAAAATCTTAATGCGAAAGAACGTCACTTTATATTGCCAGTTGTGATATGAACCTTTATTATGCAGCCCGTCGCTTTTATTTCTTCCACATCACAAGATCGTATAAATCTTATTTCCTCCACACCAATCAATCATACATATTTAGAGAGCAATTTTTATTGCTTGCACCGATGACAACTTACTTGAAGGATCTTACTCAATCCATAGGTAGATATGGTGGACTCTCATGGCAAAACGGGGTTTAAGGGTTTTTGGAAGCACAAGTAGTACCTCTACTTGGTGCAAAGAATTTGGCTAGCATGAGGGGGAAAGGCAAGCTCAACATGTTGGATGATCCATGACAATATACTTTATCTCAGATATAAGAAAACATAACCCATTACGTTGTCTTCCTTGTCCAACATCAACTCTTTAGCATGTCATATTTTAATGAGTGCTCACAATCATAAAAGATGTCCAAGATAGTATATTTATATGTGAAACCTCTCTTTCTTTATTACTTCCTATTAATTGCAACGATGACCAAAGCTATGTCTGTCAACTCTCAACAACTTTTAATCATCATACTCTTTCTATGTGAAGTCATTACTCTCCATAAAATCAATATGATCTCTTTGTTTCTTTTTATTCTTTTCTCTTTTCTTTTATTCACTCAAGATCATAGCAAGATAATCAAGCCCTTGACTCAACACTAATCTTTATTATATATAGCTCACGGACTCGATTACATAGAGGGATCATAAAGCAAAACTCCAAAACTAGATCATACTAAAAAGTTTATTCTACTAAAGCAAGATATTACTAAAAGGATCGAACTAAGAAAAAGGTAAAGATACGAGTGTGATGGTGATACAATACCGGGGCACCTCCCCCAAGCTTGGCAGTTGCCAAGGGGAGTGCCCATACCCATGTGATTATGTCTCCTTCCTCAGAAGTGGTGGTGATGGGGTCGTTGATGAAGTAGGCTAGTCGTCCATCTTCCAAGGCATGGGCTCACCATCATAGAAGGATGATCGAGTCTCCGGGATCCTCAAATCTGCAGCCAAACTCATTCTCTTGAATCTATATTCATACTCACAGTTTTGGTTTTGCATGTCATAGATTTGGGCTTGGAGGTGCTCGATTTCCTCGTGGAGCTTGAAGATGGCCTCCCCAATGTCCTTGGCATCCAGCTTGTGGTTGTTGGTGAACTCCGCGATCATCATGTGATTGGAGTCAAGTCCACGCTCCACCATCTCCTGGTGTCGGTGTCAAAACCGGCGGATCTCGGGTAGGGGGTCCCGAACTGTGCGTCTAAGGCGGATGGTAACAGGAGGCGGGGGACACAATGTTTACCTAGGTTCGGGCCCTCTTGATGGAGGTAATACCCTACTTCCTGCTTGATTGATCTTGATTATATGAGTATTACAAGATTTGATCTACCACGAGATCGTAGAGGCTAAACCCTAGAAGCTAGCCTATGATTATGATTGTTCTTGTCCTACGGACTAAACCCTTCGGTTTATATAGACACCGGAGGGGGCTAGGGTTACATAGAGTCGGTTACAAGGGAGGAGATCTACATATCTGAATTGCCAAGCTTCCCTCCCACGCAAAGGAGAGTCCCATCGGGGCACAGGATGAAGTCTTCAATCTTGTATCTTCATAGTCCAACAGTCCGGCCAAAGTATATAGTCCGGCAGTCTGAGGACCCCCTAATCCAGGACTCCCTCAGTAGCCCCTGAACCAGGCTTCAATGACGATGAGTCCGGCGCACAGATTGTCTTTGGCATTGCAAGGCGGGTTCTTCCTCCGAATACTCCATAGAAGATTTTGAACACAAGGATCGTGTCCGGCTCTGCAAAACAAATTCCACATACCACCGTAGAGAGTATAATATTTCCACAAATCTAATCTGCTGACAACGTGACATCACGCCGTGGTCCGGTCATTATTCGAACCGTTTTTCTCAACCAGCTACTGCACATATTGCGAGGCGGTTTTCTTGGCACGTCTTGTCGAAGCAGAGATCGTGTCCCCTTATCACGGGATTCTCATCAATACGGGTTTGGGTAACCCAACCGCGCCATTAATCATGGTGCTTGGGGAATAAGTGAGTTTACCAGGCAGGTGAGGAGGTGCACAGTTTCCTCCGCCCTTATAAAGGGACAAGGACTTCTCTTTTTCACCCACACCTTCTTCTTCCCTGCCCATCCATTCTCGCGCACTCGAGCTCCAGCGCCCAAGTTCGCATTTTCTCCGCAAAACCACTCCAAACATGTCCGGAGCGGGAGGCAAGTGGATGGTCTCCTCCGTTATGGAGGGGGGCATTACGAAGCTCTGGGAAGCCGGATACCTAGCCGCAGATATCGCGCACCGGCTCCTAGACGCGGGGCAGATCGTCCCTACTCCAGAACCCCACGAGAGGGTCGTATTCCTTACCCACTTCGTCCGCGGACTGGGATTTCCCCTCCACCCATTCGTCCGCAGGCTCATGTTTTACTACGGGCTAGATTTCCATGATCTGGCCCCCAATTTCATCCTCAACATCTCGGCGTTTATCGTCGTGGTGCGAGGCCTTCCTTCGCATCAAGCCCCACTTCGGCCTATGGCTGAAGACCTTCAATGTGAAACCAAAGGTGGTGGTCGGACAGCAGGCGGAGTGCGGAGGCGCCATGGTGGGCAGAATGCCCAATGTCACCTGGCTTGAAGGCTCCTATGTGGAGACCGTGAAGGGGTGGCAATCGGGGTGGTTCTACATCACCGAGCCGCGCGACACCAACTGGGTGGCTGCCCTCGAATTTTGATCCGGCATCCTCATGCGGCTCACCTCCTTGAAAGAGAAGGGCCTATCCTGGGGTTCGTCAGTGGAGCTGACCGGACTACAAAAATGTGTGAAGAATATGATAAGAAAGAAAATCAAGCTTGTCAACGTGGTCCAGGTCATGCTCTTCCGCCGAATCCTCCCGTGTCAAAGACGGGCATTCAATATGTGGGAGTTTGACCCGGCCGAGCACCAGATGCTGCGAGAGATTTTTGACATGACGCACAAGGACGTCTGGAAGGTGCTGTTCAAGGGCGTCAAGGTACCTCCTCCCCTTACCGAGGATCGCGGACTCAGCGCAAAGCGCCCTGCCAATCCGGTAAGTCTTTTATATCTCATAAGATGTTTGTTTCCCCCGTATAATCATGCGTGGGATCTAAGCCTCCACGCCATTTAACAGGACTGGGTAGCGACAGCGGAGCAGATCGATTGTCCAGCCCCCCCTGCCCGAAGATCCAGCAGATGCTCTCCTAACGGAGATGCTGGTTCCAGCGCCTTATGAGGCGCCGGAGAAGAAGGCCAAGAAGAAGGCCACGGGGACCAGGAAAGGTCTCCGGCGCAAGGTTATATCGGACTCATCTTCCGAAAACACCGAGGCGCACTCTTCCCACGAAGACGAGGAGGAGGAAGAGGAAAGTTCTCCCCCCAGCCGGGGGGACAGGAAAAGGAAGGCCGCCCCTTCAGGGGAGGCCGAAGGGTCCAAGAAGGGAAGGACCCTCCTTCCGGACTGCTCCACAACGGCCGCTTTCAGTGACGAGGAGTGGTTACCTAGGGACAAGCCCTTGGCGAAGTAGTGAGTACCGGGATTCCATAATAGTTCTTGGTATGTTTTATTTTATTGCTTCTTATCACGCCGAACATGATTATGTAGTCCATCCCGAGCCCATATCGATGTATCTTCTTCGGATGATTCTTTGGGCCCATCGGATATGAACAACGATTCACTCCCGACCGCCTCCTCCCCCACCCTACGGACGACGCTGAGGTGTTGTCTCAAAGGGCACTAAACCAAGGGGAGACAGTTTCGGAGGCGCCCCAAGGCGACATTCCAGGCGCTGGGCGCACGAGGGGCAAGACTCCCCTGGGCCCTAACGCCGGGGGCAGCAAGTCTAGCCCCCGGCCGAATACTGCGCCAGAACCTCCAGTGGTTCCGGATTCTATCAGGCAACCCCTCGCTAAGGGGGGCAAGCCGTCTGTGCCGATGGCCTCTGTCCATCCAGAGGCATCGGACAACTTGCTGGAAGCGCTTCGCAGCGCTTCCATTGACGAAGAGCACCGCACTGTTATGAGTGGGGTGCTCAAGAAGGTTCAGTCCGCCAAGAGCGGACTGACTGAAGCCTGTGCCAGCCTCCTAACAGGCTTTGAGGTAAGTAATCAAATTATAAGAAAATGTTACAGCATAGACAAGAGCCCCTGATGCTCTGTTTGGCGTTCGCGAAGAAAGGCCGAATAGAGGATCAAATAATAATCGCAGGAGTCTAATCAGAATGTGTCTATGTGAATAAGCAGACTTCATTGCTGGTCGCTGCCGCTCATATTGTGGAGGTCGCCGTACTGAAGCGGGACCTTGAGCGGTCCAAGGAAGAGCTCGGCCTTACCAAGAGGCAGCTCGAAGAGAACAAAGGTAAGTGATACCCCGTCTGTATATTGATAAAGAAAAATGTGGTTGTTGAATAATAGGATCGTCATGAATTTTGATAGGGGCCACGACCGAAGTGGCGGCCCTGAAGAAGGCGATGTCCGAGGCCGAAGACAAAGCGACCAAGGAGCGCATCGAGCGAGAGAAGCAAGAGGCCCGAGTCGGCGAGGTGCAGCAAGAGCTCCAGGCTTTCGTAAAAAAAGACGAGTCCTTGGAGCGTCACTCTAAGACGCAAGGCTCCGAGCTTGCGAAAGCCCTCAAAAATGCACAACACGCCAAGGCCGAAGCCCAAAAGGCCCTCCAGGAGATTCGGGCGGTTAAGAAGATAGCGGTGGGTAAGGCATTCATTATGCAAAGCAAGCATGTGAAGGAAACTATCCTTTTACTTACCCGAGTTCGGAGCTCTCCAGGAGCGTTCGCAGATCTACCCTGCAGTGTGTCGGATGCCGCGGAGTTCTACCGGGCCGAGGAGGGGAGCTCGATGGAGAAGTTGTTCTGGTCTCAGTATACTAGGACCGAACATCCGATGCCCTTTAGCGACCAGTTGAAGCAACTGGTCAAGCTTCATAAGGCGGCCGAACAGGCCATGAAGGGTCTTATAGTCCGGATGTGGCCTGGCGAGCCCCTCCCTGGTAGCTACTTCGGTCTGGTAAGGCGGCTTGTGAATGCCTGACCACGGTTTGAAGTCATAAAGCGGTCCGTCTGCATTGAGGGTCCGCGCAGGGCCTTTGCCCGAGCGCAAGTGCACTGGGCGAAGTTGGACGCCGAAAAGCTGGTGAAGGAAGGGCCGCCGGAGGGCAAGGAGCATCGGCACCCCGAAAAGTATTATGACAGTGTCCTGAAGGGTGCTCGCCTTGTGGCGGAGGAATGTGCTAAGGATGTAATATTTGAATGAATGTACTCATGTGATCATGTAATATGAAACGAGTTCATCTGCACTATGCAACGCTTGTTAATTTAAAATATTACCTTCTGTGCGGCCGTTTGTAAAATCTGAGAGTTGGCTAGTCGTCGGCTTCTGCCCCCATGTAACTAGTACTGAGGTGTTCGGGATAAACCTGATCACTCTTTATCCCAATTTTGGGTCCTTCGAAGGAGGTGTTCAGCACAACGAACCAGGCAATCGGACTATAAAGCTTTATCACTCTCACTTATCCATAGAAGTCTACAATTTTAAATTTTGGCGAAGCCCCTAGTATTCGGAAGGCCGAATTTGGGGCGCTATATACGCCTAAATCGGACAAGGCCGACTCCTTGCCCGAAGTGGAAGAAGTCTTTAAGGACTTGAGACCTCTCGAATAGCGACCAGCTCTTGCCGCATCATGACTGTCAGTTTTCGGCTTTCTCTATTGAGGTGCTTGTCCGGAAGAACTGGGACACAATCGTTGTAGTTTTCCCAGTGCTACCTTAGCTGATATAGCGGAACGTTAGGTACCAAAACATGGGAGCCGGGCAAACCCAACTATTGACCCAAGACATGATTCCGAGCTGATGCATATAATGCTATAAGTTCGGGGTGCCGCACTATCGAAAGTGTTCGGACTTTTCACGTCGTGTTATGGGGTACACTGAAGCCCCTGGCGCACTGGTCGTACCAGAATGTATGGGTGTAATTTTTCCTAAATAAGCAAACAAGGGAAAAAAGGAAATGCAATAATAGGCTAACGCTATGCATTGTTATTTAAATAATACGTCAAAGCTTACGGATACAAGTAGTGCAATAAGAAAAAAATAGGACTATTTGACATGTCCTATCCAAGGGCAAGCTGCGTATGGGTATGTAAAACAGGTATATCGATCGTTATCAGAGACCACCTGGGGATTCCCTTGTACGTCAGAGCGTCTTGCTTCCTTGGTATTTCCTTCCCGTAATTGGTCAAATGATCAGGCTGTCGGAAAGAGCTTCCAGAGAGTGGGGTCCTGAAAGAGAGAAAACTATAAAGATGTACGGGCCCAGAGACGGTTGAGCCGCATTGTGGGCCATGCCTCTGCCCCCGTGCCCATGGTATCTTGAGTGCGTAATTATGTACATGCGGCACAAATTTTGCCGCTTGACTGGGACTAGGACGGAGGCCAAATTGCTAGGCGATCTCTGAACATGCCTGGCGGTCCTGTTGCAGGGTACTCCGGATTCGCTTGAGGGTGTCCGGTGGCTTCTTCGCCGAATTGGCGGTTGTCCTCAGAAGGCTACTTTGTACTTCCGCTGCGAGGGCCGCAGTGTGCTCCTCTGTGCGGAGCGAGCGTTCTGTGTTTCCATTAACTGTTATAACCCCGCTGGGTCCTGGCATTTTGAGCTTGAGGTATGCATAATGCGGTACCGCATTGAATCTAGCAAATGCGGTTCGTCCGAGTAGTGCGTGATAGCCACTACAGAAGGGGACGATATCGAAGATTAATTCCTCACTTCGAAAGTTGTCCGGAGATCCGAAGACCACTTCCAGTGTGATTGAGCCCATGCAACAGGCCTCTACACCTGGTATGACACCTTTGAAGGTGGTTTTTGTGGGTTTGATCCTTGAGGGGTCTATACCCATTTTGCGCGCTGTATCCTGATAGAGCAGGTTCAGGCTGCTGCCACCGTCCATAAGGACTCGAGTGAGGTGAAATCCGTCAATGATGGGATCAAGGACCAATGTGGCAGAACCGCCATGACGGATACTAGTGGGATGGTCCCTACGATCGAAAGTGATCGGACAAGAGGACCATGGGTTGAACTTTGGGGCGACTAGCTCCATCGCATAGACGTCCCTTAGTGCATGCTTCCCTCCTCGCTTGGGAATATGGGTTGCGTATATCATGTTCACCGTTTTCACTTGTGGAGGAAACTTCCTCTGTCCTCCTGTGTTCGGTGGCTGGATCTCCTCCTCGTCGTTGCTATGAAGCCCCTTTTCCTTGTTTTTGGCATTCAACTTGCCGGCCTGCTTGAACACCCAGCATTCTCTGTTGGTGTGATTGGCTGGCTTATCGGGGGTGCCATGAATTTGACACGAGCGATCGAGTATGCGGTCCAAATTGGACGGGCCCGGATTGCTTCTTTTGAACGGCTTTTTCCGCTGACCAGATTTAGAGCCACTGAATCCGGCATTCACTGTCATGTCTGCGGCGTTGTCGCCGTTGTTGCGACACTTGTGTCTATTGCGACGTGGTCTGCCATTGCTATCTTTGGCATCTGAATCACCAGGATTTCTTGATGTGTTGTTGCTGCGAGCCAGCCAGCTATCCTCGCCCGCGCAAAAGCGGGTCATGAGTGTCGTGAGGGCTGCCATAGACTTCGGCTTCTCTTGGCCGAGGTGCCGGGCGAGCCACTCATCACGGATGTTATGCTTGAATGCCGCTAAGGCCTCGACATCCGGACAGTCGACAATTTGGTTCTTTTTAGTTAGGAACCGGGTCCAGAATTTCCTGGCCGATTCCCCTGGCTGCTGGGTTATGTGACTCAAGTCATCAGCATCCGATGGTCGCACATAAGTGCCCTGGAAGTTGTCAAGGAATGCGTCTTCCAGATTCTCCCAACTGCCAATGGAGTTTGCTGGCAAGCTATTCAGCCAATGCGGAGCCGGTCCTTTGAGTTTTAGTGGGAGGTACTTGATGGCATGTAGATCATCACCGTGGGCCATGTGGATGTGGAGGAGGAAATCTTCAATCCATACCGCGGGGTCTGTTGTACCATCATATGATTCAATGTTCACGGGTTTAAATCCCTCTGGGAATTCGTGATCCATTACTTCATCAGTGAAGCATAGGGGGTGTGCGGCACCTCTGTGTCGGGCAATGTCACGACGCGGTTCATACGAGTCTTGTCGGCTGTATTCAACTCGGCCGGATTTGCTTTTATTATATCCGGCGTGACGATCATCGTCACGCGTTAGGGCGCGCCCCCATGATCCGTAGATCGATCTTGTATGTCCTGCTTTGTTTTCCAATATGTGTCGCAGGTCCTGCATGTTGCCCCGGGCCTTGATGTTTTTGTTTGACTGGCGACGGGGTGCGGGCTGGACTTCGGGTTGATATGCTGTTCTGTCTCAGCCATGAGGTGGCCGATCAGCCGCATCATACGCTGGTAGTGTGGGGTTTAATGCTTCCTCCTCGAGTTGGGGTAGCAAGCTGCGCTTTGGGTAACTCTTGGTTGGGCGCTCGAGTTCGTATTCCTCGGCCGCCAGGACCTCAGTCCATCTATCCGCTAGCAGATCTTGATCAGCTGGAAGCTGTTGTTGCTTTTTCTTCAGGATTTTTGCTGTGGCTGTAAGCCGGCGCTTGAAGCGCTCCTGATCGATGGGGTCCTCAGGCACGATAAATTCTTCGTCGCCGAGGCTCACCTTGTCTTCGGAGAGAGGCATGTAATTGTCATCCTCTGATTCTCCGTCTGCTACCTGTTCCTGAGGGCTAGCTTGCCCATCCTCCCGCTCGAGGCCTGGCTGGAGGGGATTGTCTTCGTCTTCGGCACTATCCGGAGCATTATTCTCTCTTGTGCCGGTATTGCTGCTTTTGCTATGGCGGGGCTTAGAGCGGCGCCGATGACGCTGGTGCTTAGATTGCTTCTCAGGGGGATTATCCTCCGTTGCCTTATTGACATTGCTTTCCTTGGGGGCGTCCACCATCTATATATCATATGATAAGGTGGCAGTCCACCGCCCTATGGGCGGTGGTTCCTGTTCGTCTCCTGCATCGTCGTCCATACCGTCGATGTCTTCGGAGCCGAAATCGAGCATGTCGGTTAAGTCGTCGACAGTGGCTACCAAGTGGGTGGTGGGTGGGGAACGAATGTCTATGTCGTCCGCTTCCCACTCAAGCCGGACATAGTTCGGCCAAGGGTCTCTAGACAAGGAGAGAGACCTTAATGAATTTAGCACGTCGCCCAGTGGCGAGTGATGAAATTTATCCGCGGAGGAAAACTCCATGATCGGTGCCCAATCAGATTCGATAGGCACAGACGCAGGCGGTTCGGAGCCTGTGGCCGGGGACGGATCCAAGTGTCCGGCAACACGGGTCTCATAGGGGGTGAAGTCAATATTCGGCTCTATCGCCGCTGAGTGTGCGGCCTCCGTGGCGGGGTCCATCCACCCATCCTCGGACGGCGCAATCTGCTCCGAATTGAGAGCCGGAGTAGCTACAGGTGGGATCTCCCGAACACCGTCCGATGACAGAGCTAAGTCATGCTCATCGTGACTGTGCGGCACACCTGACATGGGTTCAAATCCGTCGAAGATCAAGTCTCCGCGGATGTCGGCAGTATAGTTCAAGCTTTCGAACCTGGCCTGATGGCCAGGGGCGTAGCTCTCGATCCGCTCCAGATGGCCAAGCGAGTTGGCCCGCAGTACGAAGCCACCGAATACGAAGAGCTATCCGGGGAGGAAAACCTCGCCCTGGGTTGCATCGTTGCCGATGATCGAAGGAGCCATCAAGCCTTTATCGTGACGGCACAGTGGAACTCTCAATGAAAGCACCAATGCCGGTGTCAAAACCGGCGGATCTCGGGTAGGGGGTCCCGAACTATGCGTCTAAGGCGGATGGTAACAGGAGGTGGGGGCCACAATGTTTACCCAGGTTCGGGCCCTCTCCATGGAGGTAATACCCTACTTCCTGCTTGATTGATCTTGATGATATGAGTATTACAAGAGTTGATCTACCACGAGATCGTAGAGGCTAAACCCTAGAAGCTAGCCTATGATTATGATTGTTCTTGTCCTATGGACTAAACCCTCCAGTTTATATAGACACCGGAGGGGGCTAGGGTTACACAGAGTCTGTTACAAGGGAGGAGATCTACATATCCGAATTGCCAAGCTTGCCTTCCACGCAAAGGAGAGTCCCATCCGGACACGGGACGAAGTCTTCAATCTTGTATCTTCATAGTCCAACAGTCCGGCCAAAGTATATAGTCCGGCAGTCCGAGGACCCCCTAATCCAGGACTCCCTCACCTGGCACTTGAAAACTTGTTGCTCCATTGCCTTGAGCCTTGTCTCCACACTTCCGGTCTTCCTCGGTCGCTCAACATCGCTGATGTGCAGCACCCCCTCATGCATCTCAATGGTTTGAGGGTGTTGCAGCACCTCCGCGAGGTAGGGATCGATGACCTTCTTGAAGAACTTGTCCTTGGGGCACTTGGAGACGTCATGATGATCTAGATCTGTCAGAAAAACAGCTCGAAACGAAAACAGAGGATAATTGCGTGATACAGGAGTCAAAACTTTCGGGAGATTATATAATAAATTTTTACCGACCAAAATACGTATCGTGCAAGAAAACAGAGTCCGGAGAGCGCACGGGGTGCCCACGAGGCAGGGGGCGCGCCCAGTAGGGTAGGGCGCGCCCTCCACCCTCGTGGGGGCCTCGTGTCCTTCCCGGACTGCTTCTTATTTTTCTATTTTTCTAAATATTCCAAAATGAAGGAAAATTGCCATTAGAACTGTTTTGGAGTCGGTTTACTTACCGTACCACATACCTATTCCTTTTCGGAGTCTGAAACATTCCGGAAAGTGTCCCTTATGTATTCCTCCGGGGTTACGGTTTCAATAACATTGGTTTCAACATTTATAGGATTACCTGAGATGTAATGTTTGATTCTTTGACCGTTCACCACCTTTGGATTTGTGCCTTCGAAATTGTTGATTTTTATGGCACCAGAACGATAGACCTGCTCGATAACGTAAGGGCCTTCCCATTTAGAGAGAAGTTTTCCTGCAAAAAATCTTAAACGAGAGTTGTATAGCAATACATAATCACCTACATTAAATGCACGCTTTTGTATTCTTTTGTCATGCCATCTTTTAACCTTTTCTTTAAACAATTTGGCATTCTCATAAGCCTGGGTTCTCCATTCATCAAGTGAGCTAATGTCAAATAACCTCTTCTCACCGGCAAGTTTGAAATCATAATTGAGCTCTTTAATAGCCCAATAAGCCTTATGTTCTAGTTCGAGAGGTAAGTGACATGCTTTTCCATAAACCATTTTATACGGAGACATACCCATTGGATTTTTATATGCAGTTCTATAGGCCCATAATACATCATCAAGTTTCGTGGACCAATTCTTTCTAGATCTATTAACAATTTTTTGCAAAATTAATTTGAGCTCTCTGTTGCTCAATTCTACTTGACCACTAGACTGCGGGTGATAAGGAGATGCAATTCTATGATTAACATCATACTTAGCAAGCATTTTACGGAAAGCGCCATGAACAAAATGTGAACCACCATCAGTCATTAAATATCTAGGGACTCCGAACCTCGGAAAAATAACTTCTTTAAGCATTTTAATAGATGTGTTATGATCAGCACTACTAGTTGGAATAGCTTCTACCCACTTAGTAACATAATCAACAGCAACTAAAATATGTGTGTATCCATTAGAGGCGGGAAAAGGTCCCATATAATCAAAGCCCCAAACATCAAACGGTTCAATAACAAGTGAATAATTCATAGGCATTTCTTGACGTCTACTAATATTACCAATTCTTTGACATTCATCACAAGACAAAACAAACTTACGGGCATCCTTGAAGAGAGTAGGCCAATAAAAACCGAATTGCAATACCTTATGTGTAGTTCTATCTCCAGCGTGGTGTCCTCCATAAGCCTCGGAATGACACTTGCGTAGGATCTGTTCCTGTTCATGCTCAGGTACACAACGTCTAATAACACCATCTACTCCTTTATGAAGATGTGGGTCATCCCAAAAGTACAGTCTCAAATCATAGAAAAACTCTTTCTTTTGCTGGTATGTGAAACTAGGTGGTATAAATTTAGCAATGATGTAATTAGCATAATCAGCATACCATGGAGTAGTACGAGAAGCATTTATGACATTCAGTTGCTCATCAGGAAAGCTATCATCAATAGGTAGTGGATCATCAAGAACATTTTCTAATCTAGACAAGTTATCTGCAACGGGGTTCTCAGCTCCCTTTCTATCAATAATATGCAAATCAAATTCTTGTAGAAAGAGAACCCATCTAATAAGTCTAGGTTTAGCATCTTTCTTTTCCATAAGATATTTAATAGCAGCATGATCAGTGTGAATAGTTACTTTAGAATCAACAATATAGGGTCTGAACTTATCACAAGCAAATACAACTGCTAAGAATTCTTTTTCAGTAGTAGTATAATTTCTCTGGGCATTGTCTAGAGTTTTACTAGCATATTGAATAACATTTAATTTCTTATCAACTCTTTGCCCTAGAACAGCACCTACAGCATAATCACTAGCATCACACATGATTTCAAAGGGTAAATTCCAATCAGGTGGTTGGACAATGGGTGCAGAGATCAATGCTTTCTTAAGTATTTCAAATGCTTCTACACAATCATCATCAAAGACAAATGGTATATCCTTTTGTAATAGATTAGTTAGAGGCCGAGAAATTTTTGAGAAGTCCTTAATGAACCTCCTATAAAAACCAGCGTGACTAAGGAAACTTCTTATACCTTTGATGTCCTTGGGACATGGCATCTTTTCAATAGCATCAACCTTGGCTTTATCAACCTCAATACCTCTTTCAGAAACTTTATGCCCCCTTCATTAACCATAAAGTGGCACTTCTCCCAATTCAAGACAAGGTTAGTTTCTTCACATCTCTGCAAAACTCGATCAAGGTTGCTTAAGCAATCATCAAAAGAGGATCCATAGACGGAGAAATCGTCCATGAAAATCTCACAAATCTTTTCACAAAAGGCAGAGAATATAGCCATCATGCATCTTTGAAAGGTAGCAGGTGTGTTACATAAACCAAAAGGCATACGTCTATAAGCAAAAGTACCGAAAGGGCAAGTAAAAGTGGTCTTTGATTGATCATCGGCTGACACAGGTATTTGAGAGAAACCAGAATAACCATCTAGAAAGCAAAAATGTGTATGTTTGGATAATCTTTCTAGAATTTGATCGATAAAAGGTAAGGGGTAATGATCCTTTTTAGTAGCTTTATTTAATTTGCGGAAATCAATTACCATCCTATAACCTATAATAATTCTTTGCAGAATCAATTCATCTTTATCATTAGGAACGACAGTAATACCTCCCTTCTTAGGGACACAATGGACAGGACTTACCCACTGACTATCAGCAACGGGATAAATTATACCTGCCTCAAGGAGCTTTAGTATTTCCTTTCTTACCACTTCTTTCCTTTTAGGATCCAGCCGTCGTTGATGATCACAAACTGGTTTGGCATCTTTCTCCAAATTTATTTTATGTTGACATAGAGTGGGACTAATGCCCTTAAGATCATCAAGAGTATATCCAATAGCAGCGCGGTGCTTCTTCAGAGTTTTCAATAATCTCTCTTCTTCATGCTCTGAAAGGTTAGCACTAATAATTACAGGATATATCTTTTTCTCATCAAGATAAGCATATTTAAGAGTATCAAGTAACGGTTTAAGCTCAAACACGGGATCACCCTTGGGTGGAGGAGGATCCCCTAGGATTTCAACAGGCAAATTGTGTTTCAGGATGGGTTCCTGTTTAAAGAATACTTCATCTATTTCCCTTCTTTCATTCATAAACATATCATTTTCATGGTCTAGCAAATATTGTTCCAAAGGATCATTAGGAGGTACGGCAACAGAATCAAGACCAATAATTTCATCTTTACTAGGCAATTCCTCTTCACGGTGTTGTCTACGAAATTTAGAGAACTTAAACTCATGAGACATATCACCCAAACCAATAGTAACAACATCCTTTTCGCGGTCTATCTTAGCATTAACAGTGTTCAAGAAGGGTCTACCAAATATAATGGGGCAAAAGCTATCTTGTGGGGAACCAAGAACAAGAAAATCAGCAGGATATTTAGTTTTCCCACACAAGACTTCAACATCTCTAACAATTCCCATTGGTGAAATAGTATCTCTATTGGCAAGTTTAATTGTGACATCAATATCTTCTAACTCAGTAGGTGCAATATCATGCATAATTTCTTTGTATAAGTCAATAGGTATTGCACTAGCACTAGCACCCATATCACATAAGCCATGATAACAATGATCTCCTATTTTAACAAAAATAACAGGCATGCCTACCACAGGTCTATATTTATCTTTAGCACAAGGTTTAGCAATTCTAGCAGTTTCATCATGGAAATGAATAACATGCCCATCAATATTATCAGACAAGAGATCTTTAACAATAGCAATATTAGGTTCAACTTTAACTTGCTCAGGAGGTGTATAGGTTCTAATATTGCTTTTACAAACCACAGTTGAAGCTTTAGCATGATCCTTTATCCTAACAGGGAAAGGTGGTTTCTCAACATCAGAAGTAGGAACAATAGGATCATTATAAGTGATAATCTTTTCTTCAACTTTAATAGGTGCAGCTACTTTTACTTCTATTGGAGGATGATACTTAAACCACTTCTCCTTAGGGAGATCAACATGAGCAGTAAAAGATTCACAGAAAGAAGCTACTATCTCAGAGTCAAGTCCATATTTAGTGCTAAATTTACGGAAAACATCAGTATCCATAAAAGATTTAACACAATCAAACTTAGGTGTCATACCTGACTCCTTACCTTCGTCGAGATCCCAATCTTCAGAGTTGCGTTTAATTCTTTCCAATAAATCCCATTTGAATTCAATAGTCTTCATCATAAAAGAGCCAGCACAAGAAGTATCGAGCATGGTGCGATTGTTATCAGAAAGCCGAGCATAAAAACTTTGAATAATTATTTCTCTTGGGAGCTCATGATTGGGGCATGAATATAACATTGATTTAAGCCTCCCCCAAGCATGAGCGATGCTTTCTCCTTCGCGAGGCCAAAAGTTATATATACAATTGCGATCACGATGAACAAGATGCATAGGATAAAACTTCTGATGAAATTCCAATTTCAATCGTTTGTAGTTCCATGATCCCATATCATCACATAGCCTATACCATGTCAATGCATCTCCCTTCAAAGATAAAGGGAAGACCTTCTTCCTAATAACATCATCGGGTATACCTGCAAGCTTAAATAATCCACAAACTTCATCCACGTATATTAGGTGCTCATCAGGATGCATTATTCCGTCTCCTGGAAAAGGATTAGCTAGCAGTTTTTCTAACACACCCGAAGGAATTTCAAAGTAGACATTTTAATTTTCAGTAGGTTCAGTAGGTTGAGGAGCAACTCTTTGCTCTACTGGTCGGGGTGAAGATACCCCGAACAAACCCCTCAGAGGATTACTTTCCATAGTAACAAGTGACAGTAAATTTCAGCACACTATATAAATTTTTCCTTAACAAATTCCACCTACCAAAGGTGCTTCACTCCCCGGCAACGGCGCCAGAAAAGAGTCTTGATGACCCACAAGTATAGGGGATCTATCGTAGTCCTTTCGATAAGTAAGAGTGTCGAACCCAACGAGGAGCAGAAGGAAATGGTAAGCGGTTTTCAGCAAGATATTCTCTGCAAGCATTGAAATTATAGGTAACAGATAGTTTTGTGATAAGATAATTTGTAACGAGCAACAAGTAACGAAAGTAAATAAAGTGCAGCAAGGAGGCCCAATCCTTTTTGTAGCAAAGGACAAGCCTGGACAAACTCTTATATAGAGAAAAGCGCTCCCGAGGACACATGGGAATTATCGTCAAGCTAGTTTTCATCACGTTCATATGATTCGCGTTCGGTACTTTGATAATTTGATATGTGGGTGGACCGGTGCTTGGGTGCTGTCCTTACTTGGACAAGCATCCCACTTATGATTAACCCCTATTGCAAGCATCCACAACTACAAAATAAGTATTAAGGTAAACCAAACCATAGCATGAAACATATGGATCCAAATCAGCCCCTTACGAAGCAACGCATAAACTAGGGTTTAAGCTTCTGTCACTCTAGCAACCCATCATCTACTTATTACTTCCCAATGCCTTCCTCTAGGCCCAAATAATGGTGAAGTGTCATGTAGTCGACGTTCACATAACACCACTAGAGGAGAGACAACATACATCTCATCAAAATATCGAACGAATACCAAATTCACATGACTACTAATAGCAAGACTTCTCCCATGTCCTCAGGAACAAACGTAACTACCCACAAAGCATATTCATGTTCATAATCAGAGGAGTATTAATATGCATATAGGATCTGAACATATGATCTTCCACCAAATAAACAAACTAGCATCAACTACAAGGAGTAATCAACACTACTAGCAACCTACAGGTACCAATCCCAGACTTAGAGACAAGAATTGGATACAAGAGATGAACTAGGGTTTGAGAGGAGATGGTGTTGGTGAAGATGTTGATGGAGATTTCCCTCTCCAGATGAGAGGAGCGTTGGTGATGACGATGGCGATGATTTCCCCCTCCCGGAGGGAAGTGTCCCCAGCAGAACAGCTCCGCCGGAGCCCTAGATTGGTTCCGCCAAGGTTCTGCCTCGTGGCGGTGGAGTCTCGTCCCGAAAGCTTGCTTATTATTTTTCTTTGGACGAAAGACTTCATATAGGAGAAGATGGGCACCGGAGGGCCAATAGGGGGCCCATGAGGCAGGGGCGCGCCCAGGGGGTAGGGCGCGCCCCCCACCCTCGTGGCCAGGGTGTGGGCCCCCTCTGGTATTTCTTCCGCGCAGTATTTTTATTATTTCCAAAAATAACTTTTGTCGAGTTTCAGGACTTTTGGAGTTGTGTAGAATAGGTCTCTAA
Source organism: Triticum aestivum (assembly GCF_018294505.1). NCBI lineage: Eukaryota > Viridiplantae > Streptophyta > Magnoliopsida > Poales > Poaceae > Triticum > Triticum aestivum. The sequence continues at coordinate 168,547,956 of NC_057808.1, read as the reverse complement.
TATTTGCTCCTTTTCCAGCCCAGAATTCCAGCTGCCGGCATTCTCCCTCCTTATGTAAACATTGTAAAATAAGAGAGAATAGGCATAAGTATTGTGACATAATGTATAATAACAGCCCATAATGCAATAAATATCGATATAAAAGCATGATGCAAAATGGACGTATCAGGGGGGAGACGACGGGGCACCTGGCCACGCGCGTCATCCCAGCTGCCTTCGCCGAGGCCGGCCCATATCGATACCCGTTCTTCGTCGACTACTTCTCATGCGGCCTCTGCCCCCTTCTCTGATTTCTTCAATGATATCATGCACACCTACGGCTTTCATCTTCTGGATTTTACCCCAAATGTCGTGGCGTGCATGGCTCTTTTTGCGCATCTCTGCGAGGCCTTCGCCGGGGTGCATCCCAATATGTCGCTCTTCCGCCACTACTTCTTCCCTCGGATCCAAAAGGGGGGCGCCATTTCCGGTTGTGTCGCCTGGATCCCAAGGTCGAAGGGGACATACCCGGAGGGTGCCCAGAAGGAGAGGTCGGAGGAGTGACGGGGCCGGTGGTGCTGGACTGAGGAGGAGGATCCACATGAAGTCTTCCAGGTTTGCTAGGCGCCGCCGGTTCGCAGAAACGACTGGAGCAATGTTGACGCCGACGACGCAAAGCTCACGGTCGCCACCACCAGGATTCTTAGCCTCACCGAGGCCGGGCTCACCCTTGAGATGATCGGGGCGGATTTCATCGGTCGCTGAATCACTCCGCTGCATAACAAGGGGAGGCCGGCCTGGCTCTTCATGAACGCGGCCGACATCATGAGGCTTCGCCCCGGCTTGGACCATAACCTCACGCTGATGGGGCACGCCCACTTCTACCAGCAGCTCTTCCAACTTGACGTGAACCGCGACGGCAAGGTTGAGCGGTCCGGCAAGGCCACCAAAACCGGCAAGGTCACCAAGGGGCTCTTGTTTGGGTTGCCGGTGGGGGTGGTCCCGCTGAGCAATAACTCACGCCAAAACAACATCATTGCCATGATGCCGGAGTTCAACACGCACGGCCTCGTCCCAAATTGGGCCGAGCTGCCGGAGGATAAAGTGCAGGAGTTCTTCGACACCTTGGAGGAGAAGTACGTCCGCGATGAGCTGCTGCTCGTCCAGGACACCACCCAGGTAGAGCTGGACTACATCGCCGCCAGGGTGGCAGAGGCAAACCTCGCCAAGGAGGCCGGCAGCGCTGGCGGCGTGGAGGACAAGGCCGTGGCAGCCGAAGAGGAGAGGGAGCTTGCTCAGTGGGCGGAGTCCGCTGGAGAGGCCAGCAGTGCCGACATCGGGGCCCCTCTCATTGAGGATGTGGTCGACGAGTCGTCGGAGGAGGAGGTCAAGGCTGCCGACTCTCCAGCCACGGGGAGAGGGCGGGCCAGCTCCGGCGAGCCGGTTCGGCCCGGCAGGGCCGTGCAACCGCGGCAGGCCCAGGAGGCATCCGTGCACCAGACAAGGGCCGCGGCAGCGAGGAAGTTGCTGAAGGCCGCGGTGGCGAAGAAGAAAGCAACTGCGTCTTCTTCATTCAAGCTTGTTCAGACTCCACCTTCTTCCCCTCCTCTGGCAGACGTCGACGCGGAGGTCGTCTTCGGCTTCGCATCCCTCAGCCCAAGGAGGAAGAGGAAGGCAGCAGAGGAGGAGGTGGAGGATGAGTAAGCTTCTTGTTCCCCTTTTTTGTCATCCCTGTCTCCTCAGACTGTGCCGCTTATCTTGACTTGTTTTTATCTTCGCAGGGACGCCGAGACGCTGACCCAGAGGGTGAAGAGGGCCATGTCCTCGGCGGGCGGCCAGCCCCCGGCAGGCACTTCCGGGACACCACTGGTGGTGTTGAGCAGTCCGGACAGCAGCCCCCGGCACAGCCCCCAGCATAAGCTCATCACTCGCCCCTCGTCAACGTGTGTTAGGGATACGATCTCTTGGCGCTAACCTTGCCGTGATTGCAGGAGGAGCCACTGAGGGCTACCCCCAACACGCCGCCCCCGTCGACCACGTCGCCCCAAGGGGCGTCCTCGGCAAGGGTGCCAAGCACCGAGCCCATGCACCCGGAGGAGGGGGCAAACTTGGGCGCTGGTGGCTACGCCTCGACGCCAGGTGTTGGCGGGGAGGGGGCCACTTCTTCCCAGCCCGGCACGGGTAAGTCACTTCCCTTCCGTCCCTGTCCTTCTTCTCTTCTTGAATCTTGGTCTTGGCTACGCCTCATCCCCTTCTCGATATCCAGATCCTCCCTCGGCGGACCGGGAGGACGTGGACACCGTCATCAAGGATGTCGCCAAGGACGCCGCGGTGGAGGCCGAGAAGATCACCGCCGAGAAGATCACCGCCGAGGAGGCCGCCAAGGGTGCTGCTGAGGACACCGTCAAGGAGTCTGCCGGTGAGCCTGGCAAGGCTGCCGCCGAGGAGCCCGGCAAAGGGGCCTACCGGGGAGGCCGGCAAGGCCACTACCGAGGAGGAGGTGGTTGACGACCAACCTTCCTCCTCCACTGCCTCTGGCTCGGGCAGGTACCTGAGGGTGAGCGACGACCTGTTCGTCCACCTCCCAGGGACGGCGAGCACCGGGGCGCCCGTCGAGGGGGCGGTGTTTGATGACCAAGTGCTTGCCGCCACCGGGCTCGAGGTCGTTGATGAGCCAAGCGCCGGTGGTGGCGGTTTCCAAGAAGAGCGGCTCCTCCAGGCCATGAGCACCAACTTCCAGAAGCTCCAGGCGCTCCACCGCGCCCGCCTGGACAAGGCCAAGTCCAGGATGGCGGTGGTGGACAAGGCGGAGGCGGACCTTGAGGAGCGCGTCGCCGAGGCGCAGGCTTGGTTCCGCCAGGCCCACAAGGACTTGAAGGCCGCCCAGGATGCGCTGGCTGAGCGCAACCTGGCACTCGTCATGAACCAAGCCGACATCGAGAAGGCCCAGGAACTGGCGAAGCAGGAGGCCGCCCAGGCCGAGGCTGCTCGGCAGCAGCAGTAGGCCGCGCTAAACTCCCAGGAGGAGGACCTTGCCGCGCGCGAGGAGAGGCTCGCCGCAACGCTCCGCGACAAGGATGAGGAGGTGGAGAAGCTCGTCGTGCAGCGGACCCAGGAGCTGGAGCAGAGGCACAAGGAGGCACTCAATGCCCAGGCTATGGTTCATGCCAGCAAGGCGAAGGATCTGGAGGTGGAGCGGGACGGGTTGAAGGACCAGGTCCTGAAGTTGTCCAAGGAGAAAGACACGCTCAACGGCACCCTGGTTGAGGCGCAAGGCGCGGTCCTCGGCAAGGCTGGGCCGCTTTCCGAGGCCACCAACTCCATCAAAGACCTCAAGCTGAAACTGGAGGGCCTCGAGGGAGCGCTGTCGGAGGCCAAGGCCCAGGAGGGGACCCTGACCAAGGATCTGGAGGCCGAGAAGCAACTGCGGAGGAACGACGCCGCCACCCACAAGGAGCACGTGGAGGGCGAAAACCGCTGGCTCAAATGCCTCGCCGCCATCGCCAACAGGGCCACCATGCAGCTGGCCACCATGGGGATGCCGGATGTGAGGTACGCCCCGGAGCCGAACTTGAGCACCAACTGCAGCCTGACCCTGTTCTTCGAGAGGGTTGTTGGTGCCCTGGAGCGGCTCCATTTCAACCGAGCGGCCTCTCGGCTTTGCCAGGGTGCCATGAGCAAGGTCCTCACCAAGATGGCGTACTGGAATCCCGACCTTGACTTCGACGCTGCGCTGGATAGCTTGCCAGAGGATGCGGACCTCGCGGCGCTCAAGGAGCGTATCAAGCCCATCATCAGCTGTATCGGCGAAATTCAGAGGGTAGAGGGCCAGCGCCGGGATTAGGCACCCCGTCTCTCACTGCCGCTACAGGTTCATGACCAAGACAATTTTTATCTTTAGTTAGAACCGCAGCAACAATTGATGTAATATAACTCTACAGTACTTTTGATATGATGCATGTTATCTTCCTGTTCGATCTTCCTTTGTATGTTCACCCTACGTCAATCGGGTAGGCTGCCGGCGCGTAAACCCAGGCTGCGGCACCTTGAGGACGGATCCCCAATGGCCTGCCGGGTGTGCTTGCTTCCGGACGAACCACCTTACTGTTCTCAACGTGGCCGCTCGAACTGTCGAGCTTGACTCGAGCCAGAGTCGAGAGCGTTGCCAATTGTGGAAGGCTACCCTGCCGTTCTCGACGCGGCCGCTTGAGCTGTTGAGCGGACTCGAAACAGAAAAAAGGCGTTGCCAATTGCGGAAGGGCCCCTTTGCGTGCAGGTTTTCCATACATAGGGCAGGACCTTCGAGGACAGTAACCTTATATATAAAAAGAAATTGCTCAAAGTTTCACACGACTTAGCTTTTCTGTCATTGCACGGGCGTCCACCGCATCTGTAGATGGTGCCGTCAGGCTTGGTCGTCTTCTTCCTTGGAACCACGGCCATGATGAAGCCGCTGCTCCGATCAGACCAGATTTCCACAACTGCGCCCCCTACCTGGCGCGCCAAAGATGTCGGTGGAAACGACACCTATGGAATCACTGGGATCCCTTCTACGGTTGGCGGGCGCGAGGTTGTGCAAAGAGCGGGTCTAATAGGAAGCACACGGATGGTTTACCCAGGTTCGGGCTGCGAAGATGCGTAATACCCTAGTCCTGCTTTGGTGGATGTATTTGAGTGTTCTTGTGTTCTTGAGCTAGCTACCGGGTGCAACTTGCCCAAAAGATCTGAATCCCCCTCCTGGTCGCCTCGGGCCTCCTCTTATAGGCAAAAGGTGATGCCACAGTGGCACACAAGAGGTGGAAAGGTGTACAGTGGATGAGTCTATCCTCTGGCACCGTCGGACAAACGCATTTAATGCGCTGCCGACGTGCCCCTCTCACTTTATCGGGGAGGGCAAGGAAGCACGTCCCAGCTGTCGCCGCCTCGCCTGGTGGTGGAGCCTTCACGAAGGCCTGCATGCCACCACGCAGGTGCTTGCTGAGTTGATCGTGGAGGCCGCTCGTCGCCATGCAGGTGCCTGCTCACCTGGTTGAGCTGGCAGCTGCATGGGGATGGCGGTGGAGTCATGGCAGACGCGGGCCCTACTGCCACCCTGTAAGTGTCTCCGGCAAGGGCGTTGCCGGGGCCCCGGCAAGGGTCTTGCCGCGGCTTTGTGGTCTTCCCCGGCAAGCATCTTGTCGGGGGTCTCGTGGATTTCCTCGGCTAGGATCCCGCCGAGGATCGTCGTCTTCTAGTCCTCATCTGATCTCATATGTTTATGATCTTGACGAAGATCTGCATGCTACCACAGAGGTGCCTCCCGAGCCTTGGTTCCAATGTGGATAGTTGGGTGGTGGTGTTGGAACCCGCGGGCTCAAGGGTGGCCTGCTCTGCTGGCATCGGGCAAGTTTCCCCGGCAAGGCTCTTGCCGGGGCCGCGGAGGCTGCCCCGGCAAGGGTCTTCCCGGGGGAGTCCACCTCGCCCTCTTGCTCTTTTGTGTTCTCTGGTCTTGGCGTTGCCTCTGGTCGCCTTGTGCCTTCGGCTTCCCTCCTCTGCCCTGCTTAGTGTGGCCGTGGGCACAGCTCCGACTGCCCATGCACAAGTAAAGGGGTAAAAAGAAGTGCCCCTACTTTTGTACCCCGACACTCCATTTACGAAACTGTTTTGGGGGATTGTTCTTCGGTATGTGACTCCTCCAATGGTCCAATTAGTTTTTGTCATAGTGCTTTATATATTGAAATTTTTCCTGCTGTGCTAACCTTGTTATTGAGCTTGCATGCCAAATTTATATGGTCCAAAGTAGTTTTGATGCATGATATAGCCTCAAGGCACTTGTAGGAGTAGTTGCTATCAATCTTATTGAGTTTGGTTCACTTTTATATTGAGTCACTAAAAATTTCAGAAATTTTCAGAGAAATAAAATGATGAGGAGATTGTTAAGAGGCTCTTCAAGTCGGGGTTCTAAAGAAAAGGAAAGTGAAGAAAAGAAGAAGCCCAAGTACAACCTTCCTCGCACCACGGAGGTTCGGCCGTGTGAATGGCCAAGTGATGCATCCTTGGAGGCGGCCAGAATTTATGAGGATTTCTGTTATTTGGCTGGGAATGCAGGCGTCATCGACTTCCTCCACGATAAGTGTGAACAATACCTCCTACTCACTAATACCTTCGTGCAGAATTTTCACTTTCATGCTAGGAAATCACCACCCACGATAGAGTTTTATTTATATGATGTGCATAAGGAGATGACGCTTTATGACTTTTGTAAGGTTTGCAAATTATCTCATGAGGGCAGCATCGACGAGCCACGTCCTAGAGATGTGGAAGATTTTATTGATGAAGTTACCGTAGGGGAAAGAAGAAGGGTGTCAGAAGCAAGAGTGGCTAGTTTACATTTTCCTATTTTGCGCTACTACTCATTATTTGCTGGGAGATGTTTAACTGGTCGCGGGGAGAGTGGAGGCCTTAGTGCTCCCGACCTTGCTATTTTGCGCCATGCTTTACTTCGTGATAGAACTTTTAGTTTGGGCGCTATGGTTGCTCGATGGTTGAGTTTAAACCGTTCGAGGGGTCCTATCTTTGGGGGTATCTAGGCACGATGAGGAAGAGGAGATGATACTACCCACTATTTACCTAGACTATAATAGTATGGTCTTACATGATTTTAATAGCGATGATAAAGACAAGAGACTCATCTATAACCTGGTTTTCAGCCAGAAAACTTGTCAGATTATTACTTTGCATGTACCTTCTTTGTTTAATATTCATTAAGACACGTACCTCATCATACCCAAGGACATCTATGTATAGTCGAAGCGGACGCGATCCCCAGTTCACGAGACGGAATCATCACCTGATCCGTATCAGGAGCCCATTTATCAGTGGGAGCCACAGGAGCTCGCTAACCAGTGGAACCCCCTGGATCCTCCTCAGTACACCAGAGAGGGCTACTTTAATCCATGGGCGCAGACCAACTTAGGCCAAAAGCCTAAGCTTGGGGGAGTACGTATTTCACACTAACATTACATCCACATTCACACACTCATTCCAGTCGTCGGTGTTCATACTTTTCCATTGTATTATCCATGTTAGTTTAATTTCTTTTTTCCGCTTTCTTCTTGTGTCTTTGAAAAACTTTGAGCAAAACCAAAAAAATTAGTTGTAGCTTCTTTTTAGTTTCGTTTCCATGTTTATTTAGTAGTAGTATTAAAACAAAACCCAAAAAGACTTCTCATTTTTCTTTTGCTTGTTGGGAGCTTTCCCATGTAAATAGTTTTTCTCGTTCTTGTTTTACTTTCCTCAGAAAAACAAAAACTCCAAAAACATTTCAGTGGGTTTCTTTGAATTTCTTTTCTTTTCTTTTGGGGTCGAGAGGAGAAGACCACGATGAAAATGTTGAGTGACTCTCATATGCATTATTGTTGATCTAACAAAGAGCCCATATTACCTTGTTGATGCGGAGCATCCTTCCATCATCCCCATGGACTCTACACCAACACATCAAGCCCCACGTGGACCTATGACAAGAGCTAGAGCACGTGCATTGGGAAACGAGGTGAACTCCTTCCTACTGAACTTGCATATGGATACAATTTGAACTTGGTTGCTACCTCACGAAAAAATGCTATGACTCATTAGGTACAAAGAGGAACACCACCAAGAAGCTCAGGAGCATCACCAAGGAGAAGGAGGATCACCCCAAGGCCACGCAGAGCAAGATGGAGCACAACAACAACACTGGAAGTCCCAGGTGACCACGTGCGCACGGGCCCCCGAGACCCCGTGCCCACGGACTATCCAGAGAGTTGGCGCTAGGGCACCCCGTGCGCACGGGTGTGTAACGTGCCCATGGGGCCCCCGTGCGCACGGGCTCTCCAGGATGGACGACCGAGATCTCCTGTTTGAGCTCCTCTTCATCCTTTTCGACCCCAAGCCTATATAAACCGTTCCTAGGGTCATGTTTAGGGATAGCAGAGTATTAGATGAGATATTTGTGAGCTTTTCTCCTACTACCTTCCCTCTTGTGGATCAAGACCCCTTAGGGAAGAATCCTTGTGGATTTCAAGATCTCCACAAGGAGAAGACTATCTTCAAGACCTCATCTCCTAGGAGTGGGAAGAAATTTTCCGTTGTATCCTTCCTTTGATTGTGTTTGTGACTTGTGGTTCTTGTGTTGCTATTCTAGAGGATGTGTCATTGGGTATTGTTGGAGTGATTTCCTCTTTGTGATTTCTTGGTGTTCCTCCTTTTCCCCCTCCATGTGTGAAAAGATCCATCTAAGGGTTTCACCCTACAACACTTGTCCTCTCCTTTGAATAAATGTCTGCAGATTCCAGCTTAGTCCAATGCACGGGCACTATTATTATAATCCACACCGTTTGGTCGTGCAAGTGAAAGGCAATAATGACGATATGTGATGAAATGATTGAGATGAGGAAAATCTGGTATGAACTCCACCTATCTTGTTTTTGTAAATATGATTAGTTGATCGTTCTTGATTCAGCCCATTATGAATGAAACATGTTTGCAATGACAATTAGAGATTATAGTTACTCATGGCAAGCTTAATTAGCTAGGAGTTTATAATGGTTTACCTCGCGTGCCAACATGCTTTTAAAATGGTCGTGATGTAGTATGATAGGATGGTATCCTCCTTTGAATGATTTGAGTGGCTTGACTTGGCACATGTTCACGCATGTAGTTGAAATAAAATCAACATAGCCTCTAGATACTTATGTTCATGGTGATTTTTATCCTACTCATGCTTGCACTCATTGTTGGTTAATCTCAATGAATGTTTATGACTGTTGTCGTTCTCTAGTTGCTCGCTCCTCAATCGCTTGCTAGGCTTCACTTGTACTAAGCAGGAATACTGCTTGTGCATCCACTTCCATAAACCCGAAGTTGTTCCATATGAGTCCACCATACCTACCTATATGTGGTATTTACCTACCGTTCCAAGTAAATTTGCATGTGCCAAACTCTAAATCTTGAAATGATAATCTGTTTGTATGCCCGAATCGCTAATGTAGCGACTGGGCGCAATCAATATTTTCCATGCTAGGAGGGTTATTCTCACGATGAGTGGACTCCGCTCGTCATTCATGAGAAAATGGCTGGTAATTGGGATGCCCAGTTCCATGCTCAAATCAAATCAAAATATAACTTCAAACAAAACTCCCCCAGGACTATTGTTAGTTGGACAGTACCCGTTGTTTCGGACCAGCCGTGGAATGTGCTTGTTGGTGGAGGCGGAGTACAAACCTTACCGTTCTGTTTAGGAACCGCCTGTAATGTATCTAGTATGGAAGATACCGAGATCTCTTGGTTGTTATGTTGACAATGAAAGAATACCGCTCAAAATATTATTTACCTCTGTTTTAAAAGCTCAAGCTCTGGCACCTCTGCAAATCCCTACTTCCCTCTGTGAAGGGCCTATCTATTTACTTTTACGTTGAGTCATCATCCTCTTATAAAAAGCACCAGTTAGGGAGCACCATTGTCATTTGTATGCATTGTTATTAATTGATATTGAGTATGACCGTGACTGGATCTCTTTTACCATGAACTATAATGTCTAGTTAGTCCTTGATCTTCAGGGGTGCTCTGCATTTATGTTTTGCGGTCTCAGAAAGGGCTAGCGATATACCATTATGTTATATCATATCATGATTGTTTTGAAAAAGTGTTTTCATTCGAGATTTATTATTATTACTCGCTAGTTGATTATGCCATTGATATGAGTAAATGTGAGACCTAAATGTTATTGTGAATATGGTTAGTTCATAACCTTTGCTGAAAACCTGAATGCTGGCTTTACATATTTACAACAACAAGATCAAATAGAGTTTGTAAAAGTTTTTCTTTATCACTTTCAGTTTGTCAACTGAATTGCTTAAGGACAAGCAATGGGTTAAGCTTGGGGGAGTTGATACGTTTCCATCATATCTACTTTTCCAAACTCTTTTGCCCTTGTTTTGGACTCTAATTTGCATGATTTGAATGGAACTAACCCGGATGACGATGTTTTCAGCAGAATTCGCATGGTGTTATTTTTGTGCAAAAATAAAAGTTCTCGGAATGACCCGAAAATCCATGGAGAATATTTTTGGAATAAATAAAAATAAGAATCTACAGAGGGTGACCCACCTGCTGTCCACAAGGGTGGAGGGCGCGCCCCCCCTAGGGCGCCCCCTGCCTTGTGGGTCCCCTAGACCTCCACCGACCTCAACTCCAACTGCATATATTGACGTTCGGGGAGAAAAAAATCAGAGAGATGGAATGATCACGTTTTATGATACGGAGCGGCCGCCACCTCCTATCCTTCATCGGGAGGGCAGATCTGGAGTCCATTCAGGGCTCCAGAGAGGGGAATCCGTCGCCATCATCATCTCCAACCTTCCTCCATCACCAATTTCATAATGCTCACCGGCGTGCGTGAGTAATTCCATCATAGGCTTGCTGGACAGTGATGGGTTTGATGAGATTTATCATGTAATCGTGTTAGTTTTGTTAGGGTTTTATCCCTAGTATCCACTATGTTCTGAGATTAATGTTGCTATGACTTTGCTATGCTTAATGCTTGTCACTAGGGCCCAAGTGCCATGATTTCAGATCTGAACCTATTATGTTTTCATGAATATATTTTTGTTCTTGATCCTATCTTGCAAGTTGTAGACACCTGTTATGAGTTATGATCCGCATACCCCAAGGTGAGAATAATTGGGATTCTTTCCGGTGATTACCGTAGTTTGAGGAGTTCATGTATTCACGAAGTGCTAATGCTTTGGTCCGGTTCTCTATTAAAAGGAGGCCTTAATATCCCTTAGTTTCCATTAGGACCCCGCTACCACGGGAGGGTAGGACAAAAGATGTCATGCAAGTTCTTTTCCGTAAGCACGTATGACTATATACATAATACATGCCTACATTATATTGATGAATTGGAGCTAGTTCTGTGTCACCCTAGGTTATAACTGTTGCAGGATAAATGCCATCCAACATAATTATCCATCATTGATCCATTGCCTACGAGCTTTTCACATATTGATCTTTGCTATGTTACTTTTCCATTGCCACTGTTACAATTGCTACAAAACTATTACTGTTACTTTTCTCACTGTTGCCGTCACTTCCATACTACTTTGCTACTAAATACTTTGCTGCAGATATTAAGTCTTTTAGGTGTGGTTGAATTGACAATCAGCTGCTAATACTTGAGAATATTCATTGGCTCCCCTTGTGTCGAATCAATAAATTTAGGTTGAATACTCTACCCTCAAAAACTGTTGTGATCCCCTATACTTGTGGGTTATCAAGCATGATATAAATGCTTGACCAAGTTTCTTATTGAAAAAGGCTTTGAAATTGGGAAGATTGATTCTACACTTTTTACTAAAAGGGTTAATGGTGAACTATTTGTGTGCCAAATTTATGTGGATGATATCATATTTGGTTCGACTAACCCTAATTTTAGTGAAAAGTTTGGAAGGCTAATGTCGGAGAAGGTTGAGATGTCTATGATGAGTGAACTCAAATTCTTTCTTGGTTTGCAAATTAAGCAAACTAAGGAAGGCACCTTTGTTTCTCAAACAAAGTATACCAAGGACCTTTTCAAGAAGTTCAACATGCAAGAAAGCAAAGGTATGAAAACACCCATGCCTACTAGTGGAAATCTTGACTTGAGTGAGGATGGCAAACCGGTTAACCAAAAGGTTTACCGCTCTATGATTGGTTCATTGTTATATCTATGTGCCTCCTGTCCCGATATTATGCTAAGTGTGTGCATGTGTGCTCGATATCAAGCGGCCCCCAAAGAATGTCATCTTAAGGCTGTGAAAAGGATAGTGAGATACTTAATTCATACACCAAATTTTGGCATTTGGTATCCTAAGAGGTCCTCCTTTGATCTTGTCGGCTACTCCGATTCGGACTACGTCGGTGACAAGGTTCATAGAAAGTCCACCTCGGGTACTTGTCCATTTCTTGGTAGATCTCTTGTGTCTTGGTCCTCCAAGAAACAAAACTCGATATCCTTATCCACCCCCGAAGCGGAATACATTGCCGTCGGATCATGTTGTGCTCAATTACTTTGGATGACCCAAACCCTTAAGGATTATGGGATACATGTGAAACATGTTCCATTGCTTTGTGATAATGACAGTTCTATTAAGATTGGTCACAATCCCATGCAACACTCTCGAACTAACCATACTGAAGTTCGTCATCGTTTCATTCGAGATCACATCAATCTTAAGCATGTTTGTACCGATAAGAAATTGGCAGATATATTCACCAAACTGCTTGATGAGAAAGTATTTTTTTGTTTGAGAGGTGAATTGAATATCATTGGTGCCTCAAACTTGGAGTAGAAACTCCAATTGGATACATGCAAGGCATGAGACTTTTTTGACTAATCCTTGATTTTCTCTTATGATGATGATCATATGTCTTGGATCTACACTTGTACCCTTGCATGTTATCTAACCCTTGTAGGTACTTGGATATAGCGACCCGACCCGAATGGATCAAGTCTCTGTGCTTAAGTGTCATCCCTGGATCGGTATGCTGACACACACAGTACTCGAGGATTTATAACAGAGGTAAATCACATGTATAAAGTAACGTAAATACTATTACCTCAATCCAAAAAGCGGAAGTAACAAGGTTGTGGATTCCCATCAACACCAACGGCAAAGATGAGTGTAGAAATCGTAACCCTAACGTATCACTTACTCGTCGTAAGAATCCTGCAACATGACACGTTGCAGCCCGAAAACGGGTCAGCACATGGAATATGCTGGCAAATTCACACCATAGAGAAATGATGAACAAAGGCTATCACTACATGCATATATGGCTGGTGGAAAAGCTCTATGGTTATAATGTTTTTGCGAAGGTTTGTGCACTTTTCCCACAAGACTCGATCGCCTCCGCTGGATTCTCGCACTACATGATGTTTGAGAAACGGATGACCGAGACATAGTCTTTCAGAAGCGTTTGCACCTTACGATGTGATAGACCGTACCACCTACATCCCCTACATCTGCTAGTCTACCACTGTAAGAGTTCACACAACTTAATCAACTATGCTAGAGCCCATAATAGCTTGCGGCTGCACACGAAAGTTTCTAGCATGAAAAATCTCATGATCCCTTTGAACCTGGGTGGCGGTCCAAAAGAAAAACAGGCAATCCTGGAATACCCAGGTACCTCAATCCACCCAGATGTGAGTTTTAGTTGCCACCTTAAGTAAACCATTAATTAACAATCTCACATCTGTAGTGAATATCTCTCAAACCCAATCCACGTCTACAAGCATAGCATAGCAATATAGGCAAACGTAGAAGTAACTCCCAAGGGTTTGATAATAAAACAGGTAATAGGTACTACCTCAACTACTTCCCAATTCCCACAGTTTAATTAGATCCTAACCATGCAATGTTTGAGGATTGATCTAATGCGATAAAACTGGGTAGTAAAAGAGGTATGATCAAAGTGTTACTTGCCTGCAATGTTGATGAAGATGATTCACACTCAATACTCTGGATAGATCTACTCGTCACACTCCGGTCAATCTATCCTAAGCAAGCAATGGTAACCACACATAAGCAATCACTCAAAAGATCAGAAAGAACGAGGAAAACAATTCGGAAAACTTCAAAACCAAGCAAATAACTCTTGCAACATAAAACAATTTCTAACAGTACCAAAATTATGTGAATTTGGCCTTATCAGAAATTTTAGGTCAAGAGCTTCGATTAGCAAAAAGAATCAACTCAAACGGAGCTACGAAACTAAAGTTACGATCAAACGAAGTTTGAATACAAATCTGTTTGAATTCAAATTTTAAAACTTTCATAAACATGTTTAAGTTGTTTTACTGGATAGAGGGGATCATAACGAAGAAGTGGGCGTTGGTTTCGTTGGATTTGGATAAACGAGTAAAAAGTTGTAGACGTTTGAAGATCAGGGGCTAATCTGTAAATAAATTATTCACAGACGGGTCCCTAGCTGAAAAAAAATAAAAGAAAAAGAAAAGCTCTACAGAAAGAACGTTCGCTGCCGAACGCTAGCTAACGAATCTGTTCACTAGAACTACTTAAACAGAAAACATTCATTACATAACTAAACTAAATATAAAAAAACGGGTATTTAACCAAAACCGAACCTTTAAAATAAAACCGGTTCGGACCGGGGCGGTTTTATCGGACCGAAAGAAAACCGACGGTTGGACCGGGATCGGGCGTCGGCGAGTCCGGGCGGCGGCGGCGGTTTGGATCGGCTCCGGCGGGGCGCGGCCTCCGGTGAGCGGTGCGGCGTCGGCGGGGAGCGGCGCGGGGCGGCGGAGGCAGCAGCTATGCGGGGCGACGCGGGGCTAGGCGAGGCGCGGCAGCGGCGGCGGTGGTTGGCAGCGGCGGCGGCGTAGCGATGCGGCTCGAGGCGGCGGCGAGAAGAGATGAGAGAGGGGGGCGGCGGCTTAAATAGAGGGGGGCGAGGGGGTGGCGTGGAGGAGGGGTAAGGCGGCGGCGGTTCCCGTGGAGGTCACGGCGCGGCGGCGTGCTGGCTCGGGAGTCCTTCCCGAGCTTGGGGACGACGAGGAGGTGGGCTGGGCCGCGGCCTGGCCTGGGAGCTGGGCCGACCCAGTCGGAGGGGAGGGTTTCCATTTTTTTTAAACGTTTAGCAGACAAAAAGAAATAATAAAACGATATGAAATAAAAACAAACTATAGGCATATAATATATCAAACTTTTTAGAAAAACATTTTCTACAAGATGAACATTTTTCTAGCATTAAATAAAATCCACACAAATACAAATAATTCAAACAGTGCTACTGCCCTATTAAAATCCAATAAAGATCATTTTAAATATACCAAAATGATTTCAAATTAATTTTTCTCCAATTTTCTATTGTAGGGAATCATGTTACCCTATTTTCCATATATTTTTATTTTGGAGAAAATTAATTTGAATAAAACTCAAATAACTCCAAATTGAAAATAAATTCAAAAGAACTTTGAATTTAATTCTTTGAAACTCCCAACTCATATTTCATATGTTTTGAAGAAGTCATTTTATCTTCTCTCATGAAAATCATTTAGTTGCATGAAGTTTATGAATTGAAATATTTCCAAATGAAATTCAAATATTTTCAAATACCCTTTCATTTAATTAAATGGAAGAAGTCATATCATCTTCGCTCAAGGGTTTTGTATTTGAAAAGTATTTTAATTCATGGAGATCAGAAAGCAAAGATGAAAGTTTGGGGAAGTCCTTTTATTCCCTCTCATTTAACTTTCAAAAAGTTTCAAATTCACTCACTTTCAGTCAATCAATCACACAATCAATCAAATCTATCTGTTTATTATAACATTCCAAAATTTAGAATTTTGGGATGTTACATTGGATGAGCCCAAATCTATGAGAATGCAAGCCACTCACATTTTGAGCAATCTCTACATCACAAAGTTCCTACAATATGGTTGTTGAATACAAGGAAGCATGAACCCACTCAACATATCCTTTGGCGATTTCTATGTATCAACTTTCATTTGGTACCAAGTCTCATGATTGTCATCTTGGATACACAAGTTCTCTTCCTTGCAAGACTAACCCATATAGGAAGATGAACTCAAAGTACAAGTGGTGCTCCCAATTCTTGATCGACTACATCAACCTTGAGCACCCAAGACAAGTTCGCCTACCTGATCAAAATCAACACCACCCAAGGTATGTTATTCCATCTTAGAGAAGCTTTACTCCAAGTCATGGGTCAAAGAAACTCAACGAGATGTGAATACATCAAAATGCTTCAACGAAAAAATGGTAATCCCAATTTGAGCTTAAACGATGAGTATGACCTACAATCAAGTGTTATCACTTGACTCCTCAGTCAATATACTCTAATATAGGTGACTTTGTCGCCGACCCCTTCTAGATGAAGTTCTCTAGTGTTTCTTGCTATTTTACCTTTGAGTTCTTGCATACATTTCTTGTTATCTTATTTCCCCTTATCAAAAAAAATTCATCTAGATCTCTTCTCCTATGTATGTTTTTCTCTATATTTTCTGTATCAAATTCCTTGCAAATATTTCAGTTAATTCATTGCAAATCCTTGTGAGATTTAATTTGCCTAGTGAGCTGAGTTGACAAAATCTTTACTCTGCGTTGAACTCGGAGTCACCGATCCAAGCCTATCGGCTAGGCTGAACTACAAGAATATCTTGTAGACAGTTCATCAGTGCAACCAACATGGACTAACCCGGACTGATCGATATGCATCATCCATGACACTGCCAACTCGGTGTCACCGGTGAAAAAGGATTGGCGTTACCGATTTCACTGCTGAGAAAACTTTCTGCCATTGCATATTTCATTTCTTCTTCAGCTCCACTCGATGATTCTTATCCTCTACCCGCATCTTAAACTACATGCTGCTTTGTAGTGTGTCTCAAGGACCAAACCTATTTGACTCATGCTCCAAAAGTACCCTTCTTGGAAATTGATGTCAAAGGGGGAGAGAGAGAGAGAGCACATCAAAGCTTATCACCTGAGCACACCTAAGCTCTTCCATATGCTAGTGAAACAAAAGAGGAGAGAAGTCACATGTCTCTAAGAGGGGAAAGACAGGTCAATATATGGTTGACTGCACCATTTCATGCTCTGATTTTCTCCTACCCTACCTTCTCCCATTACCCAATATCAGATTGAAGGGTAGAAAGAGTCCATTTCTAGGGAAGAAAATCTTTTGGAATTCATTGCATATCTTTAATCTTTGGGGACATGTCTATTTCCAAATGAAGTACTAAGTACTCACCCATTACATGTCATCCCAGTCTTGGTACTCTTGTCATTTTCTGAACTTGCTTTATTTAGAGTGTTCTTGTGTTATCTAACCCTGTTTTCTCAAGTTCACCTCTTCCAAAGCTAGCTCAAGACCACAAGGTAAGTATATGCATCACACTCATGTGCATGATGATCTCTTGCTAATGTACATACTATTTGCGAGAAGAATTCATGAACCTGAAGGTACACTTCCTTTTATCTACATCATTTGCACTGATGCATATAGCCAAGATACATGTAACTCATTGCTTGCTCTGACAAGCTTATGCATTCACATGTTCTTATATTCCATCTTTACATGATTACATACATGTAGGGGGAGCTTATGCATGTTACATGTCTTTCCAAGGCTTTACTTGTTACTCTTCATATATTTATCTAAAAGCTTTGATGTATGTTGTCATCAATTACCAAAAAGGGGGAGATTGAAAGCATAAGTGCTCCCTGGGTGATTTTGGTAATTAATGTCAACATATCTCTTGTTGGACTAATACCTTCACCTAGTGTATTTCAGATCAATTCAACAATGGCATGGCAAGGACAAGAGGATGTGGAACCCTTTCAAAATGCTAAGGACACATATTGGCAAAAGATCAAGACTCCTCATTTCCATTTTAGTGATCCAATATCACATTGAGTCCATAGGGGATGAGATATGCTTACTGGTCTACTTGCTCAATGTGCTTAGTGATATTGCTCCAAAACCCTCAACCACTTTCTCATTTCCACATTTGTCCAAAACCCAGTCAAACTCGGCCCCACCGATTTGATCTATCTGGCGCCACCGAGTTCTTTTGAGATAGCCACTGCCAGAATTCTAGACAATTCGGTCACACCGATACGGATCTCGGTCTCACCGAGATGGCCTTGCAAACTCTCTGTTGCCTATTGTAATTACTAGTACAAATGCCCGTGCGTTGCACCGGGCGGAAAAAAGGCACAACCTACTTCATAATCTATTAGGCACCATTTTTATATCCAATTTTAATAAACATCACTAATAAGGTAAACATGGAAATGTTATTATTTTTAATAAAATTTAACATTTTCATAAATATGGAACACTTTTTTAAGAACAGTTAATGTTTTTATGAAATTGGAACATTTCTCTAAAGAAGAACTTTTTGAAAAAGTTGTTTTTTCTTGAACATTTCTAAATGGATTTTTTTAGTAAAAATGGAACTTTGTTTTTCGGAACTTTTAAGCCTTTTTAAAAAGTGCGAACATATTTTTTGAAACAAAAATAGTGTGAACATATGTAAAATTGTGAACATTAAACTATTTTTACTGTGTTTAGTATTTTTACAGATAGATTTTTAGGCCCTTTTTGTTAGTGAATATTTATAGATGGTTGTTTGGTTGGGAAGAGTTTATTCTTTCTTTAACTATTTGGACTTGACCCAAACAAAGCAGTTTGACATAGACAGAAGGATAAAACACTTTGACGTAGACAGAATGACGCACGAACTCATCTTCCTTATCGTTCTTTAGCTCACAATCTCGCCAAATTTGGTTGTAATCTAGGTGTAGGGAGACATATTTGGCTGGGCATGCCCCATGATTAATCTTGTGCCAGTGAACATTGTTGAGAATCAATAAAGCAGGCGAGATCTCTAAAAAAATATTCCTTATCGTTCCTCATTTTCAGGTCTCCCTTGTTGAAGTGCTCTGCGCCACGTCGCCCACGTCGTGCCTACCTCCTTCGTCGACATGGGCCTATCGCTTCCTCCCGTGCGCCGTCATGGAGGGCTCCCAATGGGGTGGGGGCAAGCAGCCGCCATTGGTGCCCCGTCCACTGTGATCGCCCTGTCAATCACGATGCCTACCAGCTGCAGTTGGAGTTGATAAATTGTTTCGTCCAAGCAGCATATATGACCATGCATGTGAATGAAAACATTAAAAGGCGACAATACTACTTTTTGCAGAATAATACATGGGAGTCCAGTTAACGATTTTCATTGAAAGTGAAGCCATTATTGTATAGAGCAAATAAACTATAACTTTCTGAATTCTATTGACCCGTATGTTTGTCATGGTGGTTCTGCTCATATAGTCCATATAGTTCAACATCAGGAGATGCAGCACCTCATCATATATTGGGTCTTCAACAGAATCAAATACATGGCCAGAGTGTTCCTGAGATTGATGGTTTTGAACTTTGTATATGCTATTCTATAAGTTAGCCATGAACAACGTTTGCTTTCTGTCAAGGAATATAACAATAACAAGAGCACCATAACAGCAACTAAAGGGTTTGATTTTAGTCAAGGAACATAACATTACATCAATAGCAAAACGTGATGGTATTTGTGAAAATATAATAATAAGAGCACTGCAACTGCTAGTAAAAGCAATACTATCCAACATGATAATTCAATCAGTTCTTAGGACCACCATCAACCACAGCACACTGTTAAACAGTGCATATCTAAATTTTATGAAAGCTAGAAACTGAAAGTCATTTACATCAAAGAGTTTGTAATTGACCCTACCGGTCTGCATCCAATGAACTTTATGGTGCATTATCATTCCACATACGATAATGCTGCCGTACTATCGGTTGATAGGCTCACACAAAAGATTTTGCATAAAAAAGATGATGGTGAATGAACACCAATTCAAACTGAAAGAATAAATAGGAGGGAAAAATAGATGCAGCTACCGTATCATGGAAACTTCTTTTTTGGTGTATGGATGGAGACATATTCCAAATTTCCAATATGTAGGAAATAGTAGCTTAAAATATTTTTTCAGATTATCTGCTTGTGTCCCTATATAATCTGCTCACCGCTTGCACCCCTTTTATCAATAGGTCACAATTAATTAAGTTATGACGGTTTTGTATGAAATAACTATGTAGAGTACTACAGAAGTAGAAGTACTACTAACGCGCAGACTTTTACAGAAGTAAAACCTTTAGTCTGATGGATTAGGCAGAAAAGCTAGTTGTCTTTCGTAGATCAGGAGCAGTGTTTAGTATCCTTGCAATTTTTGAGCAGCTGCGCCACAAGTACATAGACACACAGTAGTACCTTTGCTCAGCAGCCTCATGAATGAAGTGGCTCTTGATCTGATCATTAAGGTTTGCTCTGTTAATTCACGTTCGCAGCCATGACAACATAACTGAGAATAAACCGAAAGGCTAAACAGTTTCTAGTAACTCAACAAATAACTAATCTACATGGCATGGACTGGAAACTAAAACAACTTCAATGCTTAGTCCTCAAATAGCAAAGTATCTATAGGGACCAAAATATATCGACATTTTGTCTTTACCGGACCAGCAAAACTCACAAAATTAGATGGCTACGTAAAATATGCAAGTGGTAATACTAAGTGCAAATGAACCAATTCCTACACGTAATACCAATCCAGTTTAATAGAACTATAATGCCCCCATTTTTCTGGATGATGGAAAGACATGTTACCACCGAGAATGAGTGTCATTGACTAAGATTCAGTGTTGATGCCTGATGGGATGGAGACGATTATAAAAAGGAAATCCCAACTGCAGAAAACTTAACCCCCAACCCAACGAGGCCAACCAGGGACGATCATCACAGATTCAGACCAGATAATAAAATTGCAGACAGCCGAATTTTGACTCAATCAGTGTAGCGCCGAATTGCATTCGTAAATTATTGCGAGTGTCGCGAGGAGGGACAAACAACTCACTTGCACGGCCCCCACGGCGAAAGCCTGGCGCTGCATCGAATCCCTGGCCAGCTCCAGGAGCCGCTTGTGCATCAGCACGTCCTCTACCCTCTTCATGTTGACATCCATCGTGTCCTTCTTTCCTCTCTCGGCGTGCAGCCAAGGTCGAAGAAGAACTCGACGCCAAGGAAGAGAGGGCCGAGCAGCTGCAGGAGCGGCAACCTCCGCCTTCGCAGCCTGCTTACTCTCACCGGCAGCGGCACACCATATCAGCACCATGAAGGAGAGCCCCATGGAAGGACGTGAAAAGGATGAAGGGGATCACCTCGCCTCGCCCAGTCAGACGATGGCATCATCCTCATGGCGATCCTTCGGATGAAGCAGCTATGCAAGTGGCAGCCTCCACTCCGCCGGGCATGGCAACACCGCGAGCTCGACACCCATCATGTTGATAAGACCATGATCTGAAACATAAATAGAAGAGCATTACTGCTGAGAAAAAGTCATCATGGACAAATCTTCAGATACTCATATTGCATCATTGAAATTATAACCTGGAGTTAACCAAAATCATGGCATAACCAAAATTATATATGTACCCCAAAATCCTAAACAAACTATTTTTGTTCATTTTTTAATTTTAATGTGACAGAATCTAGCATGTTCATGTTTTTTTTGTAATCGGTATAATAGTTGCAACCATGAATCAATGAACAGAAAAAAAATGGAAGGTTATGACTTACTTAACACGCTTGTCAATTGATGTTATCTGCGCCCCTGCCTTCTGAACCTGATGCTTCTAAACCTGGTACAACATGTCGCTCCTCATTAGATGGTGTCCCACCATTTTTCCGGACTTTGTCGAGACATTGGGGAAAGGCGTCAACGCCTTCATCATTTAATCTGCCGGCAGAAGGGAACGCAATGTGGTCCCAGCAAAATCTTGACATGCCCGCATCTCCGGATCACAGAGGTACAATTGTGTTAGAAATTCTAGGCTTCTTCATAATAGGAGGGTACCCAACAAGATCGGTGGGGCACAGATTTATCCCAGTCTACCTGCATGCATACGAAGATACATTAAGTAGTAAAGTCAGAGAAGATTATTGAAGCAGCACAAAGTTTGTGGAGGAGCAACTCCACGTTGCTGCTACAATGTGTACAGCGCAAGTGTTGAAGGAACAGCTTCAACGTGCTGCGCTAGATATCGCTCTAGAGGCGAATGTACGTTGATAGGGCAGCAAGAGTTCAATCCAGAACTCCTAGGGCACAAGATCTACTCCAAGATCTTAGATAAGAACAACAAGTTCTATTATAGGTAGGGGTACATAGTCTTCCTCCAAAGTAGAGGCGAGGACCTCTATTTATAGGGCTTTGGGAAGCCTTCACATACTTCTACTTATAGCTGGAATACTCTAGAAAACATTATGTAAGTTTCACCATTCTACTCATAGCTACTCACAACTAGAAGACTCTAGAAAACAGTAGGTAGGATAGAAAAGAAAAGGAAAGAAATACTACACTAGAGTGGAAGCATCTAGAAGTAGCCAAACAGATCTGGCATGTGTTTTCTTTCTTCTCATCTAGTGTTCCTCATCATTCTCCCCTGGTTGTTTGGAACTCGCCCTCGAGTTATCTTCATAGAGCGCTTCTTCTGGATGGTAGAGAGTCAAGTCCGCAACATTGAAAGTGTTGGAGATACCCATGTCACTTGGAAGATCTATCACATAAGCATTATCATTTATCTTCCTCATGATAGAGAAGGGCCCATACCTTCGCTGCCTAAGTTTCCCTTTAACACCTAAAGGCAGCCTCTCTTTTCGGAGGTAGACCATCACCTTATTACCGACTTGGAATGATTTGGCCTTTTTTGCAATCAGCAAGTTGTTTATATTTCTGATTTTGTGCTTCCAAAGCACCGCGAATCTCTTCAAATAACTCGGTGTAATTATCAGCAAAGGACAATGCTGATTTTGAGTTTCCCCTTGATGGCATCTTCATCAGGTCCACCACATGTGTTGGAACTTTAGTGTAGACAATGGAAAAAGGGCTCCTTCCTGTGGATCCATGCTTGGAGTTATTGTAGGAGAACTCTGCAAGAGATAAAGCCAAATCCCATTGCCCCTTTCTTTCTCCACAAATGCAATGGATCAGATTACCCAAAAACTTGTTCACCACTTCCGTTTGTCCATCTGTTTGTGGATGAGCAGTGCTAGAAAATTTCAATTCAGTGTTGAATTGCTTCCACAAAGTAAGCCAAAATGCAGCAAGAAACTTGCTATCACGGTCTGAGACAATGGACCTTGGAACTCCATGAAGTCTGACCACTTCTCAAAAGAATAGGTTTGCCACATGATGAGCATCCATTGTCTTGCGGCATGGGATGAAATGAGCCATCTTAGAGAATCTATCCACGACCACAAATACAGCATCACTTCCTCGTCTTGTTCTTGGCAAGCCCAAGACGAAGTCCATAGAAATGTCCTCCCATGGAGCAACAGGAACAGGCAAAGGCATGTATAACCCTGTGTTCTGGACTTGGCCTTTGCAGGTCTAACATACGGGGCACCGTTGAACGAACTTTCCAGCATCTCTCTTTAGTTGTGGCCAAAAGTAGCGAGCTTCCAGGTTAGCGATAGTCTTGTCCCGTCCAACATGGCCACTAAGATCACTTGAATGGAGCTCTCTAACCAGCTTGTCATGTAGAGAACTTCTTGGAATGCACAAACGATCATTTTTGAAGAGATATCCATCTTGCATCAAATAGTCATCACCTAATGGTTGGCCCCTTGCGTGCTTTACCCAAACATGGACAAAGTCTTCGTCACCCTCATACAACTCCTTTATTTGACCCATGCCCGGAAGTTCAGCTTCAAAAGAAGTCAAGAGGCATGCACGACGACTCAAAGCATCGGCCACTCTGTTAGTTATTCCAGATTTATGCACAATGAGATAGTTAAACCTCTCAAGATATGATGCCCATCTTGCTAGCATGCGGTCAACATGCTTTTGATTTCTAAAATGCTTCAAGGATTGATGGTCGCTATAAACAATGAACTCTTTAGGCAGCAAATAGACTTCCCAAGTTTTCAACGCTCTGAAAACGGCGTATAATTCTTACTGATAGGTACTCCATTTCTGTCTAGCTTCACTTAACTTCTCACTAAAGAAAGCAATGGGCTTCCTTTCTTGAGATAGGACAGCTCCAATGCCTACTCCACTTGCATCACACTCCAACTCAAAAGTCTTGTTGAAATTAGGTAGTACCAAGACAGGAGCTTGTGATAGCTTTTGTTTAATCTCATTGAAGCTAGCTTCAGCTGCTTCTGCCCATTGGAACTTTCCTTTCTTCAAACACTCGGTAATTGGTGCCATGATAGTGCTGAAATTCTTAACAAATCGCCTATAGAAAGTTGCAAGGCCATGAAAGCTTCTTACCTCAGAAATGGTCTTAGGAGTTGGCCATTCTCGGATTGCTTCAACCTTAGAATCATCAACACGAATGCCGTCACATGTTATGATGAATCCTAGGAAAAGAAGTTGTGTTTGCAGGAAAACACATTTCTTCAAGTTGACGTAGAGCTCATTTTCCCTTAGTACTTCTAGCACCTTCCGAATATGATCAAAGTGTTCATCCTCATCCTTGCTATAGATCAAGATGTCATCGAAATAGACCACAACAAAGTGGGATAAGAAGGGTCTAAGGACTTGATTCATTAAGTGCATAAAGGTACTTGGTGCATTTGAGAGTCCAAATGGCATGACTAGCCATTCAAACAACCCTTCCTTTGTCTTGAAGGCGGTCTTCCATTCATCCCCGGGTCTTATACGGATTGGATGATATCCACTTCTTAAATCTAGCTTTGTGAACACTCTTGCTCTACTAAGCTGATCCAACATATCATCCAGACGGGGAATAGCGAATCTATACCTTACGGTGATCTTGTTAACGGCTCTACTGTCCGTACACATGCGCCAAGATCCATCTTTATTTGGCGCGAGTAGGGCTGGTACAGCACATGGGCTAATACTTTCTTGAATGTGCCCCTTTTGCAACAATTCCTCCACTTTCTACTTCAATATACCATGCTCCTTTGGGCTCATTCGATAGTGTGTAAGATTAGGAAGACTTGCTCCCGGAATTAAGTCAATTCTATGTTGAATTCCTCTCATCGGTGGCAAGCCATGTGGCTCCCCAAATATGTTCTGAAATTCTGCCAATAAACCACGTACCTTTGCTGGAATTTCAACAGTTAGGTGCTCTTCTCCCTTTACAACAAGTGCAGCACACAAATCTGCCTCCTTCAAGTCTTCCATAAACTCATGAGAGGTATGGGACATAGTTAACATAGTTTTCCCCTCCTCCTTAGAGGTATTACCTTCGGGTTTGTTTGGTAAGATAATGATCCTTCTCTTGTTCCAAATGAAAGAGTAAGAATTTTCCTTGCCCTTGTGTGTAGTATCCACATCAAATTGCCAAGGCCTCCCAAGAAGAACATGGCTGGCATCCATGTCAACCACATCACACAACACATTTGAGCGATAATGCTTACCCAAAGAAAGTGGCAGGTTGCATTGTTTGGTGATCCTCATATTCACTCCTTTCTTGATCCATCCAATAGTGTAGGGATTTGGATGATCATGGGTTTCAAGCTTTAAATGGTCCACCAACTTCTGGGAGATAAGATTCTCGCAACTGCAACTATCAATCACTAGTTTGCATACCTTGCCATTCACCGTGCATTTGCTCTCAAATATTTTGTTCCGTTGTGTGTCATCGAGTTGTGGTGTGGAACATAGGACACGCTGGATCACACATACCACCTCTTCACCTTCTTCTTGACAAACCTCTTGTCCATCTACATCTTCAGATTCATATTCTTCCTCATCGCTTTCACCATCATGGATAGTCATGTTAACAAATTTCCTTAGTGGGCAGCCGCTGGATATGTGTCCCTCTTTACCACATTTATAGCACTTTGGGCCTTCATTTGCCTTACCCTTGCCTCTAGTTTGCTTTGGGATGGGCTGTTTTGTCTTTGGTGGAGTGGTCTTTTCTTCCACTCTATTAGGTTGGCTCCTAGATGAGCCTTCGGTATGAGGATATGGAGCCTTAGTTGTCTTTCTCATCCTCACAAACCTCTCGGCCTTTAAGGCTGGAGCTTGTGCTTGATCAACGGACCAGATTTGTTGCATCATCAATCGGTCTTGAATAGCATCATTGAGACCATTGATGTACCTTACAACTTGTTGCTCTTTAGTTTCAGCAAGGTTGCACCTCACTTGTAGCCTTAGAAACTCCTCCGTATAATCTGAAATAGTCCTATTTCCTTGAGCACAATTTTGAAATTGGATAAATAGGATCTGGTCATAATCAGCGGGCAAAAATCTCCCTTTCAAGAGGCCTTTCATTTGTCGCCAAGTTCTAACACGAGGTTCTCCTCTGAGCCTGCGCTCCTCTTGAATGCGATGCCACCATGCACCGGCTCCTCCTTTCAGTTTGTATGCGACCAAAGGAACTCTACGATCTTCCGGAACCTCCATGACCTCAAAGAAAGTCTCCACTTCATATAACCAATCCAGGCACCCTTCAATGTCAACATTTCCATTAAAACTTGGGATCTCAGCTTTCACCTTGTATGTATCTCTTGCATATGTAGGGTTGGGTGCTCTCCGATATGCGTAGAGATTTGGCTCTTCAAGGGCATCATCATATTCTTCACCTTCAGAAGCCTCAACATAAATTGGCCTTCTTGAAGCACGTTGAACAACATGTTGTCGTGGCGGTCTTGCTCCAAGATTACCTCTCCTTCTTCCTTGATGAACATCTTCCTCTTCTTTAGATGAATCTCCTTCATTGGTAGCAGGGGGGACACCCTTTATTATCATCTCAACCAGCTGGTCAAATCTCCTATTAAGATCTTCACGCAGCTCTTTGATTTGTTGTTCAGCAGCATCCATCCTCTTCTCCAATTGCTCCATTGCTTGCTGCAGCTTACTCTCGAAGAGGACAGCAAGAACTAGTATGGGTCAACAAGGCTCTGATACCACCTGAAGCAGCACAAAGTTTGTGGAGGAGCAACTCCACCTTGCTGCTACAATGTGTACAGCACAAGTGTTGAAGGAACAGCTTCAACGTGTTGTGCTAGATATCGCTCTAGAGGCGAATGTAGGTTGATAGGGCAGCAAGAGTTCAATCCAGAACTCCTAGGGCACAAGATCTACTCCAAGATCTTAGATAAGCACAACAAGTTCTATTATAGGTAGGGGTACATAGTCTGCCTCCAAAGTAGAGGCGAGGACCTCTATTTATAGGGCTTTGGGAAGCCTTCACATACTTCTACTTATAGCTGGAATACTCTAGAAAACATTATGTAAGTTTCACCATTCTACTCATAGCTACTCACAACTAGAAGACTAGAAAACAGTAGGTAGGATAGAAAAGAAAAGGAAAGAAATACTACACTAGAGTGGAAGCATCTAGAAGTAGCCAAACAGATCTGGCATGTGTTTTCTTTCTTCTCATCTAGTGTTCCTCATCAATTATGCATTAAAAGTGCAAGCCAAACAGAGCAAATACATAAATAGTTGAGCCAGTTATTATAAAAGAAAGACAATAAGGCCAACCCTTTTAGGCACTATCTCAAAATGAATGAACTGGTGGAATAGACAACATGAAGCACCTTACTTGATATGTCAGGACCAAAGATGCAGTTATTTGAAATGATAGAGGTCAGAATTGGGCAATCATGACTGTGAAGAGCTAATGGCACTTTGCTTTGCTTAAGCAAGCTTGACATTTCTTGTTTTCTGAATATAAATAATTGGTTGTTGATTGCATTGCTAACTTCAAATCAAAATTGCCATCAGCAACATTGGGTTAGGTGAATAATCACTTATATATGGATGTTTTGATTACCACAGAAGCAGAGTGAGTCCTACTGGAAACGGACAAGTGATCTAAACCCATCCGACAGAGCAGTCAGTCGGCTCATCGAGATCAAAGTAACTGACAAAATTAAGAGAAGCAAAGATACATCTTGGATGACTTGCACAGAAGTTGCGCACATGTATAAGAACCATGTGAATCAAACGATGATGTTGAGATTGAGGGCTAAATCCACTAAACGATGACACTTATTACTACTGTATTATACGTACATGACACAACAAGCACAAATCTTTGGATGACAGGGCACCCGCACAAGCCAAAATGCCTAGAACTTGCCATGGCGCGATGGCCAGCGTAAGATTGATTGGCCACGGGTCGATGGCCATGGGCATACGAGCGCATGAGAGAAAGCAGAGTTTTGAGGAGCTTATACCATAGCTAGGGCGGAGCAAAAGAAGAGGCGTCTGTCCACCGAAGACGGAGGGGAAGGCGAGCGGATGGAGAGCTCCCAGCGCAGCTAGGGTTAGCTGCGACCTGCACCGGGCCGGGCCGCTGGCGCCGCCGTTGCCATAGATCCAAGGTCATCGCGGCCCCAGGGGCTGCTAATCTGCCGTTGTCAAAGCTTGTAGGTGAAGGAGACGCGCGGGCAGTCATCGATGTCGCGGCAGCGTTGGGCCGGGAGGCGGTTGTCGGCGAGTAGCGCCTCGGGGGAGTGGAGACGGGAGGTGAGTCACCGCGTCGGGGTTGCACAGAATCAGGGCGTCCACCGGCGCCCCATCGCGCCTGTCGCCGGGAGGCGTGCTCGATGGATCCAGAGGCCGCCGCGTCAACAAGAGCTCATCCGCCTACCCGCCGGACGGTCATCGGAGCCGCCACCGCTAGCGACCGCCTCCCTCACCTTGTGCCCCTTCTTCCTTCTCCTTTCTTCCTCTATTTCCTTTCTCCCTCACTCTCCCTCACGCCCTGTCTCTTTTTCTCTGGATCAGTAAGACAACGTCGCAACCGGAGCAAAACGCCGCACCCGCCGCCAGATCGGCGTGGCACCGGATCAAGCGCCGCGCGGTGTGGAGTGTCTCCTGGCGGCTGGGATCGGGAAGCGAGGGAGAGAGAGGAGCTCTGATTTTTTTCTCACTTTAAAAAGGATCTCGGGTTGAATATCGTAAACTATAAGGATTTATTTGCAAAATTTCTGAACGAAACGTTTTCTCACTTAAGAAAGGACCGCGGGTTGAATAATAAAAAAGAGAAGGACTTATCTGCAAAAACAATGACGGCGTACGACCAGAAGCAATAATCGCTTTATTAGTAGGTAAAGATAAAGATTTCGGTCTCCCCGAAATGGGCAATCGGTCCCATCGAGTTTGCTTGACATCCTCTCTATTGCTTATTGCTTCACTTCGGTCTAACCGAGTTGGTGGAATCGGTGCCACCGAGTTGATGTTTTCCCTAAGACCTAGCACATCGGTCCCACCCAGTTGATCTAGTTGGTCCCACCGATATTCCTAACGTTCACATTTTGAACTAAATCGATCTCACCGAGTTCTTCTATTCGGTCTGACCGAGTTGGGTCAAATGTGTGTAACGGTTGGATTTTGTGTGGAGGCTATATATACCCCTCCACCCCCTTCTCCATTTGAGAGAGCCATCAGAACGTGCCTACACTTCCACTTCTCATTTTTTGAGAGAGAACCACCTACTCATGTGTTGAGACCAAGACTTTCCAATCCAACCACAAGAATCTTGATCTCTAGCCTTCCCCAAGTTGCTTTCCACTCAAATCATCTTTCCACCATAGCCAAATCTGTGAGAGAGAGTTGAGTGTTGGGGAGACTATAATTTAGGCACAAGAGCAAGGAGTTCATCATGATCACACCATCTATTACCTTCTGGAGAGTGGTGTCTCCTAGATTGGTTAGGTGTCACTTGGGAGCCTCCGACAAGATTGTGGAGTTGAACCAAGGAGTTTGTAAGGGTAAGGAGATCGCCTACTTCGTGAAGATCTACCCGAGTGAGGCAAGTCCTTCGTGGGTGATGGCCATGGTGGGATAGACAAGGTTGCTTCTTCGTGGACCCTTCGTGGGTGGAGCCCTCCGTGGACTCGCGCAACTGTTACCCTTCGTGGGTTGAAGTCTCCATCAACATGGAAGTACGATAGCACCACCTATCGGAACCACGCCAAAAATCTCCGTGTCTACATTGCGTTTGCACACTC
Source organism: Triticum aestivum (assembly GCF_018294505.1). Taxonomy (NCBI): domain Eukaryota; kingdom Viridiplantae; phylum Streptophyta; class Magnoliopsida; order Poales; family Poaceae; genus Triticum; species Triticum aestivum. The sequence continues at coordinate 168,518,396 of NC_057808.1, read as the reverse complement.
CAACCCCATCCCTTTATTTTATTGCAATTAGCATGCTTTACTCTTTCCGCTCCTCATACTCTTGCCATGCTTGCTTGAAATGTATTGTGAAGGCTTAAACTTGTGCTAAAACTCCACCTCAACTTGAAGAACTTAAAAACTGCTACTTTTTCTTGTTGAGGGTCTAATCACCCCCATCTAGACACCTCTTCTTGATCCTTTCAGTGGGCCTCGGGCCGTGATGGAGGAGTCGGAAGAGGCCATGGTGGCGCAGTCGCCCGCTCGCCGGGAAAGGTGCCGGGAGGAGTCTTGCTGCTTGCGGGTGGCGGGGTTGGTGGCAGCTGACGTGGCCTCGGCAGAGTGGTAATGATTGCCGCGGCCCGCGGGCTCTGTCTGGGCGATGCGAGCCACTCGGCGCTCGACACGCATGCCGCGAGCGTCAGCCATGGAGTTGGTGAAGCGGAAGTCGAAGCGGAGTGGAAGAACGGCAATGCACCCCTACCTGGCATGCCAAATGTCGGAATCGGGGCGTCGGGGACCCCGAGGTTTGAACTCTGGGGTGTGCTTGTCCTTGACACCCTACTCCTTCTTGCTATAAACCACGACAAGGCTATGGTGGGAGCTAGTGAGTGGGGGCGGCTGGAGACACAACAGTTACCCAGTTCCGGGCCACCTTGCGGTGTAAAACCGTACTCCTGTTTGTGGTTCGATTTCTCTCGCGAGGGAGAATCAGAGTACAAGGGTTGTGGGGGTCGATCCTTTCCTATGGCGGCGCACTGCCCCTTTTATACCCGCCTTGGTCCTCTTCCCCCGAAAACAATGACGGGAAGGGTTGCCACACAACGGCAATTTAAAGGGGGAAGGGGCACGGTCTATCCTGACAAAAGGCGGTCTTTGTCTGCAAAGCCGCTGTCCGTGACGCCGGTGGGCTCGGGGAGGACCTCCATCGACGAACATGCATCCTTTGGGCATTCCGTTGGGAACTGACGGCTGGCCTTGCTCCCTTAGCACAAAAGAGGAAAACCTTCAAATTCGCGCCTGCTGGCACGGCCTCTGGCATCGCTCGTCGTCACGCGCGTCACCCACATGAAGACTTAGGGCCGCGCGACCGGGCGGGAACTCTTGACTTGTTCACCTCTGAGAGGGGCCTCCAGAGGCAGCCTCGGGTAGCCGCATCGCGAGAAGGCTGATGACCCACAAGTATAGGGGATCTATCGTAGTCCTTTCGATAAGTAAGAGTGTCGAACCCAACGAGGAGCAGAAGGAGATGACAAGCGGTTTTCAGCAAGGTATTCTCTGCAGGCACTGAAATTATCAGTAACAGATAGTTGTGTGATAAGGTAATTCGTAACGAGTAACAATTAATAAAGTAAATAGGGTGCAGCAAGGAGGCCCAATCCTTTTTGTAGCAAAGGACAACCCTGGACTAACTCTTATATAACGCAAAGCGCTCCCGAGGACACATGGGAATTGTTGTCAAGCTAGTTTTCATCATGCTCATATGATTCGCGTGCGTTACTTTGATAATTTGATATGTGGGTGGACCGGTGCTTTTGTGATGCCCTTCCTTGGACAAGCCTCCCACTTATGATTAATCCCTCTCGCAAGCATCCGCAACTATGAAAGAAGAACTAATATAAATCTAACCATAGCATAAAACATATGGATCCAAATCAGCCCCTTACGAAGCAACACATAAACTAGGGTTTAAGACTCTCTCACTCTAGCAACCCATCATCTACTTATTACTTCCCAATGCCTTCCCCTAGGCCCAAATAATGGTGAAGTGTCATGTAGTCAACGTTCACATAACACCACTAGAGGAAAGACAACATACATCTCATCAAAATATCTAACGAATACCAAATTCACATGATTACTTATAACAAGACTTCTCCCATGTCCCCAGGAATAAACGTAACTAATCAGAAAGCATATTCATGATCAAGATCATAGGAGTATTAATTATCATTAAGGATCTAAAAATATAATCTTTCACCGGATAAACCAAGTAGCATCAACTACAAGGAGTAATCAACACTACTAGCAACCCACATGTACCAATTTGACATTTTGATACAATGATGGGATAGAAGAGATGAACTAGGGTTTGAGAGGAGATGGTGCTAGTGAAGATGTTGATGGAGATTGACCCCCTCTCGATGAGAGGATCGTTGGTGATGATGATGACTTCGATTTCCCCCTCTCGGAGGGAAGTTTCCCCGGTAGAAGAGCTCCACCGGAGCCCTAGATTGGTTCTGCCCAAGTTCCACCTTGAGACGGCGGCGCTTCATCCCGAAAGCTTCCTTCTCATTTTTTTCCAGGTCAAAACACACCATATAGTGGAAGATGGGCGTCGGGGGCCTGCCAAGGGGCCCACAAGGACGAGGGGCGCGCCCTCCACCCAAGTGGCTGGTAGGTGGCCCCCTCTAGTGCTTTCTTCGCCCAATATTATTTTATATATTCCAAAAATATTCTCCGTGAAGTTTCAGGACTTTTCGAGTTGTGCAGAATAGGTCTCTAATATTTGCTCCTTTTCCAGTCCAGAATTCCAGATGTCGGCATTCTCCCTCTTCATGTAAACCTCATAAAACAAGAGAGAAAAGGCATAAGTATTGTGATATAATATGTAGTAATAGCCCATAAAGCGATAAATATCAATATAAAAGCATGATGCAAAATGGACGTATCAACTCCCCCAAGCTTAGACCTCGCTTATCCTCAAGCGAAAGCCGAAATTGAAAAATATGTCCACATGTCTAGTGATAGAGGTGTCGATAAAATAAAATACGGACATGAGAGCATCATGATCATCTTTAGAACATCAACATATATTGTCATATAATTTATTATGCTAAAGTAACAATTCATTCACAAGGTAAAGTATGAATCAGAAACTTCATTGAAAACTAACAAACTATGATATCAGTCACTGAAGCAATTGCAATTTATTATAACATCGGAACGAGTCAATATAAGAGCTTTTCAGCAAGTCCACATACTCAACTATCTTTTAATCTTTCACAATTTCTAATACTCACGCGATACTTATGGGTACAAAGTTTTAATCGGACACAGAGAAAGATATGGGCTTATAGTTTCGCCTCTCAACCTTTTACCGGAAAAGGCCTCCAGATGGGATCTCGCAAGAACTACTCACACATCATCAGAAGGGCAGCAAGGTTGATGTATATGCCCTCCATGATTGATTCCCCCTCCAACAGAGTACCGGAAAAGGCCTCCAGATGGGATCTCGCAAGAACAGAGGCTTGCGGTGGCGGAAAAAGTATTTCGGGTGGCTCTCTAATGGTTTCCTTATTTTAGAGAATTTATAGAGTTGGAATTAGGTCATACGGAGGAAGGAGGGGCCCACAAAGTATTAGGGCGTGCCTGCCCCTGGGTGCTCCCTTGTGCCTTGTGTCCTACTGCTTAGCCAGCTGGTCTCCTCCCGAAGCTTCTAGGGTCTCAGATGTCTAGAAAAAATCGTCAAAAGTTTTATGGCATTTGGACTTTGTTTGGTACTGATTTCCTGGAAAACCAAAAATAGGCAAAAAAACAACAACAACTAACACTTGGCACTAAGTTAATAGGTTAGCCCCAAATATATAATTGCATATAAAACATCCAATATTGATACTATAATAGCATGGAGCAATAAAAAAATATAGATACATTGGAGACGTATCAGATGCCTCCGTCATCCATCGCCCCAGGAACTAGCTCTCCGGCAAGGTCCTCCGCCGACGAGCCCATCCGGACTGATGATGTGCCAAAAAATGAGGCTGCTGGCAACTAGGCGATGACAACCGAGGTTGTCGAAGAAGAAGTTATCCCACCTCAATAGACCCAGTCCGGTAAGTCTTTCTCCGTCAAGCATTTTTCCTCCTTGGTTGTTTTTGTTTTCTTAAATTTGGTTTTCTTCTTCTCCATTCTTTCAGATTCACCTCCAACTGACGATATGGATGTTGATACCAACATTGAGAGGATCGCCAAGGATGATGTTAACGATGTCGGTAGAATTTCTGCTGCTGAAGCCGCCAAGGGCACTGATGAAGAGGCCGCCAAGGCTCCCAATTAAGGAGCCACCAAAGATACCACCATGGAGTCCGCCAAAGAAACCTCCGAGGCCACGGGTAGCATTCCTGCTCCAGGAGCGCCAAGCGCTATCATGGCTATGGAGGCAAAAGTGGCCAACGAAAGGACGACGGCCACTATCAACCATCCCTCGTTGTCCGAGCACCTCCGTCAAACAAGTACTTCAAGGTTGGCGATTTTCAATTCATCAGCGTCCCAGGCACGTCAAGCGTTGAGACGTATATCAGAGAGGAGGTTCTTGATGGCAAGGTTGTCGTCGTCAGATCTGAGGCTGTCGAAGGCCAGCACGACCAATGCAATGAAGCCAAAGAGCATAATATCCTCCTGGCCATGAACGAGAACTTCAAGAAATGTCAAGACAACTACAACAACCGTGCGGAGCGTCTGGACCGCCGGGAAGCTATTGTCGCGAAGGCGGAAGCAGGTTTTCAAAAGCGGGTCGAAGACGCGCAAATCAAGTGTGCTGAGAGCCTCCAAGATCTAAAAGACCGCTAGGGACAGCTTCCCATTGACTGGGAGAAGTTTGTCTTGGAGAAGGCTGATGCTGACAAGGTGCAAGAGGTGGCTGTGTAGAGGATATCAGAAACCGATGCCAAATTGAATGAGTGCAAGATTGGTCTTGACTTACATGAAGAAGAGCTTGCCACTCGTGAGGAAGCGCTTGCCACCAAACTCTGAGGCAAGGATGATGAAATCCAAGCCCTCCATGCACAGCAGACCCAAGAAGTAGAATGAAAGCACAAGGAGGCAATCGAAACTCAAGCTGTGGACCACGCCGGCAAGATCAAACAAGCCGTCAATACTGCCGAAGCTGCAGACGCCGCCAAGAATGAATTGGAGGGAAAGGTAAAGAAGCTTGAAGCCGATCTCGTCGTCGACAATAATAAGGTCTTAGCGCTCAAAGTAGATAGGGAGGGAACAACTCACACCTTGGTGGACATGCAAATCTCACTGTCTACCAAGAATCAAGATTTCACTAAAGCTAGTGACGTCATTGCTACTCACAAGCTGAAATTAACCACTTTGGAAAAGACCCTTGTGTAAGTGCATCTAGTGCCACCCCTAGTTGGTTTTGGAGTATTGATGACAAACCTAGTTGAGGGACTAATGTGTTTGTGAGAATTGCAGGATAACACAGGTAGTAGTCCCTCACTGATTCGGTTTACCTACCGGAGATGACCCCTAAAAATGTGTGAAGACATTGAAGACAATGGTGGTATGTGAAGATAATCACAACGAAGACTATGACTCGAAAAGACATTCACGTGAAGACTATGGAGTGCAAAGACATAGTTGTTTCGTAGTTTCCTTTTCCTCCTAGTCGAGTCATAGGAACCACCGTACTGTTAAGTGGGGTCCAAGTGAACAAAGTCAGAGTGACTGAAGTGATGCTCAACCAAATTCGAAGTCTTAGAGCGAAGAAAATGAGAGCAAATCTTATCCAGAGTTGGATGAGTCAACTTTACTTGTAGCCCAAGTTAAGCTGCTACGTGTGTTTGAAATCTGACCGTTGGAACACGTGTTAGTTCCTTAGTGACCTAGGGTCATTTAGGACAAATCAGGTCGGGTTGCCCTATGGCTATAAATAGCCCACCCCCTACACCATAAATTGGTGGCTGCTCAGAGTTAGTGCACGGCTTTTGTCATTTGAGAGCAACCCACCTCGAAGCCTTTGAGAGAGAGGAATCCTTGCGAGGACAAAGCCCAAAACACCCAGAGCCAAAGAGTGTTAGGCATCACTGAAGTCTTTCTGTCCGCGTGACCTGAAGAGTTGTTACACTTGAGGACTGTGAATCCTCCAGCCGGTTAGACATCGCGTTCTGAGCATCCAAGAGTCATTGTGGATTGCCGGTGAACAAAGTCTGTGAAGGTTTGGAAGTCTACCTTGAAGACTTACCAGAGTGATTGGGCGAGGACTAAGTGTCCTTAGCTCAAGGGGAATAAGGTGAAGACCCGGTCTTCTGAGTTGAATCTCAGCCTCCCTAACCAGACGTACAGTTGTCACAGCAACTGGAACTGGTCCAACAAATCATTGTCCTCACCAAGCAACTGGTTCTATCTCTTCCCTCACTTATTTACAGTTTGTCTTCGTGAAGTCATTTGCCTGCTTGCCTCATCTGTTTGACTTCACTGTGTGACGACTATTGTTGTTTGGCTTCATACTGTCTTCCATCTTGATCCATACTACCTAGCTGCCAATAGTCTTCATACTTTAGCTTCATTACTTGCTTGACTATGGCTTATCTAGTGTAGTCTACCTTCCGCTGCATATCAATAGGTTCATTTCTATTGTCTGTCTTCGAAACTCTCATGTTTTGAAGACTTTCATAAAACTCGCCTATTCACCCCCTCTAGTCGATAACTAGCACTTTCAATTTGTATCAGAGCAAGGTACTCCCTTGTTCTGTGTGATTCGGTTTAACCACCTGGAGTTTTAGCTATGTCGACTACAGGGATAATCAAAGTCTCCGCTGCGTGCCCTGTCTTCGATGGCACTGATTACCCCTACTGGAAGAATAAGATGCGTATGCATCTTGAAGCCATTGATGTCGACCTCTGGTATGTCGTCAAGAATGACGTTCCCAAGGGCGGTGAAGGTGTCACCCCTGCTGATGTCAAGAAGTTCATTCAACTGGATTCTACTGCCAAGAACATCATCTGTGGTCATCTGACCAAATGACAGTATGGCCGTGTGAGTGCTCTGGAAACTTCGAAGCTAGTCTGGGACTGGCTATCCAAGGTCAACGAAGGCGTCTCAACCCAAAGAGACTCAAGGATCAGTGTTCTTCGCAACCTCTTCAACCTCTTCAAGAGAAACGACAATGAGAATGTCCAGCTCACGTTTGATCGCCTCACTGACATCAGAAATGAGCTTCATGCTCTTGGCGCCACTGAGATCACCAAGCATGAAATCGTCAAGACACTCCTGAGATCACTTGACAGCTCGTTTGACACCCTAGCCTTAATGATCCAAGAACGCCCTGACTTCAAGACTCTCGATCCATCTGGCATACTTGAGAGGCTCAACACACATGAGTTCCAGTTATCTCAGAAAAGAGAGATCTATGGTTCTAGCTATGGACGTACTCGCGCTTTGAAGGCAAAAGTTGTTTCCTCATCTGAAGAAGAATCTGACTGCAGTTCTGGGGATCCTGAAGACATTGGAAAGGAGCTTGCTATGCTTGTTAAGAATTCTAGAAATTCACCAAGAAGAAAGGCTTCAGAAAGTCTTCAAGATCCAGCTCAAGAAATGATGAGGCTTCTACTCATGACCACAAGAAGAGAACATGACACAAGGGCAAGAAACCTGGTCACTACATCTCTGAGTGTCCTTAGTGGGACAATGAGAACAAGAAGAAGAAGAAGAGCAAGGAATATGATTCTGATGACGAGAAGAAGAAAAATCCTCAAAGTCTTCTTCCAAGTCTTCATCACATAGGAAGAGCTCATCTGGCAAGGCTCGTGCTTTTGTTGGCAAGGAGATGGATTCAGAGGAGGAGTCTGCTTCTGAGGAGGCAGAGGTGGAGTCTAAGGAGGAGTCCGACTCTGGTGTTGCAAGTCTGGCTCTAGGCACAACCTACGTTGCCAAGTCCATCTTCAACACTAAAGACAATGGCTCCGTCACCAACGTTGATGCTAATGATAAGGACGACTCTGCCCCCACCTACTGCTTCATGGCACGTGGTGCCAAGGTAAACTCACGCGATGCTTACTTTCAAACATCAAGTGAAGATGACTATGATTGTGAATCCAAACCCAGCTACAAAACACTTGCTAAAATTGCAACTGAACAACAGAAAGCTATGGAACATATTCAAAAACTGTTAGACAAAAGCGATGACCTGTTGGACGCGGAAATGACCCGATCTCAGTCCTTAATTGAAGACATAAAAAACCTTCATGTTAAGTACGAGGAACTTGAAAGTCGTCATGAAACGCTCTCAACAACTCATGAAAAGCTTTCCTATGATTATCTTCAAAGGAAGGAAGAACTTGAGAAATTGAGAGCAGTTCATGAAGATCTTCAAAAAGATAACGAGTCACTTCACGCTCAACAGATCAGTCCCGCTCAGGAAGGATTTGAACCACCATGTCTAAAATGCCTTGAGCGTGATAACGCTACTTCTGTTACTGAATGTTCTACTGCTGCTACTGTCACAATATCTTCAACTGCTGATGTGGTAATTAACCCCTCTGCTAAGGATACCACTACTATTGCTGATGAAAATGCAAGGTTGAAGACATTGCTTGAGACTGGGGTGTACAAAAGTCTCAAAGGGCATTAGACACTATGTGATATCCTCAAAAAGCAGATTCTGAACCAAAACACTAGAAAAGAGGGTGTTGGGTTCGATAGGAAAATGAATGTTGATGGTTCTTACTGGAAGCCTGAGCAGTACCCCAAGACCACATGGGTTGCTGCAAAGGGACCTTCAGTGGACCCATCCACCTTATCTGGCTTCACTTGTGCTAACCCGATTATCATTGATGAATCCTTTGATGCAAACTATAAACTGTTTAAGAATCAGAATGGTGAAGTGTTTGCCAGGTATATTGGTACTAACTGCAGGAATGGACCACCCTTGAAGAAGATCTGGGTGCCCAAAAGGTGTCTTGAGAATCTTCCTGTGAATGTCATCATGACACCACAAGGGAAGAAGACAAACCCCAGACCAAAGGCTTCATATGGTCCAAAGGCTTCATACAGACAGAGGACTCACCAGAGTCACCCTAACGCCAATGTTTTGCAGGGAAATCATACTCAAACTTATGAATATGAGCGTGTATCATCAAACCGCTATGTTCATAAGACTAAGAACTATTCTGCTTATTCATATGAGTATTATTCACCTCCTGCAAGGCTATTTGCTAGGGCTCCAAAGCCGAAGTTCTCAGATGCTGCACTTAGACTCATTGCTTCTAAGCCACCCCTGAAGATGTGGGTGGTTAAGAAAAATTAACTTTCCTTTTGCAGGGAAAGGTCTCCAGCCGGAAATCAAAGGCGTCCGATGCTTATGCTGGGGACCTAAAACATGTTGTGGGGCGCAAGATAAAATGCCCAAATGGTCTTACTATGTATTTTGTTCTTGAATCGCTTGACATTCATCCTATCAGTCCTAACCTTGATCTGAGCTTTGATAATCCTCTTGTCCGTCAAATGTTTATGCTTCACAATACTCTTGGTGAAGCCTATCCCCCTAACTGTACTGTAGGGTATGACACCACATGCTTCAGAATGGATTATGGACAGTGGATGCACTAATCACATGACTGGTGATCGAAGTCTTCTCATGGACTCAACCTTACGTCCATCTGACAAGAGTCACATCACATTTGCTGACACTGGTAAAAGCAAGGTATTGGGTCTAGGTAGAGTTGCAATCTCAAAGGATCAGCACATGGATAAAGTGATGCTTGTTGAATCCCTTGGTTTCAACTTAATGTCTGTCTCAATGCTTTGTGACTTGAACATGATTGTGATATTTGGAAAATATCGTTGCCTTGTTCTAATGGAATCTGACAAGTCTCTAGTCTTTGAAGGGTACCGGAAAGATGATCTATATATGGTAGATTTCTCAGCAGGACCACAGTTAGCCGTATGTCTTCTGGCAAAAGCTTCAGAGTGCTGGCTCTGGCATCGGAGGCTAGGGCATGCTGGCATGAGGAACCTGTACACTCTCGCGAAGAAGAAACACGTCGTAGGCATCGAGGGCGTCAAGTTCAAGAAAGATCATCTGTGTGGTGCCTGCGAAGCTGGAAAGATGACTAGGGCCAAGCATCCCTCGAAGACAATCATGACGACATCTCAACCCTTCGAGCTGCTACACATGGACTTATTTGGCCCTACTCACTACTCTACTCTTACTACCACTGCTTGCCTCTATGGCTTCGTCATTGTTGATGATTATTCAAGATATACATGGGTGCATATAATCCTCTACAAGAATGAAGTGCATGATGTCTTCAGACGCTTCGCAAATCGTGCCATGACGAACTATGGCATCAAGATCAAGCACATCAGAAGTGACAACGGCACAGAGTTCAAGAACACCGGCCTCGATCTTTACCTTGATACATTAGGCATCACTCATGAGTTCTCTGCTCCATACACACCTCAGCAGAATGGCATCATGGAGCGCAAGAACAGGACACTCATTGAGATGGCTCGGACGATGCTTGATGAATACAAGACACCAAGGAAGTTCTGGCCCGAAGCCATTGATACTGCATGCCATGTCATCAACCGTGTTTATCTTCACAAGCTTCTGAAGAAGACATCCTATGAGCTCCTAACTGGTAAGAAGCCAAACGTCTGTTACTTCAGAGTATTTGGTGCTAGGTGCTGGATCAAAGATCCACATCACACTTCAAAATTTGCACCGAAAGCACATGAAGGTTTTATGCTTGGTTATGGAAAGGATTCGCACTCCTACAAAGTCTTCAACCTCTTTCACTATAAAGTGGTTGTAACTGTAGACGTGCGGTTCGATGAGACTAACGGCTCGCAAAGAGAGCACCTGCCAAATGTGCTAGATGAAGTTCCACCTAGTGAAGCCATCAAGCTTATGGGAACTGGAGAAATCACACCTTCTGAGGCACAGGCTGAAGAGGAACTCATCATCACTGCACCTAATCATCCTGAAGTTAATGCTCCAAATGAAGACAATGATCAGCAAGAGCCAAATCTTTGTCCAGTACATCCTCGTGTTGCAAATGAAGTACAGATTGAGAAGATAATTGATAGCATCAATGCACCTGGTCCACTTACTCGTTCCAGAGCAACGCAACTGGCAAATTTCTGTGGGCACTATGCATTTGTCTCTATATCTGAACCCAAGAAAGTTGCTGAAGCCTTCATGGAACCTGAATGGATTCAAGCTATGCAGGAAGAGCTTCAACAGTTCGAGCTGAACAATGTGTGGGAATTGGTCAAGCATCCTGATCCTCGTAAGCACAATATCATTGGCACCAAATGGATATATCGCAACAAGCAAGATGAGCATGGTCAAGTTGTCAGAAACAAGGCTCGTCTAGTTGCTGAAGGATACACTCAAGTTGAAGGGATTGACTTCGATGAAACATTTGCTCCTGTGGCTAGGCTTGAAGCCATTCGCATAGTGCTAGCCTATGCAAACCATCACAACATCCTTCTGTATCAAATGGATGTGAAGAGTGCCTTTCTCAATGGCAAGATTGAAGAAGAAGTGTATGTTGCACAACCACCTGGTTTTGAAGATCCAAAACATCCTGATATGGTATACAAGCTCAACAACGCATTGTATGGCCTTAAACAAGCCCCTCGTGCTGGGTATGACACACTCAAAGACTTCCTGAAGAGCAAAGGCTTCAAACCTGGTTCCCTGGATCCCACACTCTTCACGAAGACATATGATGGTGAACTGTTTGTGTGCCAAATCTATGTGGATGACATTATCTTCGGCTGCACTAACCAGAAATACAGTGATGAGTTTGGACACATGATGCAAGAGCAATACCAGATGTCCATGATGGGTGAGCTGAAGTTCTTCCTAGGTCTTCAAATTCGTCGGCAAAGTAACGGCATCTTCATATCTCAAGAGAAATACCTCAAAGACTGCCTGAAGAAGTTTGGAATGCAATATTGCAAAGGTTACACGACGCCAATGCCAACCAAAAGTCATCTGGGTCCTGACGCCAATGGTAAAGAGTTCGATCAAAAGGTATACCGCTCCATGATTGGTTCTTTACTTTATTTATGTGCATCTAGGCCAGATATCATGCTTAGTGTTTGCATGTGTGCCCGATTCCAAGCGGCACCAAAGGAATCGCATCACTTAGCTGTGAAGCGAATTCTTCGATATTTGGCTTACACCCCAACACTAGGATTATGGTATCCAAAGGGCTTAGAGTTTGATCTAGTTGGATTCTCGGATGCTGATTATGCTGGTGACAAGGTGGATCACAAGTCTACATCAGGCACATGTCACTTTCTGGGACGATCACTTGTATGTTGGTCTTCAAAGAAGCAGAACTGTGTATCTCTCTCCACTGCTGAATCTGAATACATTGCTGTTGGATCTTGCTGCGCTCAGCTTCTATGGATGAAGCAAACACTCAACGACTATGGCATCCATCTGAAGCAAGTACCACTCTACTGCGACAATGAAAGCGCCATCAAGATTGCCAACAACCCAGTTCAGCACTCGAAGACAAAGCACATTGAAATTCGTCATCACTTTCATAGAGATCATGTCATGAAGGAAGATATTGATATCATTCACGTCAACACTGAAGAGCAATTCGCAGATATCTTCACCAAGCCCTTGGATGAGAAAAGGTTTTGCAAGTTGCGGTGTGAGCTAAATATCTTAGAATCCTCAAATATCCTGTAATTGGGCACACATCCTAACACTTATGCATGTTGATGACTTAGATGTGCAACCCACGAAGTAAAGTATATCTTCAATCAATGAAGACATACACACTAAGTGTGAATACATTAATGTGGAATATGACTTCGGAGCGCCACGATAATTGTGCGCCGTGTCTGGGTCAAATACTTCCTATATGGTGGGTAACGCCACCACCAAACTTTTGCTTGAAGTGTTTCATCTGGCGTGTCATTTGCAAAGTCTTCACGTTTTATTTTGTCTTCAACTTTTATTTGACTTCCGTTTTATCTTCACTATGTTGATTTGGTCTTACTCAGACATATTCATATATTTGTGTTCTGTCCTCTACAGCATTCACTTATAGCTATTTCTTCTTGCTTGAATCTTTTGATCTAAGTGAATGTGATCGGACCCCAACCTCTTCTATGCTTCCATCTCAAATTCTATCTATCCAAATCATATGCATTCTATTGAAACTGTCAAATGTCTTCTCTGTGTCCTTGTCAGCAGAAGATATAGAGACAAAAATTGAATCTGTTTTAAATGTTATATCCTTATTGCCTGAAACCCGGAGAAGCCAGAACGACCACCCGACAGTCCAGGCATGCGTGGGAACATGGACAACTTCCAATGTGTTGCATGTTTGCCACGTGTCCCTCAGATGTGAACCGCCAGGGGCACCTGCGTAATTGCGCTGTGTTGTCCCTTCTCTTATAAATACACATCTCATCATGGTCAAAATCCTTCTCCCACCACTCCACCTCGCACAAACCCTAGCGCCACCGCTAGCTCTCAACGACGCCGGCGACGAAGCGCTTAGCTGCCTCGACCTCACCGACGCCGTCCTCACGCCGACCGCGGACCTCGTCTTCTCTGCCGCCACCATAGGTGTCTTCCGTCGCCGAGTTAGGGCACGGAAGATTGAACTGCTCGGCCCCCCACTCCACTCCGTCTAGCAGTTCTTCGTGTGGTAAATAAAACCTCCTTTTTACTGTCTTTTTGATCCGATAGATTCATCCTTCCTCACCAAAAGTAGTTTCTGTGCCTACAAATTTGGATCTATCCTGTTCTGCATCTCATATCATGCCTGAAATATTCATTTATGCTTCACAAGTAGTTAGATTCCTCACTTGTACCTATTCTTGGATTCGTACAAATCTCGAACCAACTCTCAACACATAAGTGAATGTCTTCGCACTATGAGGTCAATGTCTTCAAACTGATTTATCTTCAAAATCTTCTGAGAATGCATATGACCTCTTCCCCTTCCCTCGCATCTCTAATGCTGTCACAGGTACATGTCCGTGGGAGAATCCCTTGGTTCTCATAGTCTGCATTCATTTGCAGAGTTCCTACAGCATCACATTCATTCACCATCAGCAAGTTCCTGTCTGACCAGCAAGCGGAAGCCATTCACTGTACTGAAGCCATTCTGTTTGAATACAATGGCCACAGAAAAGTCAGCAAGAAAGGGCGGCAGGAAGCGCCATGGGGATACATCAAAGGATTTGCCCGAAGATCTCTATGAGCTGTACAAGACTGATCCTGAAGAGGATTACAATCAGCGCAAAACTCGAATCCAATGGATTCGAAGGTATTTGGCCGAGCAATGGTTCAAATACAGATTCGTGACCAAGGAGTATGCTGAGAAGAATGCCATCAAGTGTCCTTGGGGTGATATTCTCTTTCAAAATCTTCAACCCAAGAACATATCTGAAGCTATTGCTTAGGGTTTCTACCCTTGTATGGTCCGTGGACCACAGCCTGCCAATGTCGACCCATCATCATTGCTATGGTGTCGTGATGATAATCTATTCATGCGCAACTTTCAGACTGCAAAGGCATCTGCCAAAGAGAACAAGAAATCGCTTGGATTAGACTTCAACCCCGGTCCATCTGCTCCTCGAGCTGATGGCACCCATGATGCTGAACCCAATATTGCCGGGCCCTTCTACAACCTCGAAGGTCTCATCACACACATTGCTGTTCAGGGGGCAGCCGTGGAGCACTCTGTAGACGACGCTGATTCTGATGAAGCGCCTGCTCCACCTAAGCCAAAGAAGCAGAAGAAACCAAAGGCTTCAAAGCCCTCCACTACACCTAAATCTTCACGTGCGAAGCCTATGGCCACTGCACCTCCTGAAGCCAGTGTGCAGTCTGAAGATCTTTCTCGCATCTCCAAGACCAAGAAGAAGAAGAAGCCCATACAGATTTCTGGTCAAGCACTGAGCCCAGCTGCCGTTCTGAGGAACAAGAACGAAGCCATTGATCTGTCAAGTGACGAAGATCTTGGCGATGATGCTCTTGAGCTGTTGATAAAGAGCAAGCAAGAGGCAGAGATCTTCAACAATCTGCCCCTCTTTGATGTGGACATCTTGAATAACTTCATTGATGAGTGGTTTGACAACCCAGACCTCAGTATTGATGATCTTCGGCTTCCAATTGGCATTAGTGTCTCTTTCCACAGTGCCATTGCAAATGAGCTAGCTCTGGCTCAGAAGATTGTCGAACTGAAGAACAAGATTGATCACGAGAAAGCCCAATTCAAGAAGAACATGGCCAATCTCAGTGTGGCTGATGTCCAACGCTTCAAGCAGATGCTACATGAGCTCAAAGAGCAGTTTCAACAGAAACGTGAAGTAGTGAAAGGATCAAGAGAACGGATGAAGCTCTCCGCCAGCAAGTATGTGCAAGTTCATAACGAAGCTGAAAAGCGCAAAGCTCTTGGGCGTCCAGGCATCGACCCCAAGATGGCTGCCAAGAAGAAGAAGCATGCTGTGGCCCAAGCTGAAGCATCAAGGCGGGAAGAACCTCGCATTGTCTTCCCCGCCAGCATGACACGCATGAAGCCTAAGGTCCCCACAGTAGCTTCAAAACTCAAGAAAACAAGGGCAGCTGAGGCCGAAGCCAGAAAGCGCAAGATCAAGAATGCCACTGATGATGCGCCACGGACCAAGAAGCGGAAGACAAAGTCTTACAAGAAGGATCGGGCTACTCCCATAGAGCCCCTCCTTGTCAATCCAATCTCAGTCGCTCGTCCTGCGTCCGAACACCAAGAACGTCAGTTAATAGTTCACGAGCCTGCTTTCACAGAGGCTCCTGAAGCTGAAGACATTCCAGCTGTTGACCCCACCGCAACTGAAGACATTGGTCCCCAAGACAATGTAAATGATGATGAAGTCCTTCCTCAGATAGAGTAGCAAATGGTATCATCGCCTGTTCTCACAAACAGCGAACTCATCAGCATTGGTCGTCCTCTGACGCCAATTGCTCAGGATGATTCATGGGCTGATCGCCCTCAAGACTCCCCCGTCGAGAAGAATCACCAAGTACTCCCCCACCTCAAGTCACCACTCCGGTGCTTGACGATGACGACTATGTGGTCCAGCCAACTCCCTCTCCAAAAGCGTCGCCCGCATTCCGCAGGCTTCGCAAAGGACCAAGGCCACAAGTCGCTCTATCGAGCGTTCCAGAAGGAGAAGAGCAACACAACTCAGTGGCACGACAAGTGTTTCCTAACACCACTCCAATTGTGAACGTCTCTATGTCTGAAGCCAAAGCTGCTGAAGACATTCCGGCTACATCAGTTGATGACCAAGAAGAACCCCGTCAAAAAGAAGAGCGAGCTGCCACACCCCCTAGCAACCAAGAAGCTGTTCTCGAGGGGAATGAGATTGTGCCTGACCCTCCAGCTACTCAAGTGGAGATTGAAAATAATGAGGCGGCCACCAACAACAACACTGAAGCCAATGATGTTGTCATGGCTGAAGCTAATGTGGCGCCTGAAGCCAATGTTGCACCTGAAGCCATTGTGCAGCTCGAAGCCCATGTCAATGCCGATGCTCCTGTGCCACCTCCAAGGCCTCACACTATTGAGTTGGCATTTGATCGCGGTCAACCGGTCATGGTTCGATGGCCTATTCTGGTTCCTCCTCTTGCTCCCGGACCACAATTTTATTATCATGTGAAGCACAGGCCTCGGGTCCAAAAGCCAAAACCTAGGCTGCCAAGGTTTCCAGGTACAACAACTTCACCAGGATGTTTTAATGTGAATGGATTCATTGCACACAACACCTTCTTTGATAGCGCCAAGAATCTCATCTGATCAGTTCTGGAGTTATCAGCAGCGCAGTTACTATTCCTGTATACTATACAATCAGGGGCGCATTTTTCCCCATATGCGTCTAGACTGCGAAGCCATTGCTGGCCTGCCCTGCTTGGAAGAAGCCCTCGACTGCTTCAGAGATGCAGGCCTTCTACAGTTTGTGACCGACAAGGAAAATTGGAATGAAGAACTTCTTCTACAATTCTATGCAACTCTTCACATTCGCGGCTACAACAGGGATCCGAAGACTTGGGTCCTTGAGTGGATGACAGGCAATGTACACCACGAAGCCAAAGCTCTTGATATTTTTGAGCTCACTGCCTTGCCCACTCCAGGTGAACTCTATGAACCTGGTTGTCAGCTTCACCGCAATGCTTTGGAGAGCATCTTCCAAAAGCCTGAGCCAAACATGAGCCAAATGCTGAGCATGATGAAGCCACTGCCACAAGACGCTGAATATCCAAAGGAATTCTTTGTTGAAGACCTAGAGTATCTGCCACGCACTATTTATCATATCATCAGGCGAACTCTATGGCCTGTCAAGGGACATTCTCCTGCAGCGAAGCTAGAAGGCGCAATGAAGACATTGGTTTTCTATATCTTCAATGGCATCAGTTTCAATGCTCAAGACTGTTTCATCAGGCAATTGGCTGCATCTGGATCTGATCTTTTTGGTCTGAAGTTTTATGCTCCATGGGTAATGCGCCTCATCAAGCTTCACTCTGCTATCAACTATCAGCCTTCTGCGCGCAATCATCTCATATTCTTGCCAGAGGTTGATCTGTCTGTCGAAGCCATATACCCAGAGCCTGCCAAGGAGCCAATTTATCTTCACAACGCCGATCACCAAAGCTTCACACAACCTATTGAAGGAGTTCTTGCTGCAACTCGTGTTTATCCTTTGGCTGGCAATACACGTGCACCTCATCATGCCCATACTGAAGCCACTGAAAGCACTATTGCGCAAAGGCCTTGGAAGCGATCTCGTGTTCTCAATGACCGAGAGCTTCTCGTCGCCCTGCATCAAAAACAGGATAAGCATCATGACTGGCTGAAACGTCAGATGCAAAGCCTCTTGGTGGATGTCAATTGCATTCGCAATCTTGCCACCAAGAATGCTTTTGTCACTCATGAAACCTGTCGGCGGTCGTGGAAGAGTCTGACATTGCTGAGCTCTGAAGATGATCTTCAACAAGATGGCTTCACAGAGAGATTCAAGTTTGATTCCACTCCTCCCAGGAACGATGTCTTGCGTAGGACTCCCTCACTCGAAGACTCTGAGTACTCCTCCTCAGCGGCAACTGTCAATGCCAGAGTCATTGATGACGAAGACGATGCTACTTCACCAACTACAACTTCGCCTCGTATCAACACTGTGCCAAGTTCTTCTACACCACCGGACCTCAACAACGACCCTGCGGCTTCTCCTACTCCTCATGGGGACGAGTAGGCGCTCTATGTCTTCAAACCTTTTTGGTCCTTACTGACAAAAGGGGGAGAAGCATATGAGTTGATAGTCTTCAAGCGGGTCCATATGGGTGGTTGCTATACTTTTTGCCAAGTGCTTACAACTCTCGCTTTTGATACATTTGGTTCTTTGAGTTGTAACACTTAAACTTGATGGTCGTCTGCTACCTTTTCTATCAACTATGTGATGCGATGATAAATTCCGCATGTGCGACGATAAATTCCGCACGAAGTCATTTCGCAGACGTCCATTTTCATTATGCATGTCATTATATTTGTTATATCTTTTCATGCATGATGAATTGTCTTCTTAAGTTGAAGAGGATCTCCACAAGTACAACCTGCCATGTGCATTTGCATTCAAAAGCAAAATACTTATATGCACATCTTCAGGGGGAGCCTTTTGCTACTTATGAGACAATACCTTAATCCTTACAATTTCACATACTTTTATCCCCGTTGAAAACTTCAACCAGTTTGTCATCAATCACCAAAAAGGGGGAGATTGTAAGTGCATCTAGTGCCACCCCTAGTTGGTTTTGGAGTATTGACGACAAACCTGGTTGAGGGACTAATGTGTTTGTGAGAATTACAGGATAACACAGGTAGTAGTCCCTCACTGATTCGGTTTACCTACCGGAGATGACCCCTAAAAATGTGTGAAGACATTGAAGACAATGGTGGTATGTGAAGATATCACAACGAAGATTATGACTCGAGAAGACATTCACGTGAAGACTATGGAGTGCGAAGACATAGTTGTTTCGTAGTTTCCTTTTCTTCTTTGTTGAGTCATAGGAACCACCGTACTGTTAAGTGGGGTCCAAGTGAACAAAGTCAGAGTGACTGAAGTGATGCTCAACCAAATCCTAAGTCTTCGAGCGAAGACAATGAGAGCAAATCTTATCCAGAGCTGGATGAGTCAGCTTTACTTGTAGCCCAAGTTAAGCTGCCGCGTGTGTTTGAAATCTGACCGTTGGAACACGTGTCAGTTCCTTAGTGACCCAGGGTCATTTCGGACAAATCAGGTCGGGTTGCCTAGTGGCTATAAATAGCCCACCCCCTACACCATAAATTGGTGGCTGCTCAGAGTTAGTGCACGGCTTTTGTCGTTTGAGAGCAACCCACCTCGAAGCCTTTGAGAGAGAGAATCCTTGCGAGGACAAAGCCCAAAACACCCAGAGCCAAAGAGTGTTAGGCATCACTGAAGTCTTTCTGTCCGCGTGACCTGAAGACTTGTTACACTTGAGGACTGTGAATCCTCCAGCCGGTTAGGCGTCGCGTTCTGAGCATCCAACAGTCATTGTGGATTGCCGGTGAACGAAGTCTGTGAAGGTTTGGAAGTCTACCTTGAAGACTTACCAGAGTGATTGGGCGAGGACTAAGTGTCCTTAGCTCAAGGGGAATAAGGTGAAGACGCGTTCTTCTGAGTTGAATCTCAGCCTCCCTAACCAGACATACAGTTGTCACAATAGAACTGGTCCAACAAATCATTGTCCTCACCAAGCAACTGGTTCTATCTCTTCCCTCACTTATTTACAGTTTGTCTTCGTGAAGTCATTTGCCTGCTTGCATCATCTGTTTGACTTCACTGTGTGACGACTATTGTTGTTTGGCTTCATATTGTCTTCCATCTTGATCCATACTACCTAGCTGCCAATAGTCTTCGTACTTTAGCTTCATTACTTGCTTGACTATGGCTTATCTAGTGTAGTCTACCTTCCGCTGCATATCAATAGGTTCATTTCTATTGTTTGTCTTTGAAACTCTCATGTTTTGAAGACTTTCATAAAAATCGCATGTTCACCCCCCTGGTCGATTACTAGCACTTTCACCTTGAAAGGATCATGTCAAAGGATCTCCAGAGCGAGAAGGCCCTACTAGAAATCACTATGATCTCTTTCAATGAGTACAAGGACACCATGAAGCTTTGGACTATTCGTCTTGTGGTAGCCAAAAAAGGCCCCACCGTGCAGCTATCTGTCATGGGTCTGCAGGATTACAGCTTCTCCACCGACGACAGGGACGCCGCGAGTGCCAGACTCATCCTGTTCTTTGAAAGTCTCATCAAGGTGCTGGAGAAGCATCACGAAACATGAGCTGATCATCTTGCCAGCAAACCCCGCAGGCTTTATGAGGATGTCCTCTTCAAGGTGCCCATCAAAGTGGTGCAACAAAATCCTGGCATTGATATCTCCAAGGTCTTCACCAGCTTGCCGGAGGGAGCCGATACCAAGGCCGCCAAAGAGCTTGCTGCTCCTATCGCCGACAGGGTTGTCCAGATACCTAGGACCAAGGCCCAGCATAGGCACTATCCCCCTCGCCATTCTTTGTTGCAAGTGTAGTTCATGTAAAAGTCAGATTTTTCTTTGATTAGAACTAAACTATGCTCTGAATGTCATATAACTCGTACTGATGGATGAATGCATGCTATCTCCCTTGTTTGATTCTATCTTTGCATGATTTTTGTACCCTACCTTGCTGGAAACTTGTCGGTGCGCACACTCTTGCCGCGAGCGCTTTGAGGAACGGATCCTTAGCAGCATGCAGGAAGTGTCACCGATGGCAAGGTTACACTTGACGGTCTCAATGCAACCACTTAAGTTGCTGAGCAGACTCGAAACAAAATAAGAGCTCAAATGATCCCGACAAGGTTCCTTCTTGTGTAGGTTTTCATCTAAAGACTAAAATCATTTAAGGGAAAGTAGGAACTACAACAAAGAATTTGTTTCAAAGTTTTTCAACTTAGCTTTTCTTTGTTGTAATTCTTGTTGTGAACCATAACTTAAATGCCATTTGGGTATCATACCGTTACTCCCCTCGAGAAACTTGCAGGCGAGGAACCCTTCTATTCCTTGAGAAAAAGAAAGAAGAGAAAAGAGGAGGTTGGGAACCTTGACGGCTCGTTAAGCATTTCATACAAGGTAATATGCAACAAAACATCACATACAACATACACAAATAAATATGTACTTTGACAAAGAGTTTTGAAAGACTTAGCTTTATTTCACTATGCACAGGATCTCCGCATGGCTTTGTACAAAGGATTACATGTCTTGCCGACAAACTCATACAAAAGAGGCTGCTGGGCAGCCCGGCAACTGCGCCTCACGGGTAGAACTTGCAAAGATGCTCAATATTGCATGAGTTCTGTACCGGAGTGCAATCTTCGGTCTCCAGATGGACTGAGCCAGGTCTGGTGACTCGTACTACCCGATAAGGGCCTTCCCCTTTGGTGTAAACTTGTTTCATCCCTTCGCGGACTAGATCTGACGAAGACAAGGTCGCCTTCCTCAAGGCTTTGGGACTGCACTTTGCAGCTATGGTAGAGGCACAAAGCTTGCTGGTAGCATGCGGCACACACAATAGCCTGAAGACAATCTTTCTCAAGGAGTGTGGCATCATCGTGCCGTAGCTGCTTGTCGGTGTACTAAAGTTTGGATTCTTCATGTAGCAGTCAGTGCGTCAGGTTCATCATCTTCATTGCCATGGCTCCCAAGAAGAAGGGTACCATGGCGGCTGGTCCTTCTACGTCCAAGCTACCGACACCCACACAGACAGGCGACAGTGCAGGTGGTGGTTGAGGAGGCGGAGGCGGCGAACAACATCCGTGACGTTCTGGCGATCCAAGCCAGGCAAGCGGCATCTTCTGGAGCTGGAAAAACAACAGGATGCACGCAACCAGGTCCAAGCATGGAGCTGTGCAGCCCGCGGGCAGCACAAAAAGATCCAAGGATGACACGGTGCCATCCAAGACACCCACATGATGCACATGCCGTGGCCATTTTAGGTCGCATGCGACAAGCAACGCCATGGTGTCGGCGCTTCCTGGTGTCCTCATGGCGAAGCCCCTGTGCATCATTCTCAATATGTACAGGGCCAGCATGCCGGCGAAGATAGGCCATGGTGTACAATTTATTATATCAAATTTCCATGGTCTACCTAGTAATAAGGAACATGCTTGCATGGGTACCACATCACAATCAACATAATCAACATATGTAGCGATACTAAGATGCACACGAACAGTACATGTTACCTTAACCTTGTCGCTGTTATTGAACCATCAGATATAGTCAGGATGCGGATATGGTCTTGTGGTGAGAGACAACTTCTCCACCATCTCCATGCTAGCCAAGTTTTGTTATAGCTCCCTCCATCGATGATGACATGAATAGAACGTTCCTTCACAACTCCCTTTGTATGGAACAAATTGTGCCTCTGATTTTGCTTAGCTTGTGTGACCTGCACACTCAAAACACGTTGAGCAACTAAACGTTCATACCTTTCAGTGTCTTCAGCAGCCATGTATCACGTCTCTTGTTCAGAATCATCTTCACCGTGTTCTTCACTTGTAATAAGAGCCAAAGTCTCCTCATCATAGTCACTAGAGGACTCATACCCACCATCCTAAGTAGCAATCAGCACATGCTTAGATGGGCATTCTCTCGCATAATGACCTCCACCCTTGCAACGACGACAATAATAGCATGTGTTTGCCCTATTGATACCATGGATGAAGAAGAGCTCTGTGCAGGTCCAGAAGGTGTGCTCTTGGAAGATAGTGGTGGTTGTGCCTGCTTTCTTGCATCATGGTTGGAGGTGGCAGCTGAAGGAGATGTCGGTGCAGCAGAACTTGTGGAAGTAGAGGATGCACGTGGTGTCCATGGTGATGAACGACCTGCAGAAAAATTAGTTCACGAAAATGCCTGTCGATCCCGCACTTCACATTCAGCTTTGCAAGCAAGATGGAATAAACGAGTGATATTATTATACTCCTTATACTCTAGAATGGTCTGAATCTTTGTATTTAATCCACCCATAAAACATGAAAGCATAGCTTCATTATCCTCAACAATACCACATCTAATCATGCCAGTTTGTAATTCCTGATAATATTCCTCTACAGAATTTTTCCTTGTCTTAAGCGATGCAATTTTTGAAGTAATTCATGTTCATAATATGGTGGAACCCAACGAGTACGTATAGCAATTTTCAAAGGAGCCCAAGTAGCTATAATAGGATATAATCTACAATGTTCAGACCACCAAACACATGCAAAACTAGTGAACGCACAAACAACAGCAGCAACACGTCTATCCTCAGGATATTGTAAGCATGTAAAGCGTTGTTCAGTTTCTAACTCCCTAGTAAGATAAATATCAGGAATGTATCTACCCTCGAACAGTGAGATATTCAACTTTAGTTTAGGGATGTGGTCTTGATCTCGTACTTGAGGGGGTGGTGCAGCCCTACCGTTGGGATGATATGCATGAGGACGACCTGGTGGTGGTGGTGCTGGTGGTTGCACGTAGTTCTAATTTTGATCAACCTCATCCTCGTAATAGTCGTCCTCCTCTGCAGTGGCAGCATGAGCTATAGAAGCATCAAAAGTAGTAGCAGCAGCACCCGAAGTTTTTCCTTGCTCAAGAGGAACACACTGCGCTCGCCCTGCTGGATCACAATGTAGAGGTGGTTGTTGATGTTGTTGCAATGGTGCAACAGGTGCAGGTGGTGGTTGTCGTAGACGCGCGGGTACTTCATCGAACTTGGCGTCCAACTTGGTGTCAATTGTCTTCTCAATGTCATCAATCCTCTCCAGTGCCTTTCCAAAGCTATCCATCACGTCTTCCACCTGTTGACCTAACATTTGCTAAAATTTATCATGAAGCTCCTTCCGTCATGTTCTCCCAATCAATCTCGTCGGCTTGTGGTCCTGCCATGGTTAGCAGCAATAGAAACATACAAGAATATGATCCTACAGACTACTAGAAAGTGGTGGTGGTGGTGGTGGGGTGTCGCAAGTCCATCAATCAAATCTCAAATTCTTACCAGTTCTACCCAGCAGTAGGTGGTGATCGGCAACTATTGTAGTCAAAACTCTCAAAGCTTGGAAAGAGCGATTGCCAGGTGGTGTCAAACACACGATGAAGATGTATGTGGAGCTGGGAAGGCTTATGATACGGTAGCAAAAATTTCAGCAATAATCAATTCAGAGATGCAAAGTTGAATAAACGCTCAACGATGGTACTGTGCTAGTCCTAGGCTAGACCGTACTAGAGACGCGAGCCTAGAACACTAACAAAATCGCGAGCTGCATGGAAACAAGGAAAAATCACACTCTGATTTTTTTGGCGCTCTTTTTTTTGCGGAAAAACAATATAATAGCGACTGTCTCAAAACTCTTCCCAAATCAAAATAACAAGATAGGCACGGAATTTTTTTGATTATTCTTTTTTCAGAAATCACGGCAACGGCGACCAAAAAGTGTAACAAAAAATCACTATGATGGAGAGTGTCTCAAAACGCTCCCTGGGACCTAAAAACGGGATTGGTAAAAAATATTTTTAGTCACCGAAATTTTGGCCTAAAAACTGTCCGGGGTCTCCAGACTTTGTTTTTTTGGAATCACCCCTCTTCCGCGAACGGAGAAAGATTGATGAAATCCGAAACCGACTCAAACAAGGAAACATGAATCTGGAAACAGATGGATCTCGACAGCAAACCTAATACTCGGAGTGGCGGTGGTATATGGACTCGGATCGGTGGTGGTATATGGACTCGGATCGGTGGTGGTATATGGACTCGGATCGGTGGTGGTATATGGACTCAGGGAGGTGGTGGTAGATGGCAGGGGCGATGATGATGGTATGTCAGCAGCGTGACAACTTGTGACCAGAACTCAAAACTCTAAAAGACTAGACACTAAGACCAACGACTTGACACGACGATGTAAACGACAATTCAACAAAGCAATTACAGAAAAGATTATGCAATGGCTCAAATTGGTTGGATGTGATGAACTAACCCTAATTTTTTTGACTTTTTCATGGACAGTAGGTATGAAGAACATACTCAATCTAAACTCCGAAAAACTGTAAAATCTCATCGAGCAACCTGGAAATCTGATACCACTTGATACAAGCAAAAGTGTCCCGTTTACCGATGAGATGGCGATTATCGTTTTTCGGAGGAGTATGATACGTCTCCAACGTATCTACTTTTTCTCACGCTTTTCCTCTTGTTTTGGACTCTAATTTGCATGATTTGAATGAAACTAACCCCGGACTGATGCTGTTTTCAGCAGAACTACCATGGTGTTGCTTTTGTGCAGAAATAAAAGTTCTCAGAATAGAAAGAAACTTTGCGAGGATTTTGTATATAATAAAAGAGAATTTTTGGAGCCAAGATCCACCGGAGAGGGGCCCCTAGGTGGGCACAACCCACCAGGGCGCGCCCCCTCTCCTGGCGCGCCCATGTGGGTTGAACCCACCTGGTGGCCCCACAGACCTCAACCCTGACACTATAAATTCCTATTTTTGGAGAAAAAAATCAGGGAGAAAGAATTATCACGATCCACGAGCTGGAGCCGCCGCCAAGCCCTATTCTTCCTTGGGAGGGCAGATCTGGAGTCCGTTTAGGGCTCCGGAGAGGGGGATCTTCGTTCTTCGTCATCACCAACCCATCTCCATCACCAATTCCATGATGCTCCCCACCGGGAGTGAGCAATTCCTTCGTAGGCTCGCTGGTCAGTGAGGAGTTGGATGAGATTCATCATGTAATCGAGTTAGTTTTGTTAGGGCATGATCCCTAGTATCCACTATGTTCTTAGATTGATGTTGCTATGACTTTGCTATGCTTAATGCTTGTCTTTCTGGGCCCGGGTGCCATGAACTCAGATCTAAACCGTTTATGAATTCATCCTTATATCCATGTGTTTAGATCCGATCTTGCAAGTTATAGTCACCTACTACGTGTTATGATCCGGCAACCCCGGAGTGACAACAACCGGGCCCACTCCCGGTGATGACCGTAGTTTGAGGAGTTCATGTATTCACTATGTGTTAATGCTTTGTTCCGATTCTCTATTAATAGGAGGCCTTAATATCCCTTAGTTTCCAATATGGACCCTGCTGCCACGGGAGGGTAGGACAAACGATGTCATGCAAGTTCTTTTAATAAAGCATGTATGACTATTTACGGAATACATGCCTACATTATTTCGATGAACTGGAGCTAGTGCTGTATCGCCCTAGGTTATAATTGTCACATGATGAATATCATCCAACAAATCACTGATCCAATGCCTACGAATTTATCCTATATTGTTGTTGCTAAGTTACTACTGCTATCATCACTGTTACACTTGCTACAAAATTACTGTTATCACTGTTACCGTTACTATTGCTGCTGTCACCACAATCAAAACTAGCATATTACTTCTCTACTGATTACTTGCTGCCGGTAATTAATCTCCAGGTGTGGTTGAATTGACAACTCAGCTGCTAATACCTTCAAATATTCTTTGGCTCCCCTTGTGTCGAATCTATAAATTTGGGTTGAATACTCTACCCTCGAAAACTGTTGCGATCCCCTATACTTGTGGGTTATCAAGACCTTTTTCTGGCGCCGTTGCCGGGGAGCATAGCTATATTTGCTGAGTCACTTGGGATTATTATCATATTATCACTATGAAGAATCTGAAGGATCCAAAGACTAAGATATTTCCCTCAAGGGCGAGGGGAGGTAAGGAACTGCAATCCAGTTCTGCCTTAGATTCACCTTCTGTTATGAACAAACTTGCAACACCACCCCTATTAATTCTGGTATGTCGCAAGTTATTGATGATGCTACTTCTACTATGAATGATGCTTATGATGATGCTAGTACCTTGCTTGCTAATGATGATGTGCCACTTGGTGAATTTCTTGATGAACAAATTGCTAGAGTAATACAACATGATGTTGTTGAATCTGATGATGAGATTGAAACTGAATCTCCTGAGACACCTTCTAGAACTAGCCTTCCTAGATATGAATTGCCTAAGGTACCGGAAGGTTATGTTATGAGTGAAGAAAGAACTAGAGATATTCTTGCTTGCAATGATAGAGATGGTCTAGAGAAATTATTGCACAAGTATAAAGAAAAATCTCTGAATGCTAGAATGAAATATGATCCTAAGTTTGCTACTTCACATATCTTTATTGATAATAAGGATTATGAATTCTCTGTCGACCCAGAGTTAATTACTTTGGTTGAATATGATCCTTTCCATGGTTATGAAACTGAAACTGTTGTGGCACATCTTACTAAGTTGAATGACATAGCCACCCTTTTTACTCATGATGAGAAAACTCGCTATTACTTTATTCTCAAATTATTTCCTTTCTCATTAAAGGGTGATGCTAAAGCTTGGTACAATACTCTTGCTCCTGGTGTGTGCGTAGTCCCGAGGATATGGTTTATTACTTCTCTGAAAAATATTTTCCTGCTCATAAGCAACAAGCTGCCTTAGAGGAAATATTTAACTTTGTGCAAACTAAAGAAGAGAGTCTCCCACAAGCTTGGGGGAGGCTTTGCCAGTTACTTAATGCTTTGCCTGATCATCCTCTTAAGAAAAATAAAATACTTGATATCTTCTATAATGGACTAACCGATGCTTCTAGGGACTTCCTAGATAGTTGTGATGGTTGTGTTTTCAGGGAGCGAACTGTTGGACAAGCTTAAGAATTATTGAATAAAATATTGAAAAATTATGATGATTGGACTATTCCCGATCCACCGCCTAAACCCACTCTGAAGAAGAGGGGTATATTATATCTCAGTCCTGAAGATATGCAAGAAGTGAAGAAATCTATGAAGGAAAAAGGTATTAAAGCTGAGGATGTTAAAAATTTACCTCCTATCGAAGAAATACATGGGCTTAATACACCACCAATGCCTAAGGTGGTAGAGGTAAATTCTCTTATGAAGTTCAATGAAAATGATAACCCTCACAATATGCATCCTAGTCAATGCCTTTATGAGTTTGAAAACTACATTAGAAAACAAGATCACTTCAATGCAAATGTTATGAAACAATTGAAATATAATTTTGATATGATTGCTCGCTTGAGGGACTTGTTATTTAGAATTTCAAATGATGTTAGAGGTGTGGGAAAACATGCTTCTATGGTTCAAACTCAGATACATTAATGCTGAAAACTCTCTTGAAATAATGATAATGAAAGGGATGCCCAGTCCCAAATTGCAAACATGAAAAAGAGTTCATCTCTACATTAATCAAACAAAAACTCCCAATGGAGTCAAAATCTTTACTTTTATCACTTGGGAACCTCCACTATCGTGCTTAGCATGGAAGATGTTGATAACTGATTGTCGTGAAGTGAATAAGAAGGGTGCATGTCTCAAAATATCATTTACCTCTATTTTAAAAATTGAGCTCTGGCACCTCTGCAAATCACTGCTTCCCTCTGTGAATGGACTATCTATTTACTTTTATGTTGTGTCACCACCTTCTAAAAACAAGCGCCAGAAACTGAGCAAAGCACAGTTGTCATGATTTATGCATTGTGTGTAGCTAATGTTGGGTGCATACGGTGACATAATTCCCATAGAGGGTTGATAGTGCTCAGCGGCAAACTAGTCACCGGAATTTTTGAGGAATTTATGACATGATTCCCATAATTATCTGCAGAAGGGTGACGGATGATATCATTATCAGCGTTAGATACCATAGAAACAAGTCACCAGAATTTTTGAGGAGTTCACAAATTATATTTCAATTGCTCGCTTGAGTTACTATTGCTGTTGTCACCACTATCAAAACTATCATATTACTTTGCTACTGATTACTTGCTGCAGATAATTAATCTCCAGGTGTGGTTGAATTGACAACTCGGCTGCTAATACCTTCAAATATTCTTTGGTTCCCCTTGTGTCGAATCTATAAATTTGGGTTGAATACTCTACCCTCAAAAACTGTTGTGATCCCCTATACTTGTGGGTTATCAGAGTAGACTTTTAAGATCCGTCTACAACCGTGTAAGGACGCTGGGCCTTAGCAATCGCTAAACAACCTCTGAGAGGTTATTGACCATGCTAGAGCACGATCAACCAGACCACGAGGGTGTGTTTCCTGCAAGCAAACGAAGAACAAGCAAGAAACTGAGATTGTATATTGCGAATATAAGATGAAAGCTTTATTGATCAAGGTGGGGTTCTTTGATGTCTTGATCTGGTCATTGAACCCAAACGAAGTACACGAAGTTGCAGCTATGGCGAACTTTAATCTAAGCAAAACCCAAAGTCTAAATGACACCCTAAGGGCTGTATATATGGAGGAAGAGGGGGGAGGGATTTTGTGACCCCTTGGAGGAGGGATCCGAAACCAACCATAACTCTTGTTTCCCCACACATACGGACTCTAAAAATAGTCGATACTCAAGTATTTCAAAATTACAAGGGCCTGGCCCAAAAATAAGGTGGCGCAGCAGCTATTATAAGCTATGCACGAAATTTATGAAAGGCATCTTGTATATTTCGTCCATGTCCTTGTATGTCATCAAGGAGGCTTCAAAGTACTGAAATGTGCACTAGAAACGTCATTCTGGTTCCCTTCGCGTGCGCCTTCATCTCCATGCTTGTTTCTGCTCCAGTGTTCATCCCTCTTGTCCATGCTAGGCCCTCGATACGTCCATTTTGCATCAAGATTTTCTACTGTTATTTATAATGTTTTTATACATAATAATGCTTTATGGAGTAATTCTAATGCCGTTTGCACCTTTTGGCTCACGTATATGATAGTGTCGCTAGCATCCATATGACAAAGAACCCGGGCCGACATGACTAGTCGTGAACCCAAAGTGGCACTAACTTAAGGGGACAGGCATACGTGAAACAACATCAAGCATGTCAGTCAGCAGCGTGTGAATCCGGGCTGTAGCAACTAGGCTAACAGGACTCCGGGAACCCGTGCTGTAGCAGGATAACAGGACTCTGGATGTCATCGCTTGACATTTCCCCGAAGGGACAGACACAGGAACAAAGTGTTTCACATGCCGGCCAGTCTAGGTGTTCCGGAGCAGTAGTGCTGGGCTAGCAGGACTCCGGTAAACTGGGCTGTAGCGGACTACCAAGGCTCAGTGGAAGCACCAGACTACATTTCCCCATAAGAGAGGCTACCAAGGATAAACAACTAGGTTGTCGGATCCCAAACATACCAAGCATTTCAATCATACACACACTATGCTCGATACGTGCAAATACAACATGGCATCACAACAAGACTCTACGACTCAAAGTATTTATTCATTAGGCTCCGAGGAGCCAAGTATTACAAACATGGGTCTCATGACCCAACATACAGAGCATACAAGCAACAAGCACATGCGGAAGCTTAACTTGTCTGAGTACAGACAACTACAAATGAAAAAGGCTGAGAAGCCTGACTATCTACAAGATCCTGCTGAGGGCACAAGATCGTAGCTGAGGTAACAAGCTAAACGTCGAAGTCCACATGGAACTACTAGCGAGACTGAAGTCTCTCTGCAAAACATAAATTAAGCAAACGTGAGTACAAATGTACCCAGCAAGACTTACATCAGAACTAACTACATATGCATCGGTATCAATAAAGGGGTGATGGAGTTTGACTGCAGCAAGCCAGCTTTGACTCGGTGGCTATCCTGAGCTACGACTGCAAATAACTCTTTTGAGGTGGCGCACACGAGTCCACATATTCACCATATCAATACACCACTATGGATCCGCTCCCGTCTCCCTACGAGAACGCCATCCATAGCACTCACGCTTATCTTGCGCATTTTAGAGTATCCACTTTCACTTGTCTATGAACTGTACAGGCAACCCAGAAGTCCTTTACCACGGACACGGCTATTCGAATAGATCATTTATAACCCTGCAGCGGTGTACTTCTTCACACACGCTCTTGCCACTTACCACCATGTACACGTCGTGTATCTCGGCAACCTTCAAGCGGAAGCCTGGCGAGGGAGTCGGCCACGACCTGACTAACCACACAAGTCTCTTGTCCAGGTTTATCGCCTTTTTGGGTTCCATCCGCGAGGAGATCCGGCCAGGGTTTCGCTCACAGCCCCAAACGATGTGTGCAGGGTTCCCGAGACACCAAACGGGCGCCCGGTACCCCGGGCCACGGTGTATCTACCGCATCATAGCCCACCCCTAGGGTCAGCGCTACGCACGGCCTCCAACACATATCCTACAAACACCAGAAACTAGTTGCAACTCCTGTACAGAGATCAAGGCGACTAATAAGTCGAGAGAGTCAATTAAGGATCCCAATGTGTGGTAGTAGCTGTTCATGGATCACAAACACAGAACTCAGTTCCTGAGGACGGTTTCAATGAGACAACCCACCATGTACTCCTACATGGCCTCTCACCGCTACCTTTACCAAACCGTGTTCACACACTTAGCTCTCAACAGTAGGACATGTTCACCACATTTCAATTCATCCCCGATGAATCGGACCTGACTCGACTCTAAGCAGTAGCAGGCATGACAAACAACCATGAATGAGTAGGCACATCAGGGCTCAAACAATTCCTACTCATGCTAGTGGGTTTTATCTATTTACTGTGGCAATGACAGGTCATGCAGAGGAAAGGGGTTCAACTACCGCAGCATGTAACAGTTGAATCGTTGTTGTCCTAATGCAATAAAAGAGAGCAGGAGCGAGAGAGTGGGATTGTATCAAAATGAACAAGGGGGTTTTTGCTGGCCTGGCACTTCTGAAGATAGTATAGCTCTTCATCGGTGTCATCGAACTCATCGCCGGAACATACATCTACCGAGGGGGAACAACACCGGCAAACAGAGAAGGAACACAATCAATGCAATGCGACAATATGATGCATGAATGTGACATGGCAACATGATGTGATTTGAGCTAATGCAGCTAGCAACAGAAGGATTTGAGTTGATTTGAACCAAAGGTTCAAATTCAAATTCAAACTATGAATTTCCAAAGTGCATTAACATGTTTTGATTTAAACAGCAAGGTTAAGTTGTTTAAACATGCATGAAACCAGTTCAGATGGATAGACTAAATTTTTATGATCATTTTTCATATATAAATTATTTCATTTGGAGTTACGGTTGAATTTCTATGAATTTTTGAAGCTTTGCTAGTTTTCTGGAATTTCCTGGATTATTTTTAATCCAGAAAATGATTAATGACGTCAGCACTGCGTCAGGGTGATGTCAGCAGGTCAACTGGGTCGCCCAGGGTCAAACCTGACCAGTGGGGTCCACTGGTCAGTGACAAAGTGCTGGTTAGTGTCGCCGACAGGTGGGGTCCGGTCAACAGACACGTGAGCAAGTCAATACTGACGTGTGGGGTCGGTCAACGTGTGACGTGGCCTGGTCAAACTGACCTGTGGGGCCCGTGGAGGTTAGTTTAATCTAAACAAAAACAAAAGCCGAGTTAATTAGGGCGTGGGGCCCATGTGTCATTGACCTAGGGTTGGACTAATAGCGTAATTTACTAAACTAATCTGCGATGTCAGCGTCGCCGGAGCCTGGCCGGCGGTGACCAAAACGACGGCGGCACGGCTCGGAAACGTGCTACGGGTGGCGGCTGGACGCGCGGAGACCACCGGGACGTAGCCTGTGCTCTCCCGCATCCAGAGGGGCAGGTGGGTGGCCGCGGGGGCGCCGGAGCTCGCCGGAGCGGAGCTCATGGCGGTGGCCGGAGCTCGGGCATCAGTGGGTTAGGCGCTACGGAGCTCGGGAGGGGAAACGGTTAGTGGCTACGGGCTCGTGGAGGGACGCTGAGCACATTGATGTGCTCGCTCGCGAGCTACAGCGTCTGAAACGACGGTGGCGACATGGCTGTGCGGCGGCGAGCTTCGGGCACGGCGGCGCTAGCGCTAGAGGACGTGCGGGGTGACGGTGATAGGGGCAAAACGAAGAGGGGCTCGCCCCGCGTCGTTTGGAGGCGTCAGAGAGCTCGGGGGAGGCCGGACGGCGATGTGGCCTTGCCGGCGATCTCGGGCGCTGGAGGTTGAAGACGACGGTGATGGCGGCGTTGCACAGGCTCCCGCGGTGCGTTGCTTGGCGAGGAGGAATAGGTGGTCGAGGCAGAGCTCGTGGTCAGCTCCAGGGGGCGAGGGAGAGGCGATAGCCATGGCTACGGTGAGCGACGGTGGCGCTCGGGTGGGGCGGTGCAGAGGCGAGGAAGAGAACAGGGGATCGAGCGAGCGAGTCGGCCGGATTGGGACGACATCGAGGAGGGGATTCGCGGCGTTGCGCTGTCCTTGGACGCAGGCAGGCAGCCTGGTGGCGTGGCGCTCGCGCACGCCCGTGTGTTGTCTCTGCCTCTGCCTACTGGCAGAGGTGGGAGACGACTGGCAACGGCCAGGTGGGCTAGGCCGGCTCCTGGGCCGCACAGGTAAGTGGCCTAGGTACTATCTCTCTCTCTGTTGTTTTCTATTAAACTCTATTTTCTATTTTCTGCAATCTGTTTTCGCTTTAATAAAATACTAAAGCATTTTGTAAAATCCTGAAATAATTTGTGGACACTTTCTGAATTATTTCAGTGGCCCACATTTAGTTTCAGAATTATCTGAGCATTTAAAATAGTTATAGCAAGTAAATACTCAAATTCAAATACACTAAGATTTAATTCAAAAATCCAGAAATGTCCTAGAATTATGTGCATAATTTTTGGCAGAGATTTTCACCTTTATCAAAAATCATGAACTTTTCTAAGGAGCATTTTGGGTTTATTGAAAATATTTTTAATTGAACCTAGTTGAATTCATTAGGTGCTAGGGTTTGAACATCCCCAATTCAAATTCTTTTGAATTTAGACATGATGCATGGATGCAGATGCAACTATTTCACTCAGGTATTCTAGGGCTGTGACAACTCACCCCCACTAAACAAGAATCTCATCCCGAGATTCAAGACATGAGGTAAGAAGACAAGAGCCAACACAATCTTCACGATCCAGGTTGCACTTCGTAAGAATGTTGATTCATCACCATCTTTGTCTCAACGTCTTGCTTCGGAAACTTCAACCAACACGACAATGAGAGAGAAAAAAGGAAAACTCTAGAAGAATCGATCTTCTCGAGGATCGAACAATTCAGGATCAACTCGGAATGAGATGTAGAAACATCTCTTGAGCTGAGAGACAAAACACATATGAGGAGCGACAAGAAGAAGCGGATGACGAAGGTTCAAATTGGTAGGCAACAATTCCATGCTTAGGTAGGATGGTGAATGGTTTCAAGATAGCGATGAAATAATTGCCATGATTCCATTACGGGACACCTCGGGGGAGGTGACTCGTAGAATTATTCCCTTAAGTGGCAAAAAGAATTACTTTTTGTACAGAGATCATTGAAACTCCCTATACTAGCCTAAGGAAAATAACAATTGATCGTTTCAAAGAGTTCGAAGAAATGACATACTCAAACTAGAATAGATGATGTGGACTACCTTGTTGAAGACAACGCAATGGATGATTTTTGCTTATCATTGAAAATGGATGGGACCCATGGTAGGACCACTTTTGAAGATGATCCTGAATAACAGTTACTGAGAAGGCAAACCATAGAAAAATGGCACAATGGCGGTGCAAGCTGGGAACAAAATGCAAATGCTAGGAATGTTCCAACCGTCATATCTGCCTGAGATTCAGATCTGGTTGGTAACAGAACATTTCAGACGGCACTTTTGTAAAAGAAAGTTTGCAACACAAACCGACGATATGACGTTGCGATATTCTCGGGAAATGAACTACGATAGCAAGCTATAAAATATGAGTTGGTTCTGCTACATACATGTGAGCATGTTGTCCAAGACAAGCATGACCACATAGTAGTCTTATATAAAACTCTACCGAGTTCAGGTGGGGAACCATCATCAAGGATTTCGAAGTCTTTACACAAGTCCATGGATTAGATCCCAAGCATAGACTTCTTTTCCTTGAACAAGTCAATCAATGGCTTGGTGTGCTAGGGATTCATATAGAATGAAGGTTGCAAGTCTCCAGACCATAGAATACTTCGCACATGTGCATGACCGATTTGGGATGATTCCAAAGAAAGCAACATTGACTTTCTCGAATCCATGACGGCAACTTGCATCAGATGCACGTGAATTAGGGAAAGTCACGTCTCTCATCCGGACATATGCTTCATGAGCGGGTCATGAAGATAATGCTTGTAAAAGTTTCCAACACTAGCGTAATGTTCAACAAAATCATGGTGAGGACATGAATGTTGTCGATGGGCTCAACAACAATTCATCCAGCTTTCCATAGGATGGAATTCCACAATCATGTGAACAAGGTGATAGCATTGGTCAGACTGAAAAGATATAATGGTGTATGCTCGAGGGACAACCGCGAGTAAGACAACATTACGAACATCGTTGGTTCTGATTTGATTTGACAATAGCCCATACTCAAATCAAGGTTTGGACAAGGAAATAGATCCAATCACTGATCGAGGACCAACTGATGAGGTTATCATCTTTCTTCAACACACACACACAAAAGATATCCCTTAGGGATGAACTAAGTCAGGTAAGCTTTATCTTCCAACTCTCCAAGTTGTTGTTTAACTTAACCAACTAGCTCAGGGGTATCCAACACGGATTCTTGGAGAAGGGGTGATTTATAAGAAAACCAACTTGATCACGAACTCAACATAGCGGTCAGGTGACAACGAGGTAATACTTCCGAGAAGATCTTCGGAAAATCATGAACCACCGATATGTCACTAAGCTCGAGAACAATCTTACTTCTCAGGCAAGACGATATGATCAAATAAGCAAGGATTGGCACTATCCTAACTCGTTGATCGAAAAGTGCACTGGAAATAAGGCTGGGTAGCATGATCAACCTTAGGGTGATGATTGAAAAATCAACACGCTAAGAATGAGGATATTGTCCATTTAACTACCAAGCAACGGAGTTGCTAGGAGTATAGATTTCACGCATCACGATTCACTTGTCGGCGTTCCGGTTACAATAACACGGGGACCGAGGAACGAATAATGATGGCAAGAAGTATCACTGTATCAAGAGTTCATAAGATGGTGTGCAATTTCCATGACATTCTTGATATAAAGATGGTAATACTCCAAGGTAGAACAGAATCAATAGCTGGATTGGCATTTGATTTGCAGATTACAACTGCTTTGACCCAATCCTGGATATGGATGAGGTACTGGAGTTTGTTTCTCCTAGTCATTCTGGAATAGAATGGCTTGACGAACCACAAGAGTAATATGCATGGATAACACGAGTGCACGACTACTCCTGACTACAAATTGATAGACGGAGGTCAGAAAACAACTAATGAGGGACAACTCAAAGAACATATGATTTTCTGAGTTATGGATGCATGGATTAGCATGTTATTTCTTCTGGATAACCCTTGCAGAAAGGTTGAACTGGCAGAGTCACAATATAGAATGGAGAACTCATCGAGAGCACTCCTGCTGTGATCTTTTGGTTCAAGAGAACTCCTGCCATATTTGTTCATGGTATTGGAAGAACGATGTACCACGGACCTCGAGGACTATCGCAAAGGTTACTAATATCCTAAAGGAACTAGCAAACACTATCAACACGAGGTAAGTAGAGTGAATCCCGGGTTCAAAAACCCAGCAATAGAATGCCTACTAACTAAGTGGCATCACGGGATGCTTCCGAGAATGATGGCCAGAATCATCACACTGGGACACAAACATGGCTAGATTACTAGGTAATCTTCTAAGACAGCTAGGGTCATAATAATAACTCCAACATATATGTCGAGGCAACAGAGTACCTCAACTCGGCGATTAGTGTGGTTAATCTGGCCCAAAGAGACATCGGGAATGGAAAGAAAGGAGTTGCAAATGCATCAGACTATTTAGAAATCTGGGATGACTCGGACAGCATAATGGCTATAAATGCTCAGAAAGATTTGAGACATCCTGCAATATGGTGGCATAACCACTCAACATCACAATATCAAGGTTCTGAGGCCAGCTATGAACATACGGAAGTAGTAGAAACTGAATTGAGACTTGAATCCATCAATCCTATAAGTCTACGGATTAGTAACACGTGATCCTGATAGAAAGATGAGAAGCCTAGTTCTTAAACCTCATAGAAAAGAAGAGGTTGACTCAGATCAGAAGGGCATAAGGTAAAGAAGTAAAAAGATCCTTACGTTCCCTTCCACAATCAATTCCCTTCCATAACTAAAGAATTTCTAGACTCAACTTCGACCAGTTTGGCTTGGTAATCCTACAGGCAGTCAAGCTCTGATACCAAAGCTGTCAGGACCCCGATCCTAAGTCACACCGATCTAGCATGTAACACATCATATCACTTTGCGGCCTCACGCACGGTATTCCCACGGGTGCCACCTTACCTGGCCCAGGACCGTTTGCACCTTTGGCTCACGTATATGATAGTGTCGCTAGCATCCATATGACAAAGAACCCGGGCCGACATGACTAGTCGTGAACCCAAAGTGGCACTAACTTACGGGGACAGGCATACATGAAACAACATCAAGCATGTCGGTCAGCAGCGTGTGAATCCGGGCTGTAGCAACTGGGCTAACATGACTCCGGGAACCCGGGCTGTAGCAGGCTAACAGGACTCCGGATGTCATCGCGTGACATTTCCCCGAAGGGACAGACACAGGAACGCAGTGTTTCACATGTCGGCTAGTCTAGGTGTTCCGAAGCAGTAGTGCTGGGCTAGGAGGACTCCGGTAAACCGGGCTGTAGCGGACTACCAAGGCTCAGTGGAAGCACCAGACTACATTTCCCCATAAGAGAGGCTACCAAGGATAAACAACTAGGTTGTCGGATCCCACACATACCAAGCATTTCAATCATACACACAATATGCTCGATATGTGAAAATACAACATGGCATCACAGCAAGACTCTACGACTCAGAGTATTGATTCATTAGGCTCCGAGGAGCCAAGTATTACAAACATGGGTCTCATGACCCAACATACAGAGCATACAAGCAACAAGCACATGCGGAAGCTTAACTTGTCTGAGTACAAACAACTACAAATGAAAAAGGCTGAGAAGCCTGACTATCTACAAGATCCTGTTGAGGGCACAAGATCGTAGCTGAGGTAACAAGCTAAACGTCGAAGTCCATGCGGAACTACTAGCGAGACTGAAGTCTCTCTGCAAAACATAAATTAAGCAAACGTGAGTACAAATGTACCCAGCAAGACTTACATCAGAACTAACTACATATGCATCGGTATCAATAAAGGGGTGGTGGAGTTTGACTACAGCAAGCCAGCTTTGACTCGGTGGCTATCCTGAGCTACAACTGCAAATAACTCTTTTGAGGTGGCGCATATGACATTTAGTTGCTCATCGGGAAAGCTATCATCAATAGGTAGTGGATCATCAAGAACATTTTCTAATCTAGACAAGTTATCTGCAACGGGGTTCTCAGCTCCCTTTCTATCAATAATATGCAAATCAAATTCTTGTAGCAAGAGAACCCATCTAATAAGTCTAGGTTTAGCATCTTTCTTTTCCATAAGATATTTAATAGCAGCATGATCAGTGTGAATAGTTACTTTAGAATCAACAATATAGGGTCTGAACTTATCACAAGCAAATACAACTGCTAAGAATTCTTTTCAGTAGTAGCATAATTTCTCTGGGCATTGTCTAGAGTTTTACTAGCATATTGAATAACATTTAATTTCTTATCAACTCTTTGCCCTAGAACAGCACCTACAGCATAATCACTAGCATCACACATGATTTCAAAGCGTAAATTCCAATCAGGTGGTTGGACAATGGGTGCAGAGATCAATACTTTCTTAAGTATTTCAAATGCTTCTACACAATCATCATCAAAGACAAATGGTATATCCTTTTGTAATAGATTAGTTAGAGGCCGAGAAATTTTTGAGAAGTCCTTAATGAACCTCCTATAAAAAGCGGCGTGACCAAGGAAACTTCTTATACCTTTGATGTCCTTGGGACATGGCATCTTTTCAATAGCATCAACCTTGGCTTTATCAACCTCAATACCTCTTTCAGAAACTTTATGCCCCAAGACGATACCTTCATTAACCATAAAGTGGCACTTCTCCCAATTCAAGACAAGATTAGTTTCTTCACATCTCTGCAAAACTCGATCAAGGTTGCTTAAGCAATCATCAAAAGAGGATCCATAGACGGAGAAATCGTCCATGAAAACCTCACAAATCTTTTCACAAAAGGCAGAGAATATAGCCATCATGCACCTTTGAAAGGTAGCAGGTGCGTTACATAAACCAAAAGGCATACGTCTATAAGCAAAAGTACCGAAAGGGCAAGTAAAGGTGGTCTTTGATTGATCATCGGCTGACACAGGTATTTGAGAGAAACCAGAATAACCATCTAGAAAGCAAAAATGTGTATGTTTGGATAATCTTTCTAGCATTTGATCGATAAAAGGTAAGGGGTAATGATCCTTTTTAGTAGCTTTATTTAATTTGCGGAAATCAATTACCATCCTATAACCTGTAATAATTCTTTGCGGAATCAATTCATCTTTA
Organism: Triticum aestivum; assembly: GCF_018294505.1. NCBI lineage: Eukaryota > Viridiplantae > Streptophyta > Magnoliopsida > Poales > Poaceae > Triticum > Triticum aestivum. Next base: position 168,479,013 of record NC_057808.1, on the reverse strand, counting down.
TCATTAGGAACGACAGTAATACCTCCCTTCTTAGGGACACAATGGACAGGACTTACCCACTGACTATCAGCAACGGGATAAATTATACCTGCGTCAAGGAGCTTTAGTATTTCCTTTCTTACCACTTCTTTCATTTTAGGATTCAGCCATCGTTGATGATCACGAACTGGTTTGGCATCTTTCTCCAAATTTATTTTATGTTGACATAGAGTGGGACTAATTCCCTTAAGATCATCAAGAGTATATCCAATAGCAGCGCGGTGCTTCTTCAGAGTTTTCAATAATCTCTCTTCTTCATGCTCTGAAAGGTTAGCACTAATAATAACAGGATATATCTTTTTCTCATCAAGATAAGCATATTTAAGAGTATCAGGTAACGGTTTAAGCTCAAACACGGGATCACCCTTGGGTGGAGGAGGATCCCCTAGGATTTCAATAGGCAAAATGTGTTTCAGGATGGGTTCATGTTTAAAGAATACTTCATCTATTTCCCTTCTTTCATTCATAAACATATCATTTTCATGGTCTAGAAAATATTGTTCCAAAGGATCATTAGGAGGTACGGCAATAGAAGCAAGACCAATAATTTCATCTTTACTAGGCAATTCCTCTTCACGGTGTTGTCTACGAAATTTAGAGAACTTAAACTCATGAGACATATCACCCAAACCAATAGTAACAACATCCTTTTCGCGGTCTATCTTAGCATTAACAGTGTTCAAGAAGGGTCTACCAAATATAATGGGGCAAAAGCTATCTTGTGGGGAACCAAGAACAAGAAAATCAGCAGGATATTTAGTTTTCCCACACAAGACTTCAACATCTCTAACAATTCCCATTGGTGAAATAGTATCTCTTTTGGCAAGTTTAATTGTGACATCAATATCTTCTAACTCAGTAGGTGCAATATCATGCATAATTTCTTTGTATAAGTCAATAGGTATTGCACTAGCACTAGCACCCATATCACATAAGCCATGATAACAATGATCTCCTATTTTAACGGAAATAACAGGCATGCCTACCATAGGTCTATGTTTATCTTTAGCACAAGGTTTAGCAATTCTAGCAGTTTCATCACGGAAATGAATAACATGCCCATCAATATTATCAGACAAGAGATCTTTAACAATAGCAATATTAGGTTCAACTTTAACTTGCTCAGGAGGTGTATAGGTTCTAATATTGCTTTTACGAACCACAGTTGAAGCTTTAGCATAATCCTTTATCCTAACAGGGAAAGGTGGTTTCTCAACATAAGAAGTAGGAACAATAGGATCATTATAAGTGATAATCTTTTCTTCAACTTTAATAGGTGCAGCTACTTTTACTTCAATTGGAGGATGATACTTAAACCACTTCTCCTTAGGGAGATCAACATGAGCAGCAAAAGATTCACAGAAAGAAGCTACTATCTCAGAGTCAATTCCATATTTAGTGCTAAATTTACGGAAAACATTAGTATCCATAAAAGATTTAACACAATCAAACTTAGGTGTCATACCTGACTCCTTACCTTCGTCAAGATCCCAATCTTCAGAGTTGTGTTTAATTATTTCCAATAAATCCCATTTGAATTTAATAGTCTTCATCATAAAAGAGCCAGCAATAAGAAGTATCGAGCAAGGTGCGATTGTTATCAGAAAGCCGAGCATAAAAACTTTGAATAATTATTTCTCTTGGGAGCTCATGATTGGGGCATGAATATAACATTGACTTAAGCCTCCCCCAAGCTTGAGCGATGTTTTCTCCTTCGCGAGGCCAAAAGTTATATATATAATTGCGATCACAATGAACAAGATGCATAGGATAAAACTTCTGATGAAATTCCAATTTCAATCATTTGTAGTTCCATGATCCCATATCATCACATAGCCTATACCATGTCAATGCATCTCCCTTCAAAGATAAAGGGAAGACTTCTTCTTAATAACATCATCGGGTATACCTGCAAGCTTAAATAATCCACAAACTTCATCCACGTATATTAGGTGCTCATCAGGATGCATTGTTCCGTCTCCAGCAAAAGGATTAGCTAGCAGTTTTTCTAACATACCCGAAGGAATTTCAAAGTAGACATTTTAATTTTCAGTAGGTTCAGTAGGTTGAGGAGCAACTCTTTGCTCTACTGGTCGGGGTGAAGATACCCCGAACAAGCCCCTCAGAGGATTACTTTCCATAGTAACAAGTGACAGTAAATTTCAGCACACTATATAAATTTTTCCTTAACAAATTCCACCTACCAAAGGCGCTTCACTCCCCGGCAACGGCGCCAGAAAAGAGTCTTGATGACCCACAAGTATAGGGGATCTATCGTAGTCCTTTCGATAAGTAAGAGTGTCGAACCCAACGAGGAGCAGAAGGAAATGGTAAGCGGTTTTCAGCAAGATATTCTCTGCAAGCATTGAAATTATAGGTAACAGATAGTTTTGTGATAAGATAATTTGTAACGAGCAACAAGTAACGAAAGTAAATAAAGTGCAGCAAGGAGGCCCAATCCTTTTTGTAGCAAAGCACAAGCCTGGACAAACTCTTATATAGAGAAAAGCGCTCCCGAGGACACATGGGAATTATCGTCAAGCTAGTTTTCATCACGTTCATATGATTCGCGTTCGGTACTTTGATAATTTGATATGTGGGTGGACCGCTGCTTGGGTGCTGTCCTTACTTGGACAAGCATCCCACTTATGATTAACCCCTATTGCAAGCATCCGCAACTACAAAAGAAGTATTAAGGTAAACCTAACCATAGCATGAAACATATGGCTCCAAATCAGCCCCTTACGAAGCAACGCATAAACTAGGGTTTAAGCTAATGTCACTCTATGTCAGGACCCCGATCCCAAGTCACACCGATCTATCCTGTAACACCTCATATCACATTGCGGCGTCACGCACGGTACTCCCACGGGTGTCGCCTTACCATGGCCCGGGACCGTTTGCGCCTTTTGGCTCACGTATATGACAATGTCGCTAGCATCCATATGACAGAGAACCCGGGCCGACATGGCTAGTCATGAACCCAAAGCGGCACTAACGTATGGGGACAGGCATACATGAATCAACATCGAACGTGTCGGTCAGCAGCGTGTGAATCCGGGCTGTAGCACTGGGCTAACAGGACTTCGGGAACCCGGGCTGTAGCAGGCTAGGCAGGACTCCGGATGTCACCGCGTGACATTTCCCCGAAGGGACAGACACAGGAACGATATGAATCACATGCCGGCCAGTCAGGTGTCCAGAGCAGTAGTGCTGGGCTAGCAGGACTCCGGTGAACCGGGCTGTAGCGGACTACTATGGCTCAAGGAGGCACTAGACTACATTTCCCCATAAGAGAGGCTGCCAAGGATAAACAACTAGATTGTCGGATCCCACACATACCAAGCATTTCAATCATACACACAATATGCTCGATATGTGCAAATACAACATGGCATCACAACAAAACTCTACAACTCAAAGTACTTTATTTAAAGGGCTCCGGAGAGCCTTACATAACTTGTTCATACAGATAGGGGTCACATGACCCGACACTCAAGTCATACAATCATACAAGCACATGCGGAAGCAAACTGTCTGGGTACAGACGCTAGAAAGAAAGAAGGCTTGACGAAGCCTGTCTATCTACGTAGGCCCTTCACAAGCCTAGATCACCACCTGGGTGGCAAGTCACTCGTCGTCGTCGAGTTCTACGTAGAACCCATCAGAAGGGGCGGTGTTGTCGTCTGAAAACAGTAATTGAAGCAACATGAGTACAAAGGTACTCAGCAAGTCTTACAACAGATCCTACTATACATGTTCATTCTCAAGAAGGTAGTGGGGTTATTGCAGCAAGCCAGCTTTGACTCTTGGCTAAGCTATCCTACGAGACACCACTTGTGAAATAGTTTTCGCACACGAGTCCACTAATCACCATCTCAATACCCCACCGTGGATCCTCCCTCGTCATCCCACGAGAGGGCCATCCGCGGTACTCACACTTATCTTGAGGCTTTTAGTAGTATCCATTTACTTGTCTATGAACTGCATAAGCGACCAAGTAGTCCTTTACCGCGGACGCGGCTATTCGAATAGTTTTATACCCTGCAGGGGTGTACTTCGTCACACACGCTCTCACCACTTATCGTCGCTACACGACGTGTACTCGGCAACCTTCAAGCGGAAGCCCAACGTGGGTGTCGGCCACAGCCTACCTAAACACTCGAGTCTCTAGTCCAGGTTTATCGCCTATTTAGGTTCCATCCGCAGGGAGTCCGGCCGAGGTTTCCACATACGGCCCCAAACGATGTGTGCAGGGTTCCCGGACACCAAACGGGCGACTCGGTACACCGTGCCACGAGCCTACCGCATCACAGCCCACCCCTTGGTCAGCGCTGTCCACGGCCTCCAGCTTACTACAAACACCAGAAACTACGTGCAACTCCTGGACAGAGGACAAGGGTGATTAAGAAGCCGAGGGGGTCCATTGGTTTCGGGCCCAATGCGTGGTAGTAGCTGAATCTTAAATCACGCATACAGATCTCAGTTCTTAGGGACGGTCTCAATGAAACAACCCACCATGTACTCCTACATGGCCTCCCATCGATACCTTTACCAAATCGTATTCAACACCTCACTCTCATTACCGACACACACTTTCACTCTAGTTCATCACCCTGATGAGCCAGACCTGACACGACTCTAAGCGTAGCAAGCATAGCATTGTAGGAACACAACATGGCTCAATCAACTCCTACACATGCTAGTGGGTTTCATCTAGTTACTGTGGCAATGACAGGTCATGCAAAGGAAAGTGGGTTCAACTACCGCAACACACAGCAGTTTGAATCGCGTTGTCTTAATGCAGTAAATGAGAGCAGAAGCGAGAAGATGGGTTTGTATCGAAATGATCAATGGGTTGCTTGCCTGACGGAGTGGTGGTGGGATACTGCCCTTCAGTTGGATACTCGTGAATATCCTCGGAGGCAGAACCTACCACAATGAACACATCGAAGCACAATCAACACCAAGCAAGTGCAACAATATGATGCATGCATGAGACATGGCAAAATGGATGTATTGGGCTAATGCAACTAGGACCAGATGGGTTTGGACTATTTTGAATCAAAGATTCAAATTCCAAGTTCATATGTGGCCTCTTTTAGTGCTTTATCTTGTTCTACATTAAACAGTAGGTTAACTTGCTTAAACATGCATGAAACCAGTACAGATGGATAGAATGGATTTTTCTGATCATTTTTCATATATAAATCTTTTCATTCTGAGCTATAGATTATTTTCTATGATTTTTTGAAGTTTGTGATAATTTCTGGAATTTCCAATATAAGAATAATTCCAGTAATTAAATTGCTTAATGCGTCAGCAGTGTGTCATGATGACGTCAGCGGTCAACGGGGTCGTCCAGGTCAAACCTGACGTGTGGGTCCCCTGTGTCAGTGTCACTGTTAGGTAATTAACTAATTAGGATTAATTTTAAACTCTAACTCAGATTATTTAGCAGGCGGGCCCCACTTGTCAGTGACTCTGGGGGGTCAACCCGTGGTCAAACCATGCTGACTCGCCGGCGTTTAGCCGCCGGCGACGTCCAGACGCGGCGGTGGAGTGCGGGATTCCTCCTCCGGCGACCAAATTGACGGCGGAGAGTACCTACGTGTAGCTGGGAGCAAACCGCATCGACTGGTGGTGGTGGTGGAGCTCGGGGTCGCCGGAATCGACGCCGGCGACGAGCCGTGCGGCTGCCGGGGTACGGGCATAGTAGAACCCGTTGCTAGAGAGCACGGCGAGGGGCGTGCGATGGTGCTACGGGCTCCTGGCTATGCAGTGGAGCTAACGGCCACGGTGGTGCGACCGTTGGATGGCCGGAGCCTCGTCGGCGACGAGCTCGTGCGGCGGCGCGTACGGGTGAGCTACGTGCAGTGGCTGCGGAGCTCGAGAGGGAGAGAGGAGATGATGGGAAGGTGGCCAGGCTCACGGTGGTTGCGACGGAGCGGACGGCGAGGTCGGGGGCGAGCTGTTGCAGTGGTGACGGCGGAGGGGATCTCCGACGGTGAGCGGCGAAGGCGAGGTCGGAGCAGAGGCTTCGGGGCAAGCGAGCGCTCGGGGCTCAACCTGCTCAAAGGAGTAGGTGACGGCGGAGCTGTTGGACACGATGGGACGGCGCGAGGTCGACGGTGGGCGCGGCTACTCCGGCGAGGTGGCAGCGGCTGCGTCGGCCATGGTGGAGGAAGGCGAGGGAGAGGCGATGGGGGAGAAAGGGGGTGTCCAGAGGCTCGGGGGCGCGTCGTGGGGGTCGTCCAGCGCATCCACGGGCGAGGCGGCAAGCAGGTGGCGCCGTGGCGAGCTCGCGCTCGCCGGCGTCACCTCTCTGCCTGCTCTGGCGAGAGCAGGAAGCTGACTGGCGCGGGCCAGCACAGTGCTGGGCCGCCAGGTGGGCTGCCAGGTAAGTCCTCTCTGCTTTCTGTTTTCTCTCTTTTTATTTATTTCTGTTCTGTGTTTTGAAATAGTAAAAATACTATTTCATTTGGGAAAATCCTGAAAATATTCTGAGGCACCTTTGAAATTATTCTCAACAGCCTAAAAATACCTTCAAGATTATTTGGGCATTTGAAAATATTTATAGGATTTAAAATGCCCAAATGCAAATACTTATGGCTTGTGCAAAAATCCAAAATGGCCTCCAAAAATATGAAACCATTTTTGGCAGAGGTTTTAGCCAGGACCAAAGATGGTGAACATTTATGGAGGGCATTTCAGGTTCATTGAAAAGGATTTTAGTAAACCCTAGTTGTTTCAGGGGGGTGCTGGGGGTTTCTGGCATCCCCATTTCAAGTTTCTGTGAAAAATAGACATGATGCAACACTCTAATGCATGAACTAGCTAGGATGTGACAACTCACCCCCACTCAAAAGAATCTCGTCCCGAGATTTAGGATCCGTTGGGAAGAAGGTGGGGTACTCAAGTCGAAGACGATCCTCCCTTTCCCAAGTAGCTTCTTTCTCGGAATGGTGTGACCATTGAACCTTGAGAAACTTGATGTTTTGGCGTCGAGTGGTACGCTCGGCTTGATCAAGGATTCGAACGGGATATTCCCGATATGTGAGATTATCTTGGAGATCAAGCGTTTCGTGGTCCACTCCACGGATAGGATCCGAGAAGCAACGCCTGAGTTGGGAAACGTGGAAGACGTCATGAACCTTGGAAAGATGCGGAGGTAGTTCCAATTGGTAGGCAACTTCTCCTCGCTTGGCAAGAATGCGAAAGGGTCCAATGTAACGAGGAGCCAATTTGCCTTTGATACTGAATCGATGGGTTCCCTTTAAAGGAGTCACCCGAAGGTAAGCCTTCTCGTCAACCTCAAAAGTCATAGCCTTATGTTTGCGATCATAATGGCTCTTTTGGCGAGATTGGGCTGTTTTCAATTTCTCACGAATAATGCGAACCTGCTCTTCTGCTTCCTGAATCATATCCGGGCCAAAGAGTTGTCTTTCCCCGGTTTCTGACCAGTTAAGAGGCGTTCGACATTTTCGTCCATAGAGAACCTCGAAAGGGGCTTTGCCCAAGCTAGCTTCATAACTATTGTTATAAGCGAACTCGGCGAATGGAAGGCATTTCTCCCAATCCATGCTAAACGAGATGACAGAAGCTCGGAGCATATCCTCCAGAATTTGATTAACTCGTTCTACCTGACCACTTGATTGAGGGTGAAAGGCGGTGCTAAAAGAGAGACGAGTTCCCATAGCATTTTGGAAACTTTCCCAAAATCGAGAGGTGAAGAGACTTCCACGGTCTGAGTTAATTTCCAATGGAACACCATGAAGAGACACTATTCGGGAGATGTACAAGTCTGCTAGCTGACTAGTGGTTATACTCTCACGAACAGGTAGGAAGTGGGCTACCTTGGAAAGACGATCGACAACAACGAAGATAGCATTATTCCCTCTCTTTCCATTCAGGAATAGCCAGAGGCTGAAGGGTGCCAGCAGGCCGTTGATGCTCTACTTTAACACGACGGCAGACGTCGCAATTAGCAATGTATTGAGCAATTTCTCTCTTTCCTAGTCCACCAAAACCTCTGGCGTAGGTCTTGATACATTTTAGTACTACCGGGATGAATGGTGAGAGGAGATTCATGAGCTTCCTTAAGGATCAATCGCCTCAGGTTGCGTACCTTGGGAACCACTAGGCGGTCTCCAAAGAACACAACACCTTGGTCATCAACGGAGAAACAATCCACAACTCCTTTCTTGATGTTTCTCTTAATATGGGAGATTCCCGGATCTACCTTCTGAGCTTTGATGATCTGATCCGTGAGGGTAGGTTTCGCCACCAGGGTGGATAGAAATCCTCGAGGAACAATGTGAAGGTTAAGCTTACAGAATTCCTCGTGGAGAAGTGGTTGACTTTGTTGTAACATCAAGTTGTTACAATAGGATTTACGGCTTAGCTCATCAGCCATGACGTTGGCTTTGCCCGGGGTGTAAGTTATTCCTAAATTGTAATCTGTGATCAACTCGACCCAACGTCTTTGCCTGAGATTCAAATCCGGTTGGGTGAAGATGTATTTCAGACTTTGGTGATCAGTGAAAATCTCGCAACGATTACCGAGAAGGTAATGTCGCCATGTTTTGAGTGCATGGACTACGGCTGCAAGCTCTAGATCATGTGTGGGATAATTATCCTCATGTGGACGCAACTGTCGGGAAGCGTAGGCAATTACGTGACGATCTTGCATGAGTATGCAACCTAGTCCTTGTCGCGAGGCGTCGCAATAGATAATAAAGTCCTTAGAAAAATCTGGTGGTACGAGTACGGGGGCAGATGTCAGGCGTCTTTTCAGTTCCTGGAAGCTGAACTCGCACTGTGGGGTCCACTCGAACTTTTTATCTTTCTTGAGGAGTTCGGTTAGAGGTTTAGCAACCTTGGAGAAATTCTCGACGAAGCGGTGACAGTAGCTCGCTAAGCCAAGGAAACTCCGAACTTGCTTGACCGATTCAGGTGGAGTCCAGTCAAGGATGGCTTGAACTCGCTCGGGATTGACAGCAATACCCTTACCAGAGATTACATGGCCTAGATAGGTCACTTCTGGCAACCAAAATTCACACTTAGAGAATTTAGCATAAAGGCGATGCTCTCGAAGTTTCGTCAGTACTAGCCTTAGATGCTCGGCATGTTCTGCCACGTTCTTGGAGTAGATGAGTATATCATCGAGGTATACTACGACGAATTTATCCAAATACTCCATGAAGATTGAGTTCATTAACCGAGAGAAGGTGGCTGGAGCATTGGTTAAACCGAAAGACATGACGGTATACTCGTATTGGCCATAACGAGTAACAAAGGCCGTTTTAGGAATGTCCCCGTTCTTGATTTTGATTTGATGGTAGCCCAACCTCAAATCCATTTTAGAGAAGACTGAGGATCCAGCGAGCTGATCATACAGGTCGTTGATCCTGGGAAGCGGATACTTGTTCTTGATAGTGACTAGGTTGACCGGTCGGTAATCTACAACCATCCGATCCGTACCATCCTTCTTCTTGACGAAGAGGACGGGGCAAGCCCACGGAGAAGAACTAGGACGGATGAAACCCTTTTTCAAGGACTCATCGAGTTGTTTCTTAAGCTCGGCTAGCTCTAGGGGTGCCATCTTATAAGGTCTTCTAGAGATTGGGACGGTTCCTGGAACAAGGTCTATCACGAACTCAACATCCCTGTCAGGTGGAATACCTGGCAGTTCTTCAGGGAAGACATCCGGGAAGTCACGGACTACTGGCACATCTTCGAGGTCTGGAAGAGGGTTGGCATTTAATGAGTAAACCTGGCGCTTAGACACTCGGGTCAAAACATTGACTGTCTTGCCCGACGGATGAGTGAGTTGAACAGTTCTAGTAGAGCAATCAATCTTAGCATAATGGGCTGACATCCAGTCCATACCCAAGATGATATTTATGTCCGAGGACTTGAGAGCTATTAGTGATGCAAGGAAGACCAATCTGTCGACAAGAATTTCATTTCCATGGCTTATCCTAGAGGTTTGCCACTTAGAACTAGGGGTTTGAATTACCATGGAGGTGGGCATGTCACAAAATGTGGTGTTGTGCAATCGAGCATAGCTCTCAGAGATAAATGAATGAGATGCTCCAGTATCGAAAAGAACTGTTGCCGGATGGCAATTAACAAGGAGCGTACCAAGGACGACGTTGGGATCCTCATGAGTTTCTTCAGCTGAAACATAGTTGACATGGCCACGTGCAGTGGTGGCTGGCTTGGCGTAGTAAGTCTTTCCTGCTGGCTTACCACAGCCAACGGACTGTCCAGGTTGATTGAGGTTGTTTCGGGGGCACTCGCGCAAATAGTGACCCGTTTCTCCACACTTGAAGCATGTCACAACATTGGGGCGTGGAGCAGCATTAGCAGCGGGGCCACCATAGACCTTGGGCGGTGCATGCTGCTGGTTGGGGCGAGGCGCCTCGAAGGATGGCCTCGGAGTGAACCTAGGTGGCAGAGCAGTGTTTGGAATCCAAACCCGGCGCTTCTGGGATCCGGAGCCGGATGAGGAACCAAAATCGCGAGAGTGCTTGCGTGTAGCGTCATAGTCAGTCTGTCCTGTCTCGGCACTGATGGCCTTATTGACCAACTTCTGGAAGGAGGTGCACTCGTGCAGACGAAGATCACGGCGAAGCTCGGGGCTAAGTCCCTTGCGGAACCTTGCCTGCTTCTTGGCGTCGGTGGATACCTCTTCAGGAGCATAGCGTGCTAGATTTCCAAACTCACGGCTGTATGCATCCACAGTCAGTCTGCCTTGGGTGAAGTTGCAGAATTCTTCCCACTTACGATCTATGAGACCCTCCGGAATGTGATGCTCACGGAAAGCCTCACTGAATTCAGCCCAAGTAGTGATTTGGCCAGCTGGGCGCATAGCCTCAAAGTTTTCCCACCAAAGGCTAGCAGGGCCTTCGAGGTGATAGGCAGCGTAGGTAACCTTATCAGCTTCGGCTACGTTGGCAGAACGTAGCTTATGGGTGATGCTGCGAAGCCAATCATCCGCATCAAGGGGCTCGACGGAATGGTTAAACTTCGGTGGGTACAACTTGATAAAGTCATTGATGGACACCAGGTCATTCCTCTGGTGACGTGCAGTATTCTGCTCAATTCGCTCTAGCAAGCGGTTAGTCTCACGCTTGTTTCTTTCTGCCTCCAGCATAACTTCAGCCAGTGAAGGCGGTTGGGGCAGATTCTCCCCCCTAGCTGCATTGGCTTCACCCTGCGCCTGGACAGCAGGGTTGTTGCGGGTGTTAACCATCCTAGGAGAAACAAAGCAACGGTTTAGACGAGGATGGCTAAATCTTGGTAGGGAAATGCGGAATGTAATGGATAACACGGAATTCAGAGATGATCATCAGTATGACATGGTAACATAGCAACCGACATACATATACCAACGGTCATACACGCCATACATAGTTTAGTACAAGCCCAGGCTAGGGTACAACTACGATGAAAGACGATACATCTCATCAGAGGCATTCCAAGCTCCTATACATTATTTTTCTACACCTCCGGAACGTGATACACACCAAGTCGTATCCCACAAGACACGCAGGACTGTGGAGATTACAACTGTTACAATACTAGTGGAACTACTACCAACTCAGACGTCTCCGTAGTAATCTTCATAGAAGTCACCACCATGTCCTGGGAGCTGAACATGATCATCTGGAAACAGTCGGTCCTGTGGAGCTTGTAGTCCATAAGGACTCGGGTGTGGCCTTGGTCCAACAAACGGTGGCAGATGGGGTCCACGAGGAGGGGTGATGCCTCCTACATCACGCCATTCCATACATTCTGGCAGACCAGATCGCAAGGGGTACAAGTCCCTCATGTCCATATACCCAGCCTGCACGGCAGGTGCAAACCATGTCAGAGTGGCCCAGTGATCAGCACGAGCATTAAAGAGCTCCATTCGCAAGGCACGATTCTCACGGTCCTTGTCCTCCAGCATCTCGGTGGTGGTGCGGAGTAGTGAGTCCTCATGGGTAGAATCACAGTAAGTAGCCTGATAGTACCCCTGTGCCCCAGGGAGTGCTGCTGGCATATAGCAGAAGTCAGTGTTCCGAAGCAAGGCAGTTCTGGCTCGCATGATAGTCATCATCGAGTAAGCTGCGTCCTGCACGGACATCTCGATGGTAACCCCAAGTCCATAAGAGCAATGGAGGGGTTCAGTGGCTCCAGGATAGGATGGGTAAATCCTGACTGTGCAAAGATATTGACTTTGATTAAAGTCTCGAAACTGCTCCTCGACGGTATACTCGGGATACTAACGATAGCCTATCTCAACCATCACTCGGACCAGCATGGCCGTGTGACCAGGTACGCCGAGGCACCGGGTCAGACGAACCACTTGATTCTGGGAACGGGTGGCCATCTGAAAGCACGAAATAATGCAAGGCATTAGTATTTCTAGGAGAATTCGGACAGCATAACGGCTGTAAATGCTCGGAAAAGGATTTGAGACATTCGCAACAGTTTGCAATACCACTCAACAACATCATGTCAAGGTTCTGGTTCAACCGACAACATACTAAGGTAGTAGAAACTGAACCGAAGCATGGAACCAACAATCCTATAAGTTACAACGGATTAGTAACACGTGAACCTGATAGAGAGGAGAGAGCCTAGTCCTTAACCCACGTAGAATGAGAAGAGAATGACTCAGATCAGAGGGCATGAGGTAAAGGAGTAAAAGCACCTTACGTTCCCTCCCACAATCAATTCCCCTACATATAACTAAAGCATTTCTAGACTCGACATCGACCAGTTTGGCTTATCGCACCTACAGGCAGTCCGGCTCTGATGCCAACGCTGTCAGGACCCCGATCCCAAGTCACACCGATCTAGCCTGTAACACCTCATATCACATTGCGGCCTCACGCACGGTACTCCCACGGGTGTCGCCTTACCATGGCCCGGGACCGTTTGCGCCTTTTGGCTCACGTATATGACAATGTCGCTAGCATCCATATGACAGAGAACCCGGGCCGACATGGCTAGTCGTGAACCCAAAGCGGCACTAACGTATGGGGACAGGCATACATGAATCAACATCGAACGTGTCGGTCAGCAGCGTGTGAATCCGGGCTGTAGCACTGGGCTAACAGGACTCCGGGAACCCGGGCTGTAGCAGGCTAGGCAGGACTCCTGATGTCACCGCGTGACATTTCCCCGAAGGGACAGACACAGGAACGATATGAATCACATGCCGGCCAGTCAGGTGTCCAGAGAAGTAGTGCTGGGCTAGCAGGACTCCGGTGAACCGGGCTGTAGCGGACTACTATGGCTCAAGGAGGCACTAGACTACATTTCCCCATAAGAGAGGATGCCAAGGATAAACAACTAGATTGTCGGATCCCACACATACCAAGCATTTCAATCATACACACAATATGCTCGATATGTGCAAATTCAACATGGCATCACAACAAAACTCTACAACTCAAAGTACTTTATTTAAAGGGCTCTGGAGAGCCTTACATAACTTGTTCATACAGATAGGGGTCACATGACCCGACACTCAAGTCATACAATCATACAAGCACATGCGGAAGCAAACTGTCTGGGACAGACACTAGAAAGAAAGAGGGCTTGACGAAGCCTGTCTATCTACGTAGGCCCTTCACAAGCCTAGATCACCACCTGGGTGGCAAGTCACTCGTCGTTGTCGAGTTCTACGTAGAACCCATCAGAAGGGGCGGTGTTGTCGTCTGAAAACAGTAATTGAAGCAACATGAGTACAAAGGTACTCAGCAAGTCTTACAACAGATCCTACTATACATGTTCATTCTCAAGAAGGTAGTGGAGTTATTGCAGCAAGCCAGCTTTGACTCTTGGCTAAGCTATCCTACGAGACACCACTTGTGAAATAGTTTTCGCACACGAGTCCACTAATCACCATCTCAATACCCCACCGTGGATCCTCCCTCGTCATCCCACGAGAGGGCCATCCGCGGTACTCACACTTATCTTGAGGCTTTTAGTAGTATCCATTTACTTGTCTATGAACTGCATAAGCGACCAAGTAGTCCTTTACCGCGGACGTGGCTATTCGAATAGTTTTATACCCTGCAGGGGTGTACTTCGTCACACACGCTCTCACCACTTATCGTCGCTACACGACGTGTACTCGGCAACCTTCAAGCGGAAGCCCAACGTGGGTGTCGGCCACAGCCTACCTAAACACTCGAGTCTCTAGTCCAGGTTTATTGCCTATTTAGGTTCCATCCGCAGGGAGTCCGGCCGAGGTTTCCACATACGGCCCCAAACGATGTGTGCAGGGTTCCCGGACACCAAACGGGTGACTCGGTACACCGTGCCACGAGCCTACCGCATCACAGCCCACCCCTTGGTCAGCGCTGTCCATGGCCTCCAGCTTACTACAAACACCAGAAACTACGTGCAACTCCTGGACAGAGGACAAGGGTGATTAAGAAGCCGAGGGGGTCCATTGGTTTCGGGCCCAATGCGTGGTAGTAGCTGAATCTTAAATCACGCATACAGATCTTAGTTCTTAGGGACGGTCTCAATGAAACAACCCACCATGTACTCCTACATGGCCTCCCATCGATACCTTTACCAAATTGTATTCAACACCTCACTCTCATTACCGACACACACTTTCACTCTAGTTCATCACTCTGATGAGCCAGACCTGACACGACTCTAAGCGTAGCAAGCATAGCATTGTAGGAACACAACATGGCTCAATCAACTCCTACACATGCTAGTGGGTTTCATCTAGTTACTGTGGCAATGACAGGTCATGCAAAGGAAAGTGGGTTCAACTACCGCAACACACAGCAGTTTGAATCGCGTTGTCTTAATGCAGTAAATGAGAGCAGGGCGATAAGATGGGTTTGTATCGAAATGATCAACGGGTTGCTTGCCTGACGGAGTGGTGGTGGGATACTGCCCTTCAGTTGGATACTCGTGAATATCCTCGGAGGCAGAACCTACCACAATGAACACATCGAAGCACAATCAACACCAAGCAAGTGCAACAATATGATGCATGCATGAGACATGGCAAAATGGATGTATTGGGCTAATGCAACTAGGACCGGATGGGTTTGGACTATTTTGAATCAAAGATTCAAACTCTAAGTTCATATGTGGCCTCTTTTAGTGCTTTATCTTGTTCTACATTAAACAGTAGGTTAACTTGCTTAAACATGCATGAAACCAGTACAGATGGATAGAATGGATTTTTCTGATCATTTTTCATATATAAATCTTTTCATTCTGAGCTATAGATTATTTTCTATGATTTTTTGAAGTTTGTGATAATTTCTGGAATTTCCAATATAAGAATAATTCCAGTAATTAAATTGCTTAATACGTCAGCAGTGTGTCATGATGACGTCAGCGGTCAACGGGGTCGTCCAGGTCAAACCTGACGTGTGGGTCCCCTGTGTCAGTGTCACGGTTAGGTAATTAACTAATTAGGATTAATTTTAAACTCTAACTCGGATTATTTAGCAGGCGGGCCCCACTTGTCAGTGACTCTAGGGGGTCAACCCGTGGTCAAACCACGCTGACTCGCCGGCGTTTAGCCGCCGGCGACGTCCAGACGCGGCGGTGGAGTGCAGGATTCCTCCTCCGGCGACCAAATGGACGGCAGAGAGTACCTACGTGTAGCTGGGAGCAAACCGCATCGACTGGTGGTGGTGGTGGAGCTCGGGGTCGCCGGAATCGACGCCGGCGACGAGTCATGTGGCGGTCGGGGTACGGGCGTAGTCGAACCCGTTGCTAGAGAGCACGGCGAGGGGCGTGCGATGGTGCTACGGGCTCCTGGCGATGCAGTGGAGCTAACGGCCACGGTGGTGCGGCCGTTGGATGGCCGGAGCCTCGTCGGCGATGAGCTCGTGTGGCGGCGCGTGCGGGTGAGCTACGTGCAGTGGCTGCGGAGCTCGAGAGGGAGAGAGGAGAGGATGGGAAGGTGGCCAGGCTCACGGTGGTTGCGACGGAGCGGACGGCGAGGTCGGGGGCGAGCTGTTGCAGTGGTGACGGCGGAGGGGATCTCCGACGGTGAGCGGCGAAGGCGAGGTCGGAGCAGAGGCTTCGGGGCAAGCGAGCGCTCGGGGCTCGACCTGCTCGAAGGAGTAGGCGACGGCGGAGCTGTTGGACACGGTGGGACGGCGCGAGGTCGACGGTGGGTGCGGCTACTCCGGCGAGGTGGCAGCGGTTGCGTCGGCCATGGTGGAGGAAGGCGAGGGAGAGGCGATGGGGGAGAAAGGGGGTGTCCAGAGGCTCGGGGGCGCGTCGTGGGGGTCGTCCAGCGCATCCACGGGCGAGGCGGCAAGCAGGTGGCGCCGTGGCGAGCTCGCGCTCGCCGGCGTCACCTCTTTGCCTGCTCTGGCGAGAGTAGGCAGCTGACTAGCGCGGGCCAGCACAGTGCTGGGCCGCCAGGTGGGCTGCCAGGTAAGTCCTCTCTGCTTTCTGTTTTCTCTCTTTTTATTTATTTCTGTTCTGTGTTTTGAAATAGTAAAAATACTATTTCATTTGGGAAAATCCTGAAAATATTCTGAGGCACCTTTGAAATTATTCTCAATAGCCTGAAAATACCTTCAAGATTATTTGGGCATTTGAAAATATTTATAGGATTTAAAATGCCCAAATGCAAATACTTATGGCTTGTGCAAAAATCCAAAATGGCCTCCAAAAATATGAAACCATTTTTGGCAGAGGTTTTAGCCAGGACCAAAGATGGTGAACATTTATGGAGGGCATTTCAGGTTCATTGAAAAGGATTTTAGTAAACCCTAGTTGTTTCAGGGGGGTGCTGGGGGTTTCTGGCATCCCCATTTCAAGTTTTTGTGAAAAATAGACATGATGCAACACTCTAATGCATGAACTAGCTAGGATGTGAAACTCTAGCAACCCATCATCTACTTATTACTTCCCAATGCCTTCCTCTAGGCCCAAATAATGGTGAAGTGTCATGTAGTCGACGTTCACATAACACCACTAGAGGAGAGACAACATACATCTCATCAAAATATCGAACGAATACCAAATTCACATGACTACTAATAGCAAGACTTCTCCCATGTCCTCAGGAACAAACGTAACTACTCACAAAGCATATTCATGTTCATAATCAGAGGAGTATTAATATGCATATAGGATCTGAACATATGATCTTCCACCAAATAAACCAACTAGCATCAACTACAAGGAGTAATCAACACTACTAGCAACCTACAGGTACCAATCCTAGACTTAGAGACAAGAATTGGAGACAAGAGATGAACTAGGGTTTGAGAGGAGATGGTGCTGGTGAAGATGTTGATGGAGATTGCCCTCTCCCGATGAGAGGAGCGTTGGTGATGACGATGGCGATGATTTCCCCCTCCCAGAGGGAAGTGTCCCCAGCAGAACAGCTCCGCCGGAGCCCTAGATTGGTTCCGCCAAGGTTCCGCCTCGTGGCGGCGGAGTCTCATCCCGAAACCTTGCTTATTATTTTTCTTCGGACGAAAGACTTCATATAGCAGAAGATGGGCACCGGACGGCCAACAGGGGGCCCATGAGGCAGGGGGCGCGCCCAGGGGGTAGGGCGCGCCCCCACCCTCGTGGCCAGGGTGTGGGCCCCCTTTGGTATTTCTTCCGCTCAGTATTTTTTATTATTTCCAAAAATAACTTTCGTGGAGTTTCAGGACTTTTGGAGTTGTGCAGAATAGGTCTCTAATATTTGCTCCTTTTCCAGCCCAGAATTCCAGCTGCCGGCATTCTCCCTCCTTATGTAAACCTTGTAAAATAAGAGAGAATAGGCATAAGTATTGTGGCATAATGTATAATAACAGCCCATAATCCAATAAATATCGATATAAAAGCATGATGCAAAATGGACGTATCAGGGGGGAGACGACGGGGCACCTGGCCACGCGTGTCATCCCAACTGCCTTCGCCGAGGCCGGCCCGAATCGATACCCGTTCTTCGTCGACTACTTCTCATGCGGCCTCTGCCCCCCTTCTTTGATTTCTTCAATGATATCATGCACACCTACGGCTTTCATCTTCTGGATTTTACCCCAAATGTCATGGCGTGCATGGCTCTTTTTGCGCATCTCTGCGAGGGCTTCGCCGGGGTGCATCCCAACACGGCGCTCTTCCGCCACTACTTCTTCCTTCGGATCCAAAAGGGGGGCGCCATTTCCGGTTGTGTCGCCTGGATCCCAAGGTCGAAGGGGACATACCCGGAGGGTGCCCAGAAGGAGAGGTCGGAGGAGTGACGGGGCCGGTGGTGCTGGATTGAGGAGGAGGATCCACATGAATTCTGCCAGGTTCGCCAGGCGCCGCCGGTTCGCAGAAACGACTGGAGCAATGTTGACGCCGGCGACGCAAAGCTCACGGTCGCCACCACCAGGATTCTTCGCCTCACCGAGGCCGGGCTCACCCTTGAGATGATGGGGGCGGATTTCATCGGTCGCCGAATCACTCCGCTGCATAACAAGGGGAGGCCGGCCTGGCTCTTCATGAACGCGGCCGACATCATGAGGCTTTTCCCCGGCTTGGACCACAACCTCATGGTGATGGGGCACGCCCACTTCTGCCAGCGGCTCTTCCAGCTTGACGTGAACAGCGACGGCAAGGTCGAGCGGTCCGGCAAGGCCGCCAAAACCGGCAAGGTCGCCAAGGGGCCCTTGTTTGGGTTGCCGGTGGGGGTGGTCCCGCTGAGCAATAACTCACGCCGAAACGACATCATCGCCATGATGCCGGAGTTCAACACGCACGGCCTCGTCCCAAATTGGGCCGAGCTGCCGGAGGATCAAGTGCAGGAGTTCTTCGACACCTTGGAGGAGAAGTACGTCCGCGACGAGCTGCTGCTCGTCCAAGACACCACCCAGGCAGAGCTGGACTACATCGCCGCCAGGGTGGCAGAGGCAGAGCTCGACAAGGAGGCCGGCAGCGCCGGCGGCGTGGAGGACAAGGCCGCGGCAGCCGAAGAGGAGAGGGAGCTCGCCCAGTGGGCGGAGTCCGCTGGAGAGGCCAGCAGCGCCGGCATCGGGGCCCCTCTCATTGAGGATGTGGTCGACGAGTCGTCGGAGGAGGAGGTCAAGGCTGCCGACTCTCCAGCCACGGGGAGAGGGCGAGTCCTGCGGCAGGCCAACTCCGGCGATCCGGTCCGGCCCGGCAGGGCCGTGCAACCGCGGCAGGCCCAGGAGGCGTCCGTGCACCAGACAAGGGCCGCGGTAGCGAGGAAGTTGCTGAAGGTCGCGGTGGCGAAGAAGAAAGCAACTGCCTCTTCTTCATCCAAGCGCGTTCAGACTCCACCTTCTTCCCCTCCTCCGGCAGACGTCGACGTGGAGGTCGTCTTCGACTTCGCATCCCTCAGCCCAAGGAGGAAGAGGAAGGTAGCAAAGGAGGAGGTGGAGGATGAGTAAGCTTCTTGTTCCCCTTTTTTGTCATCCCCATCTCCTCAGACTGTGCCGCTTATCTTGACTAGTTTTTATCTTCGCAGGGACGCGGAGACGCTGACCCAGAGGGTGAAGAGGGCCAGGTCCTTGGTGGGCGGCCAGCCCCCGGCAGGCACTTCCGGGACACCACTGGTGGTGTTGAGCAGTCCGGACAGCAGCCCCCGGCACAGCCCCCAGCGTAAGCTCATCACTCGCCCCTCGTCAACGTGTGTTAGGGATATGATCTCTTGGCACTAACCTTGCCGTGATTGCAGGAGGAGGACAGCAGCAGGAGGAGCCACTGAGGGCTACCCCCAACACGCCGCCCCCGTCGACCACGCTGCCCCGAGGGGCGTCCTCAGCAAGGGTGCCAAGCACCGAGCCCATGCACACGGAGGAGGGGGCAAACTTAGGCGCTGGTGGCTACGCCTCGACGCCAGGTGTTGGCGGGGAGGGGGCCACTTCTTCCCAGCCCGGCACGGGTAAGTCACTTCCCTTCCGTCCCTGTCCTTCTTCTCTTCTTGAATCTTGGTCTTGGCTTCGCCTCATCCCCTTCTCGATATCCAGATCCTCCCTCGGCGAACCGGGAGGACGTCGACACCATCATCAAGGATGTCGCCAAGGACGCCACGGCGGAGGCCGAGAAGATCACCGCCGAGGAGGCCGCCAAGGGTGCTGCTGAGGACACCGTCAAGGAGTCTGCCGGGGAGCCTGGCAAGGCTGCCACCGAGGAGGCCGGCAAGGGGCCTGCCGGGGAGGCCGGCAAGGCCGCTACCGAGGAGGAGGTGGTTGACGACCAACCTTCCTCCTCCGCTGCCTCTGGCTCGGGCAGGTACCTGAGGGTGAGCGACGACCTGTTCGTCCACCTCCCAGGGACGGCGAGCACCGGGGCGCTTGTCGAGGGGGCGGTGTTTGATGACGAAGTGCTTGCCGCCACCGGGCTCGAGGTCGTTGATGAGCCGAGCGCCGATAGTGGCGGTTCCCAAGAAGAGCGGCTCCTCCAGGCCATGAGCACCAACTTCCATAAGCTCCAGGCGCTCCACCGCGCCCGCCTGGACAAGGCCAAGTCCAGGATGGCGGTGGTGGACAAGGTGGAGGCGGACCTTGAGGAGCGCGTCGCCGAAGCGCAGGCTTGGTTCCGCCAGGCCCACAAGGACTTGAAGGCCGCCCAAGATGCGCTGGCTGAGCGCAACTTGGCGCTCGTCATGAACCAAGCCGACATCGAGAAGGCCCAGGAACTGGCGAAGCAGGAGGCCGCCCAGGCCGAGGCTGCTCGGCAGCAGCAGCAGGCCGCGCTAAACTCCCAGGAGGAGGACCTTGCCACGCGCGAGGAGAGGCTCGCCGCAACGCTCCACGGCAAGGATGAGGAGGTGGATAAGCTCGTCGTGCAGCGGACCCAGGAGCTGGAGCAGAGGCACAAGGAGGCACTCAATGCCCCGACTGTGGTTCATGCCGGCAAGGCGAAGGATCTGGCGGTGGAGCGGGACGGGTTGAAGGACCAGGTCCTGAAGCTGTCCAAGGAGAAAGACACGCTCAACGGCACCCTGGTTGAGGCGCAAGGCGCGGTCCTCGGCAAGGCTGGGCCGCTTTCCGAGGCCACCAACTCCATCAAAGACCTCAAGCTAAAGCTGGAGGGCCTTGAGGGAGCGCTGTCGGAGGCCAAGGCCCGGGAGGGGACCCTGACCAAGGATCTGGAGGCCGAGAAGCAGCTGCGGAGGAACGACGCCGCCACCCACAAGGAGCACGTGGAGGGCGAAAACCGCTGGCTCAAACGCCTCGCCGCCGTCGCCAACAGGGCCACCCCGCAGCTGGTCACCATGGGGATGCCGGATGTGAGGTACGCCCCGGAGCCGAACTTGAGCACCAACTGCAGCCTGACCCTGTTCTTCGAGAGGGTTGTTGGTGCCCCCGAGCGGCTCCATTCCAACCGAGCGGCCTCTCTGGCCGATGAGGCCCGGAGGATTTGCCAGGGTGCCATGACCAAGGTCCTCACCAAGATGGCGTACTGGAATCCCGACCTTGACTTCGACGCTGCGCTGGATAGCTTGCCAGAGGATGCGGACCTCGCGGCGCTCAAGGAGCGTATCAAGCCCATCATCAGCCGTATCGGCGAAATTCAGAGGGTAGAGGGCCAGCGCCGGGATTAGGCACCCCGTCTCTCACTGCCGCTACAGGTTCATGACCAAGACAATTTTTATCTTTAGTTAGAACCGCAGCAACAATTGATGTAATATAACTCTACAGTACTTTTGATATGATGCATGTTATCTTCCTATTGGATCTTCCTTTGTATGTTCACCCTATGTCAATCGGGTAGGCTGCCGGCGCGTAAACCCAGGCTGCGGCACCTTGAGGATGGATCCCCAATGGCCTGTCGGGTGTGCTTGCTTCCAGGCGAACCACCTTACCGTTCTCAACGTGGCCACTCAAACTATCGAGCTTGACTCGAGTCAGAGTCGAGAGCGTTGCCAATTGTGGAAGGCTACCCTGTCGTTCTCGACGCGGCCGCTTGAGCTGTTGAGCAGACTCGAAACAGAACAAAGGCGTTGCCAATTGCGGAAGGGCCCCTTTGCATGCAGGTTTTCCATACATAGGGCAGGACCTTCGAGGACAGTAACCTTATATATAAAAAGAAATTGCTCAAAGTTTCACACGACTTAGCTTTTCTGTCGTTGCACGGGCGTCCACCGCATCTATAGATGGTGCCGTCAGGCTTGGTCGTCTTCTTCCTTGGAACGATGGCCACGATGAAGCCGCTGCTCCAATCAGACCAGATTTCCACAACTGCGCCCCCTACCTGGCGCGCCAAAGATGTCGGTGGAAACGACACCTATGGAATCACTGGGATCCCTTCTACGGTTGGCGGGCGCGAGGTTGTGCAAAGAGCGGGTCTAACAGGAAGCACACGGATCGTTTACCCAGGTTCAGGCTGCGAAGATGCGTAATACCCTAGTCCTGCTTTGGTGGATGTATTTGAGTGTTCTTGTGTTCTTGAGCTAGCTACGGGGTGCAACTTGCCCAAAAGATCTGAATCCCCCTCCTGGTCGCCTCGGGCCTCCTTTTATAGGCAAAAGGGGATGCCACAGTGGCACACAGGAGGTGCAAAGGTGTACAGTGGATGAGTCTATCCTCTGGCACCGTCGGACAAACGCATTTAATGCGCTGCCGACGTGCCCCTCTCACTTTATCGGGGACGGCAAGGAAGCATGTCCCAGCTGTCGCCGCCTCGCCTGGCAGCGACGCGCGTCCGGGCTGACGAGGCGTTGTGGCACCACGTTGGCTGGCTGTTGGGCTGGCGCGGTGGTGGAGCCTTCACGAAGTCCTGCATGCCACCACACAGGTGCTTGCTGAGTCGGTCATGGAGGCCGCTCGTCGCCACGCAGGTGCCTGCTTAGCTGGTTGAGCTGGCAGCTGCATGGGGATGGCGGTGGAGTCATGGCAGATGCGGGCCCTGCTGCCACCCTGTAAGTGTCTTCGGCAAGGGCGTTGCCGGGGCCCCGGCAAGGGTCTTGCCGCGGCTTTGTGGTCTTCCCCGGCAAGCATCTTGTCGGGGGTCTCGTGGATTTCCTCGGCTAGGATCCCGCCGAGGATCGTCGTCTTCTCGTCCTCATCTGATCTCATATGTTTATGATCTTGACGAAGATTTGCATGCTACCACAGAGGCGCCTCTCGAGCCTTGGTTCCAATGTGGATAGTTGGGTGGTGGTGTTGGAACCCGCGGGCTCAAGGGTGGCCTGCTCTGCTGGCATCGGGCAAGTTGCCCCGGCAAGGGTCTTGCCGGGGGGAGTCCACCTCGCCCTCTTGCTCTTTTGTGTTCTCTGGTCTTGGCGTTGCCTCTGGTCGCCTTGTGCCTTCGGCTTCCCTCCTCTGCCCTGCTTAGTGTGGCCGTGGGCACAGCTCCGACTGCCCGTGCACAAGTAAAGGGGTAAAAAGAAGTGCCCCTACTTTTGTACCCCGACACTCCATTTACGAAACTGTTTTGGGGGATTGTTCTTCGGTATGTGACTCCTCCAATGGTCCAATTAGTTTTTGTCATAGTGCTTTATATATTCAAATTTTTCCTGCTGTGCTGACCTTGTTATTGAGCTTGCATGCCAAATTTATATGGTCCAAAGTAGTTTTGATGCATGATATAGCCTCAAGGCACTTGTAGGAGTAGTTGCTATCAATCTTGTTGAGTTTGGTTCACTTTTATATTGAGTCACTAAAAATTTCAGAAATTTTCAGAGAAATAAAATGATGAGGAGATTGTTAAGAGGCTCTTCAAGTCGGGGTTCTAAAGAAAAGTAAAGTGAAGAAAAGAAGAAGCCCAAGTACAACCTTCCTCGCACCACGGAGGTTCGGCCGTGTGAATGGCCAAGTGATGCATCCTTGGAGGCGGCCAGAATTTATGAGGATTTCTGTTATTTGGCTGGGAATGCAGGCATCATCGACTTCCTCCACGATAAGTGTGAACAATACCTCCTACTCACTAATACCTTCGTGCAGAATTTTCACTTTCATGCTAGGAAATCACCACCCACGGTAGAGTTTTATTTATATGATGTGCATAAGGAGATGACGCTTTATGACTTTTGTAAGGTTTGCAAATTATCTTATGAGGGCAGCATCGACGAGCCACGTCCTAGAGATGTGGAAGATTTTATTGATGAAGTTACCGTAGGGGAAAGAAGAAGGGTGTCAGAAGCAAGAGTGGCTAATTTACATTTTCCTATTTTGCGCTACTACTCATTATTTGCTGGGAGATGTTTAACTGGTCGTGGGGAGAGTGGAGGCCTTAGTGCTCCCGACCTTGCTATTTTGCGCCATGCTTTACTTCATGATAGAACTTTTAGTTTGGGCGCTCGACGGTTGAGTTTAAACTGTTCGAGGGGTCCTATCTTTGGGGGTATCTATGCCTCATGCCTCGCTAAACACTTTGAGACACCTATTAGGCACGATGAGGAAGAGGAGATGATACTACCCACTATTTACCTAGACTATAATAGTATGGTCTTACATGATTTTATTAGCGATGATAAAGACAAGAGACTCATCTATAACCTGGTTTTCAGCCAGAAAACTTGTCAGATTATTACTTTGCATGTACCTTCATTGTTTAATATTCATTAAGACATGTACCTCATCATGCCCGAGGACATCTATGTATACTCGAAGCAGACGCGATCCCCAGTTCACGAGCCAGAACCATCACCTGATCCGTATCAGGAGCCCATTTATCAGTGGGAGCCACAGGAGCTCGCTAACCAGTGGAACCCCCAGGATCCTCCTGAGTACACCGGAGAGGGCTACTTTGATCCATGGGCGTAGACCAACTTAGGCCAAAAGCCTAAGCTTGGGGGAGTACGTATTTCACACTAACATTACATCCACATTCACACACTCATTCCAGTCGAAGGTGTTCATACTTTTTCATTGTATTATCCATGTTAGTTTAATTTCTTTTTTCCGCTTTCTTCTTGTGTCTTTGAAATACTTTGAGAAAAACCAAAAAAATTAGTTGTAGCTTCTTTTTAGTTTCGTTTCCATGTTTATTTAGTAGTAGTATTAAAACAAAACCCAAAAAGACTTCTCATTTTTCTTTTGCTTGTTGGGAGCTTTCCCATGTAAATAGTTTTTCTCGTTCTTGTTTTACTTTCCTCAGAAAAACAAAAATTCCAAAAACATTTCAGTGGGTTTCTTTGAAATTCTTTTCTTTTCTTTTGGGGTCGACAGGAGAAGACCACGATGAAAATGTTGAGTGGCTCTCATATGCATTATTGTTGATCTAACAAAGAGCCCATATTACCTTGTTGATGCGGAGCATCCTTCCATCATCCCCATGGACTCTACACCAACACATCAAGCCCCACGTGGACCTATGACAAGAGCTAGAGCACGTGCATTGGGAAACGAGGTGAACTCCTTCCTACTTAACTTGCATATGGATACAAATGGAACTTGGTTGCTACCTCACCAAAATATGCTATGACTCATTAGGTACAAAGAGGAACACCACCAAGAAGCTCAGGATCACCAAGGAGAAGGAGGATCACCCCAAGGCCACGTAGAGCAAGATGGAGCACAACAGCAACAACACTGGAAGTCCCAGGTGACCACGTGCGCACGGGCCCCCGAGACCCCGTGCCCACGGACTATCCAGAGAGTTGGCGCTGGGGCACCCCGTGCGCACGGGCCCAACTAACTCCGTGCGCACGGGCTCTCCAGGATGGACGACCGAGATCTCCTGTTTGAGCTCCTCTTCATCCTTTTCGACCCCAAGCCTATATAAACCGTTCCTAGGGTCATGTTTAGGGATAGCAAAGTATTAGATGAGATATTTGTGAGCTTTTCTCCTACTACCTTCTCTCTTGTGGATCAAGACCCCTTAGGGAAGAATCCTTGTGGATTTCAAGATCTCCACAAGGAGAAGACTATCTTCAAGACCTCATCTCCTAGGAGTGGGAAGAAATTTTCCATTGTATCCTTCCTTTGATTGTGTTTGTGACTTGTGGTTCTTGTGTTGCTATTCTAGAGGATGTGTCATTGGGTATTGTTGGAGTGATTTCCTCTTTGTGATTTCTTGGTGTTCCTCCTTTTCCCCCTCCATGTGTGAAAAGATCCATCTAAGGGTTTCACCCTACAACACTTGTCCTCTCCTTTGAATAAATGTCTGCAGATTCCAGCTTAGTCCAATGCACGGGCACTATTATTATTATCCACACCGTTCGGTCGTGCAAGTGAAAGGCAATAATGACGATATGTGATGAAATGATTGAGATGAGGAAAAGCTGGTATAAACTCCACCTATCTTGTTTTTGTAAATATGATTAGTTCATCGTTCTTGATTCAGCCCATTATGAATGAAACATGTTTGCAATGACAATTAGAGATTATAGTTACTCATGCCAAGCTTAATTAGCTAGGAGTTTATAATGGTTTACCTCGCGTGCCAACATGCTTTTAAAATGGTCATGATGTTGTATGATAGGATGGTATCCTCCTTTGAATGATTCGAGTGGCTTGACTTGGCACATGTTCACGCATGTAGTTGAAATAAAATCAACATAGCCTCTATGATACTTATGTTCATGGTGATTTTTATCCTACTCATGCTTGCACTCATTGTTGGTTAATCTCAATGAATGTTTATGACTGTTTTCGTTCTCTAGTTGGTCGCTCCTCAATCGCTTGCTAGGCTTCACTAGTACTAAGCAGGAATACTGCTTGTGCATCCACTTCCATAAACCCGAAGTTGTTCCATATGAGTCCACCATACCTACCTATATGTGGTATTTACCTACCGTTCCAAGTAAATTTGCATGTGCCAAACTCTAAATCTTGAAATGATAATATATTTGTATGCCCGAATCGCTAATGTAGCGACTGGGGGCAGTCAATATTTTCCATGCTAGGTGGGTTATTCTCATGATGAGTGGACTCCGCTCGTCATTCACGAGAAAATGGCTGGTAATTGGGATGCCCAGCTCCATGCTCAAATCAAATCAAAATATAACTTCAAACAAAACTCCCCCAGGACTATTGTTAGTTGGACAGTACCCGTTGTTTCGGACCAGCCGTGGAATGTGCTTGTTGGTGGAGGCGGAGTACAAACCTTACCGTTCTGTTTGGGAACTGCCTATAATGTATCTAGTATGGAAGATACCGAGATCTCTTGGTTGTTATGTTGACAATGAAAGAATACCGCTCAAAATATTATTTATCTCTGTTTTAAAAGCTCAAGCTCTGGCACCTCTGCAAATCCCTACTTCCCTCTGCGAAGGGCCTATCTATTTACTTTTACGTTGAGTCATCATCCTTTTATAAAAAGCACCATTGTCATTTGTATGCATTGTTATTAATTGATATTGAGTATGACCATGATTGGATCTCTTTTACCATGAACTACAATGTCTAGTTAGTCCTTGATCTTCAGGGGTGCTCTGCATTTATGTTTTGCGGTCTCAGAAAGGGCTAGCGAGATACCATTATGTTATATCATATCATGATTGTTTTGAAAAAGTGTTTTCATTCGAGATTTATTATTATTACTCGCTAGTTGATTATGCCATTGATATGAGTAAATGTGAGACCTAAATGTTATTGTGAATATGGTTAGTTCATAACCTTTGCTGAAAACCTGAATGCTGGCTTTACATATTTACAACAACAAGATCAAATAGAGTTTGTAAAAGTTTTTCTTTATCACTTTCAGTTTGTCAACTGAATTGCTTGAGGACAAGCAACGGGTTAAGCTTGGGGGAGTTGATACGTTTCCATCATATCTACTTTTCCAAACTCTTTTGCCCTTGTTTTGGACTCTAATTTGCATGATTTGAATGGAACTAACCCGGATGACGTTGTTTTCAGCAGAATTCGCATGGTGTTATTTTTGTGCAGAAATAAAAGTTCTCCGAATGACCCGAAAATCCACGGAGAATATTTTTGGAATAAATAAAAATAAGAATCTACAGAGGGTGACCCACCTGCTGTCCACAAGGGTGGAGGGCGCCCCCTGCCTTGTGGGTCCCCTAGACCTCCACCGACCTCAACTCCAACTGCATATATTGACATTCGGGGAGAAAAAATCAGAGAGATGGAATCATCACGTTTTACGATACGTAGCGGCCGCAAACCTCCTATCCTTCATCGGGAGGGCAGATCTGGAGTCCGTTCGGGGCTCCAGAGAGGGGAATCCGTCGCCATCATCATCTCCAACCTTCCTCCATCACCAATTTCATAATGCTCACCGGCGTGCGTGAGTAATTCCATCATAGGCTTGCTGGACGGTGATGGGTTTGATGAGATTTATCATGTAATCGTGTTAGTTTTGTTAGGGTTTGATCCCTAGTATCCACTATGTTCTGAGATTGATGTTGCTATGACTTTGCTATGCTTAATGCTTGTCACTAGGGCCCAAGTGCCATGATTTCAGATCTGAACCTATTATGTTTTCATGAATATATTTTTATTCTTGATCCTATCTTGCAAGTTGTAGACACCTGTTATGAGTTATGATCCGCATACCCCAAGGTGAGAATAATTGGGATTCTTTCTGGTGATTATTGTAGTTTGAGCAGTTCCTGTATTCACTAAGTGCTAATGCTTTGGTCCGGTTCTCTATTAAAAGGAGGCCTTAATATCCCTTAGTTTCCATTAGGACCCCGCTACCATGGGAGGGTAGGACAAAAGATGTCATGCAAGTTCTTTTCCGTAAGCACGTATGACTATATACAGAATACATGCCTACATTATATTGATGAATTGGAGCTAGTTCTGTGTCACCCTAGGTTATAACTGTTGCAGGATAAATGCCATCCAACATAATTATCCATCATTGATCCATTGCCTACGAGCTTTTCACATATTGATCTTTGCTATGTTCCTTTTCCATTGCCACTGTTACAATTGCTACAAAACTGCTACTGTTACTTTTGCCACTGTTGTCGTTACTTCCATACTACTTTGCTACTAAATAGTTTGCTCCAGATATTAAGTCTTTCAGGTGTGGTTGAATTGACAATCAGCTGCTAATACTTGAGAATATTCGTTGGCTCCCCTTGTGTCGAATCAATAAATTTAGGTTGAATACTCTACCCTCAAAAACTGTTGCGATCCCCTATACTTGTGGGTTATCAAGCATGATATAAATGCTTGACCAAGTTTCTTATTGAAAAAGGCTTTGAAATTGGGAAGATTGATTCTACACTTTTTACTAAAAGGGTTAATGGTGAACTATTTGTGTGCCAAATTTATGTGGATGATATCATATTTGGTTCGACTAACCCTAATTTTAGTGAAAAGTTTGGAAGGCTAATGTCGGAGAAGGTTGAGATGTCTATGATGAGTGAACTCAAATTCTTTCTTGGTTTGCAAATTAAGCAAACTAAGGAAGGCACCTTTGTTTCTCAAACAAAGGATACCAAGGACCTTTTCAAGAAGTTCAACATGCAAGAAAGCAAAGGTATGAAAACACCCATGCCTACTAGTGGAAATCTTGACTTGAGTGAGGATGGCAAACCGGTTAACCAAAAGGTTTACCGCTCTATGATTGGTTCATTGTTATATCTATGTGCCTCTTATCCCGATATTATGCTAAGTGTGTGCATGTGTGCTCGATATCAAGCGGCCCCCAAAGAATGTCATCTTAAGGCTGTGAAAAGGATAGTGAGATACTTAATTCATACACCAAATTTTGGCATTTGGTATCCTAAGAGGTCCTCCTTTGATCTTGTCGGCTACTCCGATTCGGACTACGTCGGTGACAAGGTTCATAGAAAGTCCACCTCGGGTACTTGTCAATTTCTTGGTAGATCTCTTGTGTCTTGGTCCTCCAAGAAACAAAACTCGATATCCTTATCCACCCCCGAAGCAGAATACATTGCCGTCGGATCATGTTGTGCTCAATTACTTTGGATGACCCAAACCCTTAAGGATTATGGGATACATGTGAAACATGTTCCATTGCTTTGTGATAATGACAGTTCTATTAAGATTGCTCACAATCCCATGCAACACTCTCGAACTAACCATATTGAATTTCGTCATCGTTTCATTCAAGATCACATCAATCTTAAGCATGTTTGTACCGATAAGCAATTGGCGGATATATTCACCAAACTGCTTGATGAGAAAGTATTTTTTGTTTGAGAGGTGAATTGAATATCATTGGTGCCTCAAACTTGGAGTAGAAACTCCAATTGGATACATGCAAGGCATGAGACTTTTTGACTAATCCTTGATTTTCTCTTATGACGATGATCATATGTCTTGGATCTACACTTGTACCCTTGCATGTTATCTAACCCTTGTAGGTACTTGGATGAGCCCAAATCTATGAGAATGCAAGCCACTCACATTTTGAGCAATCTCTACATCACCAAGTTCCTACAATATGGTTGTTGAATACAAGGAAGCATGAACCCACTCAACATAAACCTTTGGCGATTTCTATGTATCAACTTTCATTTGGTACCAAGTCTCATGATTGTCATCTTGGATACACAAGTTCTCTTCCTTGCAAGACTAACACATATAGGAAGATGAACTCAAAGTACAAGTGGTGCTCCCAATTCTTGATGGACTACATCAACCTTGAGCACCCAAGACAAGTTCGCCTACATGATCAAAATCAACACCACCCAAGGTATGTTATTCCATCTTAGAGAAGCTTTACTCCAAGTCATGGGTCAAAGCAACTCAACGAGATGTGAATACATCAAAATGCTTAAACGAAAAATGGTAATCCCATTTTGAGCTTAAACGATGAGTATGACCTACAATCAAGTGTTATCACTTGACTCCTCAGTCAATATACTCTAACATAGGTGACTTTGTCGCCGACCCCTTCTAGATGAAGTTCTCTAGTGTTCCTTGCTATTTTACCTTTGAGTTCTTGCATACATTTCTTGTTATCTTAATTCCCCTTATCAAAAAAATTCATCTAGATCTCTTCTCCTATGTATGTTTTTCTCTATATTTTCTGTATCAAATTCCTTGCAAATATTTAGTTAATTCATTGCAAATCCTTGTGAGATTTAATTTGCCTAGTGAGCTGAGTTGACAAAATCTTTACTCTGCGTTGAACTTGGACTCACCGATCCAAGCCTACCGGCTAGACCGAACTACAAGAATATCTTGTAGACAGTTCATCAGTGCAACCAACATGGACTAACCCGGTCTGACCGGTATGCATCATCCATGACACTGCCAACTCGGTGTCACCGGTGAAAAAGGATTGGCGTTACCGATTTCACTGCTGAGAAAACTTTCTGTCATTGCATATTTCATTTCTTCTTCAGCTCCACTCGATGATTCTTATCCTCTACCCGCATCTTAAACTACATGCTGCTTTGTAGTGTGTCTCAAGGACCAAACCTATTTGACTCATGCTCCAAAAGTACACTTCTTGGAAATTGATGTCAAAGGGGAGAGAGAGAGCACATCAAAGCTTATCACATGAGCACACCTAAGCTCTTCCATATGCTAGTGAAACAAAAGAGGAGAGAAGTCACATGTCTCTAAGAGGGGAAAGACAGGTCAATATATGGTTGATTGCACCATTTCATGCTCTGATTTTCTCCTACCCTACCTTCTCCCATTACCCAATATCAGATTGAAGGGTAGAAAGAGTCCATTTCTAGGGAAGAAAATCTTTTGGAATTCATTGCATATCTTTAATCTTTGGGGACATGTCTATTTCCAAATGAAGTACTAAGGACTCACCCATTACATGTCATCCCAGTCTTGGTACTCTTGTGATTTTCTGAACTTGCTTTATTTAGAGTGTTCTTGTGTTATCTAACCCTGTTTTCTCAAGTTCACCTCTTCCAAAGCTAGCTCAAGACCACAAGGTAAGTATATGTATCACACTCATGTGCATGATGATCTCTTGCTGATGTACATACTATTTGCAAGAAGAATTCATGAACATGAAGGTACACTTCCTTTTATCTACATCATTTGCACTGATGCATATAGTCAAGATACATGTAACTCATTGCTTGCTCTGACAAGCTTATGCATTCACATGTTCTTATATTTCATCTTTACATGATTACATACATGTAGGGGGAGCCTATGCATATTACATGTCTTTCCAAAGCTTTACTTGTTACTCTTCATATATTTATCTAAAAGTTTTGATGTATGTTGTCATCAATTACCAAAAAGAGGGAGATTGAAAGCATAAGTGCTCCCTGGGTGATTTTGGTAATTAATGTCAACATATCTCTTGTTGGACTAATAACTTTACCTAGTGTATTTCAGATCAATTCAACAATGGCATGGCAAGGACAAGAGGATAACCCTTTCAAAATGCCAAGGACACATATTGGCAAAAGATCAAGACTCTTTATTTCCATTTTAGTGATCCAATATCACATTGAGTCCATAGGAGATGAGATATTGCTTACTGGTCTACTTGCTCAATGTGCTTAGTGATATTGCTCCAAAACCCTCAACCACTTTCTCATTTCCACATTTGTCCAAAACCCAGTCAAACTCGGCCCCACCGATTTGATCTATCTGGCGCCACCGAGTTCTTTTGAGATAGCCACTGCCAGAATTCTAGACAATTCGATCACACCGATACAGATCTCGATCTCACCGAGATGGCCTTGCAAACTCTCTATTGCCTATTGTAATTACTAGTACAAATGCCCGTGCGTTGCACCGGGCGAAAAAAAAGGCACAACCTACTTCATAATCTATTAGGCACCATTTTTATATCCAATTTTAATAAACATCACTAATAAGGTAAACATGGAAATGTTCTTATTTTTAATAAAATTTAACATTTTCATAAATATGGAACACTTTTTTAAGAACAGTTAATGTTTTTATGAAATTGGAACATTTCTCTAATGAACTTTTTGAAAAAGATGTTTTTTGTTGTACATTTCTAAATGGATTTTTTTAGTAAAAATGGAACTTTGCTTTTCGGAACTTTTAAGCCTTTTTAAAAAGTGCGAACATATTTTTTGAAACAAAAATAGTGTGAACATATGTAAAATTGTGAACATTAAACTATTTTTACTATGTTTAGTATTTTTACAGATAGATTTTTAGGCCCTTTTTGTTAGTGAATATTTACAGATGGTTGTTTGGTTGGGAAGAGTTTATTCTTTCTTTAACTATTTGGACTTGACCCAAACAAAGCAGTTTGACATAGACAGAAGGATAAAACACTTTGACGTAGACAGAATGACGCACTAACTCATCTTCCTTATCGTTCTTTAGCTCACAATCTCGCCAAATTTGGTTGTAATCTAGGTGTAGGGAGACATATTTGGCTAGGCATGCCCCATGATTAACCTTGTGCCAGTGAACATTGTTGAGAATCAATAAAGCAGGCGAGATCTCTAAAAAAATCTTCCTTATCGTTCCTCATTTTCAGGTCTCCCTTGTTGAAGTGCTCTGCGCCACCGTCGCCCACATCATGCCTACCTCCTTCGTCGACATGGGCCTATCGCTTCCTCCCGTGCGCCGTCATGGAGGGCTCCCAATGGGGTGGGGGCAAGCAGCCGCCATTGGTGCCCCGTCCGCTGTGATCGCCCTGTCCATCACGATGCCTACCAGCTGCAGTTGGAGTTGATAAATTGTTTCGTCCAAGCAGCATATATGACCATGCATGTGAATGAAAACATTAAAAGGCTACAATACTACTTTTTGCAGAATAATACATGGGAGTCCAGTTAATGATTTCCATTGAAACTGAAGCCATTATTGTATAGAGCAAATAAACTATAACTTTCTGAATTCTATTGACCCGCATGTTTGTCATGGTGGTTCTGCTCATATAGTCCATATAGCTCAACATCAGGAGATGCAGCACCTCATCATATATTGGGTCTTCAACAGAATCAAATACATGGCCAGAGTGTTCCTGAAATTGATGGTTTTGAACTTTGTATATGCTATTCTATAAGTTAGCCATGAACAACGTTTGCTTTCTGTCAAGGAATATAACAATAACAAGAGCACCATAACAGCAACTAAAGGGTTTGATTTCAGTCAAGGAACATAACATTACGTCAATAGCAAAACGTGATGGTATTTGTGGAAATATAATAATAAGAGCACTGCAACTGCTAGTAAAAGCAATACTATCCAACATGATAATTCAATCAGTTCTTAGGACCACCATCAACCACAACACACTGTTAAACAGTACATATCTAAATTTTATGAAAGCTAGAAACTGAAAGTCATTTACATCAAAGAGTTTGTAATTGACCCTACCGGTCTGCATCCAATGAACTTTATGGTGCATTATCATTCCACATACGATAATGCTGCCGTACTATCGGTTGATAGGCTCACACCAAAGATTTTGCATAAAAAAATGATGGTGAATGAACACCAATTCAAACTGAAAGAATAAATAGGAGGAAAAATAGATAAAGCTACCGTATCATGGAAACTTCTTTTTTGGTGTATGGATGGAGACATATTCCAAATTTCCAATATGTAGGAAATAGTAGCTTAAAATATTTTTTCAGATTATCTGCTCGTGTACCTATATAATCTGCTCACCGGTTGCACCACCTTTATCAATAGGTCACAATTAATTAAGTTATGACGGTTTTGTATGAAATAACTATGTAGAGTACTACAGAAGTAGAAGTACTACTAACGCGCAGACTTTTACAGAAGTAAAACCTTTAGTCTGATGGATTAGGCAGAAAAGCTAGTTGTCTTTCGTAGATCAGGAGCAGTGTTTAGTATCCTTGCAATTTTTTTAGCAACTGCGCCACAAGTACATAGACACACAGTAGTACCTCTGCTCAGCAGCCTCATGAATGAAGTGGCTCTTGATCTGATCATTAAGGTTTGCTCTGTTAATTCACGTTCGCAGCCATGACAACATAACTGAGAATAAACCGAAAGACTAAACAGTTTCTAGTAACTCAACAAATAACTAATCTACATGTCATGGACTGGAAACTAAAACAGGTTCAATGCTTAGTCCTCAAATAGCAAAGTATCTATAGGGACCAAAATATACCGATATTTTGTCTTTACCGGACCAGCAAAACTCACAAAATTAGATGGCTACGTAAAATATGCAAGTGGTAATACTAAGTCCAAATGAACCAATTCCTACACGTAATACCAATCCAGTTTAATAGAACTATAATGCCCCCATTTTTCTGGATGATGGAAAGACATGTTACCACCGAGAAAGAGTGTCATTGACTAAGATTCAGTGTTGATGCCTGATGGGATGGAGACGATTATAAAAAGGAAATCCCAACTGCAGAAAACTTAACCCCCAACCCAACGAGGCCAACCAGGGACGATCATCACAGATTCAGACCAGATAATAAAATTGCAGACAGCCGAATTTTGACTCCATCAGTGTAGCGCCGAATTGCATTCGTAAATTATTGCGAGTGTCGCGAGGAGGGACAAACAACTCACTTGCACGGCCCCCACGGCGAAAGCCTGGCGCTGCACCGAATCCTTGGCCAGCTCCAGGAGCCGCTTGTGCATCAGCACGTCCTCTGCCCTCTTCATGTTGACATCCATCGTGTCCTTCTTTCCTCTCTCGGCGTGCGGCCAAGGTCGAAGAAGAACTCGATGCCAAGGAAGAGAGGGCCAAGCAGCTGCAGGAGCGGCAACCTCCGCCTTCGCAGCCTGCTTACTCTCACCGGCAGCGGCACACCATATCAGCACCACGAAGGAGAGCCCCATGGAAGGACGCGAAAAGGATGAAGGGGATCACCTCGCCTCGCCCAGCCAGACGATGGCATCATCCTCATGGCGATCCTTCGGATGAAGCAGCTATGCAAGCGGCAGCCTCCACTCCGCCCGGCATGGCAACACCGCGAGCTCGACACCCATCATGTTGATAAGACCATGATCTGAAACATAAATAGAAGAGCATTACTGCTGAGAAAAGCCATCATGGACAAATCTTCAGATGCTCATATTGCATCATTGAAATTATAACCTGGAGTTAACCAAAATCATGGCATAACCGAAATTATATATGTACCCCAAAATCCTAAACAAACTATTTTTGTTCATTTTTTAATTTTAATGTGAGAGAATCTAGCCTGTTCATGTTTTTTTTTGTAATCGGTATAATAGTTGCAACCATGATATCAATGAACAGAAAAAAATGGAAGGTTATGACTTACTTAACACGCTTGTCAATTGATGTTATCTGCGCCCCTGCCTTCTGAACCTGATGCTTCTAAACCTGGTATAACATGCCGCTCCTCATTAGATGGTGTCCCACCATTTTTCCGGACTTTGTCGAGACATTGGGGAAAGGCGTCAGCGCCTTCATCATTTAATCTGCCGGCAGAAGAGAACGCAATGTGGTCCCAGCAAAATCTTGACATGCCAGCATCTCCGGATCACAGAGTGCAATTGTGTTAGAAATTCTAGGCTTCTTCATAATAGGAGGGTACCCAACAAGATCGGTGGGGCACAGATTTATCCCAGTCTACCTGCATGCACACGAAGATACATTAAGTAGTAAAGTCAGAGAAGATTATGCAATAAAAGTGCAAGCCAAACAGAGCAAATACATAAATAGTTGAGCCAGTTATTATAAAATAAAGACAATAAGGCCAACCCTTTTAGGCACTATCTCAAAATGAAGGAACTGGTGGAATAGACAACATGAAACACCTTACTTGATATGTCAGGACCACAGATGCAGTTATTTGAAATGACAGAGGTCAGAATTGGGCAATCATGACTGTGAAGAGCTAATGGCACTTTGCTTTGCTTGCAAGCTTGACATTTCTTGTTTTCTGAATATAAATAACTGGCTGTTGATTGCATTGCTAACTTCAAATCAAAATTGCCATCAGCAACATTGGGTTAGGTGAATAATCACTTATATATGGATGTTTTGATTACCACAGAAGCAGAGTGAGTCCTGCTGGAAACGGACAAGTGATCTAAACCCATCCGACAGAGCAGTCAGTCAGCTCATCGAGATCAAAGTAACTGACAAAATTAAGAGAAGCAAAGATACATCTTGGATGACTTGCACAGAAGTTGCGCACATGTATAAGAACCATGTGAATCAAACGATGATGTTGAGATTGAGGGCTAAATCCACTAAACGGTGACACTTATTACTACTGTATTATACGTACATGACACAACAAGCACAGATCTTTGGATGACAGGGCACCCGCACAAGCCAAAATGCCTAGAACTTGCCATGGCGCGATGGCCAGCGTAAGATTGATTGGCCACGGGTCGATGGCCGTGGGCATACGAGCGCATGAGAGAAGGCAGAGTTTTGAGGAGCTTATACCATAGCTAGGGCGGAGCAAAAGAAGAGGCGTCTGTCCACCGGAGACGGAGGGGAAGGCGAGCGGATGGAGAGCTCCCAGCGCAGCTAGGGTTAGCTGCGACCTGCACCGGGCCGGGCTGCTGGCGCCGCCGTTGCCGTAGATCCAGGGTCATCGCGGCCGCAGGGGCTGCTAATCTGCCGTTGTCGAAGCTTGTAGGTGAAGGAGACGCGCGGGCAGTCATCGATGTCGCGGCGGCGTTGGGCCGGGAGGCGGTTGTCGGCGAGTAGCGCCTCGGGGGAGTGGAGACGGGAGGTGAGTCACCGCGTCGGGGTTGCGCACAATCAGGGCGTCCACCGGCGCCCCATCGCGCCTGTCGCCGGGAGGCGTGCTCGATGGATCCGGAGGCCGCCGCGTCAACAAGAGCTCATCCGCCTGCCCGCCGGACGGTCATCGGAGCCGCCACCGCCGGCGACCGCCTCCCTCACCTTGTGCCCCTTCTTCCTTCTCCTTTCTTCCTCTATTTCCTTTCTCCCTCACTCTCCCTCACGCCCTGTCTCTTTTTCTCTGGATCAGTAAGACGACGTCGCAACCGGAGCAAAACGCCGCACCCGCCGACAGATCGGCGCGGCACCGGATCGAGCGCCGCGCGGTGTGGGGTGTCTCCTGGCGGCTGGGATCGGGAAGCGAGCGAGAGAGAGGAGCTCTGATTTTTTTCTCACTTTAAAAAGGATCTCGGGTTGAGTATCGTAAACTATAAGGATTTATTTGCAAAATTTCTGAACGAAACATTTTCTCACTTAAGAAAGGACCGCGGGTTGAATACTAAAAAGAGAAGGACTTATCTGCAAAAACAATGACGACGTACGACCAGAAGCAATAATCGCTTTATTAGTACGTAAAAGATAAAGATTTCGGTCTCACCGAAATGGGCAATCGGTCCCATCGAGTTTGCTTGACATCCTCTCTGTTGCTTATTGCTTCACTTCGGTCTAACCGAGTTGGTGGAATCGGTGCCACCGAGTTGATGTTTTCCCTAACCCTAGCACATCGGTCCCACCCAGTTGATCCAGTAGGTCCCACCGATATTCCTAACGTTCACATTTTGAACTAAATCGGTCTCACCGAGTTCTTCTATTCGGTCTGCCCGAGTTGGGTCAAATGTGTGTAACGGTTGAATTTTGTGTGGAGGCTATATATACCTCTCCACCCCCTTCTCCATTTGAGAGAGAGCCATCAGAACGTGCCTACACTTTCACTTCTCATTTTTTTGAGAGAGAACCACCTACTCATGTGTTGAGACCAAGACTTTCCAATCCAACCACAAGAATCTTGATCTCTAGCCTTCCCCAAGTTGCTTTCCACTCAAATCATCTTTCCACCATAGCCAAATCTGTGAGAGAGAGTTGAGTGTTGGGGAGACTATCATTTAGGCACAAGAGCAAGGAGTTCATCATGATCACACCATCTATTACCTTCTGGAGAGTGGTGTCTCCTAGATTGGTTAGGTGTCACTTGGGAGCCTCCGACAAGATTGTGGAGTTGAACCAAGGAGTTTGTAAGGGCAAGGAGATCGCCTACTTCGTGAAGATCTACCCGAGTGAGGCAAGTCCTTCGTGGGTGATGGCCATGGTGGGATAGACAAGGTTGCTTCTTCGTGGACCCTTCGTGGGTGGAGCCCTCCGTGGACTCGCGCAACTGTTACCCTTCGTGGGTTGAAGTCTCCATCAACGTGGATGTACGATAGCACCACCTATCGGAACCACGCCAAAAATCTCCGTGTCTATATTGCGTTTGCACACTCAAACCCCATCCCTTTATTTTATTGCAATTAGCATGCTTTACTCTTTCCGCTCCTCATACTCTTGCCATGCTTGCTTGAAATGTATTGTGAAGGCTTAAACTTGCGCTAAAACTCCACCTTAACTTGAAGAACTTAAAAACTGCTACTTTTTCTTGTTGAGGGTCTAATCACCCCCTCTAGACACCTCTTCTTGATCCTTTTAGTGGGCCTCGGGCCGTGACGGAGGAGTCGGAAGAGGTCGTGGTGGCGCGGTCGCCCGCTCGCCGAAAAGGTGCCGGGAGGAGTCTTGCTGCTTGCGGGTGGCGGGGTTGGTGGCAGCTGTCGTGGCCTCGGTAGAGTGGTATTGATTGCCGCGGCCCGCGGGCTCCGTCTGGGCGATGCGAGCCACTCGGCGCTCGACACGCATGCCGCGAGCGTCGGCCATGGAGTTGGTGAAGCGGAAGTCAAAGCGGAGTGGAAGAACGGCAGTGCACCCCTACCTGGCATGCCAAATGTCGGAATTGGGGCGCCGAGGACCCCAAGGTTTGAACTCTGGGGTGCGCTTGTCCTTGACACCCTACTCCTTCCTGCTATAAACCACGATAAGGCTACAGTGGGAGCTAGTGAGTGGGGGCGACTGGAGACACAACAGTTACCCAGTTCCGGGCCACCTTGCGGTGTAAAACCCTACTCCTGCTTTGTGGTTCGATTTCTCTCGCGAGGCAGAATCAGAGTACAAGGGTTGTGGGGGTCGATCCTTTCCTACGGCGGCGCACTGCCCCTTTTATACCTGCCTTGGTCCTCTTCCCCGGAAAACAATGACGGGAAGGGTTGCCACACAACGGCAATTTGAAGGGGGAAGGGGCGCGGTCTATCCTGACAAAAGGCGGTCTTTGTCTGCAAAGCCGTTGTCCGTGACGCCGGTGGGCTGGGGGAGGACCTCCATCGACGAACATGCATCCTTTGGGCATTGCGTTGGGAACTGGCGGCTGGCCTTGCTCCCTTAGCACAAAAGAGGAAAACCTTAAAATTCGCGCCTGCTGGCACGGCCTCTGGCATCGCTCGTCGTCACGCGCGTCACCCACATGAAGACTTAGGGTCGCGCGACCGGGCGGGAACTCTTGACTTCTTCACCTCTGAGAGGGGCCTCCAGAGGCAGCCTCGGGTGGCCGCATCGCGAGAAGGCTGATGGCCCACAAGTATAGGGGATCTATCGTAGTCCTTTCGATAAGTAAGAGTGTCGAACCCAACAAGGAGCAGAAGGAGATGACAAGCGGTTTTCAACAAGGTATTCTCTGCAAGCACTGAAATTATCAGTAACAGATAGTTGTGTGATAAGGTAATTCGTAACGGGTAACAATTAATAAAAGTAAATAGGGTGCAGCAAGGAGGCCCAATCCTTTTTGTAGCAAAGGACAATCCTGGACGAACTCTTATATAACGCAAAGCTCTCCCGAGGACACATGGGAATTGTTGTCAAGCTAGTTTTCATCATGCTCATATGATTCGCGTGCGTTACTTTGATAATTTGATATGTGGGTGGACCGGTGCTTGGGCGCTGCCCTTCCTTGGACAAGTCTCCCACTTATGATTAATCCCTCTCGCAAGCATCCGCAACTACGAAAGAAGAACTAATATAAATCTAACCATAGCATAAAACATATGGATCCAAATCAGCCCCTTACGAAGCAACACATAAACTAGGGTTTAAGACTCTTTCACTCTAGCAACCCATCATCTACTTATTACTTCCCAATGCCTTCCCCTAGGCCCAAACAATGGTGAAGTGTCATGTAGTCAACGTTCACATAACACCACTAGAGGAAAGACAACATACATCTCATCAAAATATCGAAAGAATACCAAATTCACATGATTACTTATAACAAGACTTCTCCCATGTCCCCAGGAACAAACGTAACTACTCAGAAAGCATATTCATGATCAAGATCATAGGAGTATTAATTAGCATTAAGGATCTAAAAATATAATCTTCCACCGGATAAACCAAGTAGCATCAACTACAAGGAGTAATCAACACTACTAGCAACCCACATGTACCAATTTGAGATTTTGAGACAATGATCGGAT
Organism: Triticum aestivum; assembly: GCF_018294505.1. Classification (NCBI taxonomy): domain Eukaryota; kingdom Viridiplantae; phylum Streptophyta; class Magnoliopsida; order Poales; family Poaceae; genus Triticum; species Triticum aestivum. Next base: position 168,437,953 of record NC_057808.1, on the reverse strand, counting down.
ACAAGAGATGAACTAGGGTTTGAGAGGAGATGGTGCTAGTGAAGATGTTGATGGAGATTGACCCCCTCTCGATGAGAGGATCGTTGGTGATGACGATGACTTCGATTTCCCCCTCCCGGAGGGAAGTTTCCCCGGTAGAAGAGCTCCGCCGGAGCCCTAGACTGGTTCTGCCCAAGTTCCGCCTCGAGACGGCGGCGCTTCATCCCGAAAGCTTCCTTCTCATTTTTTTTCCAGGTCAAAACACACCATATAGCGGAAGATGGGCGTCGGGGGCCTGCCAGGGGCCCACAAGGACGGGGGGTGCGCCCTCCACCCAAGTGGCTGGCAGGTGGCCCCCCTTTGGTGCTTTCTTCGCCCAATATTATTTTATATATTCCAAAAATATTCTCCGTGAAGTTTCAGGACTTTTCGAGTTGTGCAGAATAGGTCTCTAATATTTGCTCTTTTTCCAGTCCAGAATTCCAGCTGTCGGCATTCTCCCTCTTCATGTAAACCTTATAAAACAAGAGATAAAAGGCATAAGTATTGTGATATAATGTGTAATAATAGCCCATAAAGCGATAAATATCAATATAAAAGCATGATGCAAAATGGACGTATCAACTCCCCCAATCTTAGACCTCGCTTGTCCTCAAGCGAAAGCCGAAATTGAAAAATATGTCCACATGTCTAGTGATAGAGGTGTCGATAAAATAAAATACGGACATGAGAGCATCATGGTCATCTTTAGAACATCAACATATATTGTCATAAATTTCTTATGCTAAAGTAACAAATCATTCACAAGGTAAAGTATGAATCACAAACTTCATTGAAAACTAACAAACTATGATATCAGTCACTGAAGCAATTGCAATTTATCATAACATCGGAAAGAGTCAATATAAGAGCTTTTCAGCAAGTCCACATACTCAACTATCATTTAATCTTTCACAATTTCTAATACTCACGCGATACTTATGGGTACAAAGTTTTAATCGGACACAGAGAAAGATATGGGCTTATAGTTTTGCCTCTCAACCTTTTGCCGGAAAAGGCCTCCAGATGGGATCTCGCAAGAACTACTCACACATCATCAGAAGGGCAGCAAGGTTGATGTAGAGGCCCTCCATGATTGATTCCCCCTCCAACAGAGTACCGGAAAAGGCCTCCAGATGGGATCTCGCAAGAACAGAGGCTTGCGGTGGCGGAAAAAGTATTTCGGGTGGCTCTCTAATGGTTTCCTGATTTTAGAGAATTTATAGAGTTGGAATTAGGTCATACGGAGGAATGAGGGGCCCACAAAGTATTAGGGCATGCCTGCCCCCTGGGTGCTCCCTTGTGCCTTGTGTCCTACTGCTTAGCCAGCTGGTCCCCTCCCGAAGCTTCTAGGGTCTCAGATGTCTAGAAAAAATCGTCAAAAGTTTTATGGCATTTGGACTTTGTTTGGTACCGATTTCCTGGAAAACCAAAAATAGGCAAAAAACAACAACAACTAACACTTGGCACTAAGTTAATAAATTAGCCCCAAATATATAATTGCATATAAAACATCCAATATTGATACTATAATAGCATGGAGCAATAAAAAAATATAGATACGTTGGAGACGTATCAGATGCCTCCGTCATCCATCGCCCCAGGAACTAGCTCTCCGGCAAGGTCCTCCGCCGACGAGCCCATCCGGACTGATGATGTGCCAAAAATGAGGCTGCTGGCAACTAGGCGATGACAACCGAGGTTGTCGAAGAAGAAGTTATCCCACCTCAATAGACCCAGTCCGGTAAGTCTTTCTCCGTCAAGCATTTTTCCTCCTTGGTTGTTTTTGTTTTCTTGAATTTGGTTTTCTTCTTCTCCATTCTTTCAGATTCACCTCCAACTGACGATATGGATGTTGATACCAACATTGAGAGGATCGCCAAGGACGATGTTAACGATGTCGGTAGAATTTCTGCTGCTGAAGCCGCCAAGGACACTGATGAAGAAGCCTCCAAGGCTCCCAATTAAGGAGCTACCAGAGATACCACCATGGAGTCCGCCAAAGAAACCTCCGAGGCCACGAGTAGCATTCCTGCTCCAGGAGCGCCAAGCGCTATCATGGCTATGGAGGCAAAAGTGGCCAACGAAAGGACGACGGCCACTATCAACCATCCCTCCGTCAAGCAAGTACTTCAAGGTTGGCGATTTTCAATTCATCAGCGTCCCAGGCACGTCAAGCGTTGAGACGTATATCAGAGAGGAGGTTCTTGATGGCAAGGTTGTCGCCGTCAGATCTGAGGCTGTCGAAGGCCAGCACGACCAATGCAATGAAGCCAAAGAGCATAATATCCTCCTGGCCATGAATGAGAACTTCAAGAAACGTCAAGACAACTACAACAATCGTGCGGAGCGTCTGGACCGCCGGGAAGCTATTGTCGCGAAGGTGGAAGCATGTTTTCAAAAGCGGGTCGAAGACGCGCAAATCAAGTGTGCTGAGAGCCTCCAAGATCTGAAAGACCGCTAGAGACAGCTTCCCATTGACTGGGAGAAGTTTGTCTTGGAGAAGGCTGATGCCGACAAGGTGCAAGAGGTGGCTGTGTAGAGGATATCAGAAACCGATGCCAAATTGAATGAGTGCAAGATTGGTCTTGACTTACATGAAGAAGAGCTTGCCACTCGTGAGGAAGCGCTTGCCGCCAAACTCCGAGGCAAGGATGATGAAATCCAAGCCCTCCATGCACAGCAGACCCAAGAAGTAGAATGAAAGCACAAGGAGGCAATCGAAACTCAAGCTATGGACCACGTCGGCAAGATCAAACAAGCCGTCAATACTGCCAAAGCTGCAGACGCCGCCAAGAATGAATTGGAGGGAAAGGTAAAGAAGCTTGAAGCCGATCTCGTCGTCGACAATAATGAGGTCTTAGCGCTCAAAGTAGATAGGGAGGGGACAACTCACACCTTGGTGGAGATGCAAATCTCACTGTCTACCACGAATCAAGATTTCAGTAAAGCTAGTGACATCATTGCTACTCACAAGCAGAAATTAACCACCTTGGAAAAGACCCTTGTGTAAGTGCATCTAGTGCCACCCCTAGTTTGTTTTGGAGTATTGACGACAAACCTGGTTGAGGGACTAATGTGTTTGTGAGAATTGCAGGATAACACAGGCAGTAGTCCCTCACTGATTCGGTTTACCTACCGGAGATGACCCCTGAAAATGTGTGAAGACATTGAAGACAATGGTGGTATGTGAAGATAATCACAACGAAGATTATGACTCGAAAAGACATTCACGTGAAGACTATGGAGTGCGAAGACATAGTTGTTTCGTAGTTTCCTTTTCCTCCTAGTTGAGTCATAGGAACCACCGTACTGTTAAGTGGGGTCCAAGTGAACAAAGTCAGAGTGACTGAAGTGATGCTCAACCAAATCCGAAGTCTTCGAGCGAAGACAATGAGAGCAAATCTTATCCAGAGCTGGATGAGTCAGCTTTAGTTGTAGCCCAAGTTAAGCTGCCACGTGTGTTTGAAATCTGACCGTTGGAACACATGTCAGTTCCTTAGTGACCCAGGGTAATTTAGGACAAATCAGGTCGGGTTGCCCTGTGGCTATAAATAGCCCACCCCCTACACCATAAATTGGCGGCTGCTTAGAGTTAGTGCACGACTTTTGTCATTTGAGAGCAACCCACCTTGAAGCCTTTGAGAGAGAGGAATCCTTGCGAGGACAAAGCCCAAAACACCCAGAGCCAAAGAGTGTTAGGTATCACTGAAGTCTTTCTATCCGTGTGACCTGAAGACTTGTTACACTTGAGGACTGTGAATCCTCCAGTCGGTTAGGCATCGCGTTCTGAGCATCCAAGAGTCATTGTGGATTGCCGATGAACAAAGTCTGTGAAGGTTTGGAAGTCTACCTTGAAGACTCACCACAGTGATTGGGCGAGGACTAACTGTCCTTAGCTCAAGGGGAATAAGGTGAAGACCCGGTCTTCTGAGTTGAATCTCAGCCTCCCTAACCAGACGTACAGTTGTCGCAGCAACTGGAACTGGTCCAACAAATCATTGTCCTCACCAAGCAACTGGTTCTATCTCTTCTCTCACTTATTTACAGTTTGTGTTCGTGAAGTAATTTGCCTGCTTGCCTCATCTGTTTGACTTCACTGTGTGACGACTATTGTTGTTTGGCTTCATACTGTCTTCCATCTTGATCCATACTACCTAGCTGCCAATAGTCTTCATACTTTAGCTTCATTACTTGCTTGACTATGGCTTATCTAGTGTAGTCTACCTTACGCTGCATATCAATAGGTTCATTTCTATTGTTTGTCTTCGAAACTCTCATGTTTTGAAGACTTTCATAAAAATCGCCTATTCACCCCCCTCTAGTCAGTAACTAGCACTTTCAATTGGGATCAGAGAAAGGTACTCCCTTGTTTTGTGTGATTCGGTTTAACCACCTGGAGTTTTAGCTATGTCGACTACAGGGATAATCAAAGTCTCCGCTACGTGCCCTGTCTTCGATGGCACTGATTACCCCTACTGGAAGAATAAGATGCGTATGCATCTTGAAGCCATTGATGTCGACCTCTGGTATGTCGTCAAGAACGACGTTCCCAAGGGCGGTGAAGGTGTCACCCCTGCTAATGTCAAGAAGTTCATTCAACTGGATTCTACTGCCAAGAACATCATCTATGGTTGTAACGCCCCGAGACCGACGGTTCAGAAGACTTCCATATTCTCGTGATCACCGTGTGTTTCTTTTGTGCTTGCTCTTTTAATTTTGCATTGCATCGTGTCATCATGCCATCACGTCGTTAATCTTTGCATAAAAACTCAACTAAATAAATTGCATGGATCTTCGATCCATTTAAATCGAGGGAATTCACATGGTGATTTCTCTTTATAACATATCCTCCTAATATTTATGGAGCTATTATAAATATTCCATTAGTTTGGTATTAACCGGAACACACTTGCAAAATAATTCCCATGCCTATTTCCACTTCAAGTTTCACCTCCAAGCTTTGCCAACAATTCTTTTCCCTCTTATCGAGGCCCTTCCTAAATGTTCAACATTTTGGACACTTTGTAATCCTACTCCTTGTTCAAACCATTTGAATTTAAACCGTGCAATCTTACCCACTCCGTTTTTCTTGGAACGAGCATATTTTTGTGAGTCCGGGAAAATTATCTGCCTGCCCAAATCCTGTCTCTACCTTCCGTTCTTCTTCTTTTTCTTCTTTGACATTTTTCTGTTTTTTTGGAAAAAGAAGAAGAAGGAGAGCAGCCACAGCACGACCTTCTCACAGTAGTCGGCCCAGGCCACCGCGGCCTCCCACAGCCCACCACCCAGGCCTAGGCCCAGTCGGCGCCCCTCCTGTTAACCCTAGCCTCCCTGCGCTCGATCCCCATCTCCCCTGATCTCCTCCCTCGTGCCGCCATCTCCCTCACTCGATCCCCTCCCCTTGCTCCTTCGAGCGCGAGCCCCGCAGTGCTCTGTCTCACGCCGCTCGACCTCCCTTCCTCGTCCGACCCCGCCGTCCAGCCGCGTCGCCATGCCTGGCTTGCTCCGGCCATGGCCACGTCGCCCCGCGTCTCCGCCTCCGCGCCACGCGTCGGAGCCCCCGCAAGTCGTCCCCGTCGCCCAAGATTCTCCCTGCATAGCGCGCACCCGTGCCACCCCGTCGTTGGCGACCCGTCTCCGGCCACCACGAGCACCACTAGCAACAGCTTCAGGACGTCCCCGCCGCCAAGTCCCTCGCCGCCTCTCTCTGCTACACCTCGTGCGACCTCCTGCCTCGTTCCCACGCCGCTCGTCGCCAAAAGCCAGCAGGAGGAGCCCCGCCTCCACTTGAGGGCCCCGCGTCATCCTCTGCTGCACCTCCACCGGCCGGCGACCTCACCTGAACCTCGCCGGCGAGCAGCCCGCTAGGACAGGCCAGTCCCGCTCGGAACCAGCCTCCTCCACGCGCCAAGTCCTGCGGCCGTCGCCCCTGCATCGCGCCAAGTCCCTGCATCGCGCCCCTGTTGCTGTTGACGCCAAGTCCAACGACCACCGAGCGTGGAATTCGCCAAGTACACCACCGGCAAGACTAAAACACTGAAACGACAAGGTCGACTATGTTTTGCTGCCTCTCTGGATCGCCAAGTTCCACAATACACAAGTACCACGACGACCGTTGTTCGCCAAGTACCCTCTCCGGATCGCCAAGCTCGAATACCGATGACATGTACCACAACCGTCGCCTTGGGTTTCTTCAAGTTCCTATACGACCCGTGTACAACTACCGTCTCCCCGAAGACTTGGATTCGTCAAGTACCTCTCCGAAATGAACGTGTACCACTACTTCCACTACGACCGTCCCGAGAACGTCTACTTCCCTCAACGGACTTGATCCATTCCAAAAATGCACGTTTCGAAGGTATAACCGCCGAGACGACGCCCGTGAACGTATGATTGTGATGTATGAGTTGCTCATGTTCGAACCGTGTCCCAGTTGTCGCTTGCGTGTTCCTCGTTTCCTTGCCACCGTCTTGTGGGACACCCGGTAACCGGGATCACCCCACCATCTTGCATGACACGCTCACGCCACGCTTCCTTTTGCACCGGAATCTCCGTGAGCTACCGGAACCGATATGTTGCCGTGGCATCATTTTCGTTATCATTGCCGTGGCACCCTTTTTCGTTCCACCATGGTAACAAATGCTTCATAACATGCTCATGTCCACGTTTTCATAAACTTGCTTAAAACTTGCATATGTCATCCGCATCATGATAACAACATTTAAAATGTCTACAACTGATGTTTGCATTAAAATTGTTAAATGACATGAGGATTTTCCGGAATTATTGTTTGTTGTTCCGGCCTCATTTAAACTTGCCTAGACAGATAGTCTTACTTATGCTTCACCTCTTGCCATGTTAATCAACGTTTAATATTGTTGGGTACATAACCGGGAGAACTAAACAATTGATGTGGTGTTTCGTCAATATGCAACTCGTTGCATATTGAGCTCCACTTAATTTGTAGTATTGTTTGTTGCATTTTCCCATGCCATGCCTCTTTAAACCGGACATGCATCATACTTGTTTGTGCATCATGCCATGTGTATGTGGTGGTTGTTTACTATGTTGTTTGTTTCTTTCCGGGTTGCTTCTCTCGTTAGCTTCGGTTTCGTTCCGGAGTTGTGAGGATTCGTTCGACTACATCCGTTGTCTTCTTCGTGGACTCGTTCTTCTTCCTTGCGGGATCTCAGGCAAGATGACCATACCCTCGAAACCACTTCTATCTTTGCTTGCTAGTTGTTCGCTCTATTGCTATGCAGCGCTACCTACCACTTGCTATTTCATGCCTCCCATATTGCCATGAACCTCTAACCTTTGTCACCCTTCCTAGCAAACCGTTGTTTGGCTATGTTACCGCTTTTGCTCAGCCCCTCTTATAGCGTTGCTAGTTGCAGGTGAAGATGAAGATTGCTCCATGTTGGATTATGTTTATGTTGGGATATCACAATATCTCTTATATTATTAATGCATCTATATACTTGGTAAAGGGTGGAAGGCTCGGCCTTATGCCTGGTGTTTTGTTCCACTCTTGCCACCCTAGTTCCGTCACACCGGTGTTATGTTCCTTGATTTTGCGTTCCTAACGCGGTTGGGTGATTTATGGGACCCCCTTGACAGTTCGCTTTGAATAAAACTCTTCCAGCAAGGCCCAACCTTGGTTTTACATTTGCCTTACCTAGCCTTCTTCCCTTGGGAGTCGCGCATCCCGAGGGTCATCTTATTTTACCCCCCCGGGCCAGTGCTCCTCGGAGTGTTGGTCCAAACTAGAGCCCTTTGCAGCGCCACCTCGGGGAAACTTGAGGTCTGGTTTTAGTTGTACGGATTGCTCATCCGGTGTGCCCTGAGAACGAGATATGTGCAGCTCCTATCGGGATTTGTCGGCACATTCGGGCGGCTTTGCTGGTTTTGTTTTACCATCGTCGAAATGTCTTGTAACCGGGATTCCGAGACTGATCGGGTCTTCCCGGGAGAAGGAATATCCTTCGTTGACCGTGAGAGCTTATAATGGGCTAAGTTGGGACACCCCTGCAGGGTATAAACTTTCGAGAGCCGTTCTCGCGGTTATGTGGCAGATGGGAATTTCTTAATATCCGATTATAGAGAATTTGACACTTGACCTTAATTAAAACGCATCAACCGCGTGTGTAGCCGTGATGGTCTCTTCTCGGCAGAGTCCGGGAAGTGAACACGGTTTGAGTTATGCATGGCGTAAGTAGAGGTTCAGGATCACTTCTTGATCATTGCTAGTTCACGACCGTTCTGTTGCTCCTCTTCTCGCGTATGTTAGCCACCATATATGCTTAGTGCCTGCTGCAGCTCCACCTTATTACACCATCCTTTCCTATAAGCTTAAATAGTCTTGATCTCGCGGGTGTGAGATTGCTGAGTCCTCGTGACTCACAGATACTTCCAAAATAGTTGCAGGTGCCGTTGATACCAGTGCAGGTGACGCAACTGAGCTCAAGTGGGAGCTCGATGAAGATCTTGTTCGTTGTGTTGTTTCTTTTCATGTTGATCAGTAGTGGTGCCCAGTTGGGACGATCGGGGATCTAGCAGTTGGGTTGTCTTCTTTTATTTTGGTTCCGTAGTCAGACCTATGTGTGTATCTCTGTATGATGTATGTTTTATTTATGTATTGTGTGAAGTGGCGATTGTAAGCCAACTCTTTATCCCATTCTTGTTCATTACATGGGATTGTGTGAAGATGACCCTTCTTGCGACAAAACCACAATGCGGTTATGCCTCTAAGTCGTGCCTCGACACGTGGGAGATATAGCCGCATCGTGGGCGTCACAAGTTGGTAATCAGAGCCATCCCCGACTTAGGAGCCCCCTGCTTGATCGAATCGCTGGCATTGTTGAGTCTAGAACAAAAATGTTTTGAGTCTTAGGATTATATATATCGGAGAGTAGGATTCTTTTTACTCCTCAGTCCCTTCGTCGCTCTGATGAGGTCTCCTGACGTAGAAGTTTTGACTCTTCTCTCCTCAAATTTCACTAATTTTTTTTTAGGATCACGCGGGTATCTTGGAATCGTTCCGATGGTTTTGTGACGAGAACATTGTTCTTGGTGCCTCCTGACATTTAGGGGTTGTGGCAGTGTCCCGGGGAGTTGAGCTCCGAGGTGTTGTCGTCACAATTTTATCGTTGCAATTCTGGAATACCTGAGTTTCGCCGACATCGAAATCTCTTTTATGCAGTTGTTGGTGAGATCACCTCGACGCCACCCAGTACTGGGGCGGGAGTTCGGGAGTATTGCCATAACTCGTATAACGGATGTTTTTCAAAGGTTGAGGTACACGATTTCCGAAGGTTTCTTGGTTATGTGTTGAAGGATGGATACAGCTGGATCTAGGGATTGCTAGTTTGGGTGATATATTTTGTGTCCCCTGTATCCCCAACACCAGATTGCATAACCAGAAAGTTTTGGGAGTTTATAAGTGGGAATTCAAGTAGCTCTTAGGATATCTTTCCGACAGATGCATGATATGAGATTGGGGTTCGACGTCTAGTGGTCCGCCTTTCCACGGTTGGTTTTACAGTGGTCTCGTAGTGTCTTAAAGAGTCCTTGGCTATGCCGACTCGGGGACGCTTCGTATGTCATGTGCACTGCCTTATACATGATGGTGCTGTACGATCGAGCCCGTGTGGGCCCCACCACGAAAACTTCGGACGAAATCTCTATCATATGTTTGTTCCGGCTTATTTTGCAAGCCAATCCTTTGTTTTGTTTTATTTGTGGTATTCGAGTTGCTTCAATGACAAGTGTAGATTCCATACCTTTCCTAAACGGTGTTCTCATATTACTATGTGAATACTAATCCTTCTTGATCATTGAGGTCGTCATGTTAATTCTTTCCAACCGACGTGTTTCTCTTCAAGTGCATCCAGTCATTTCAACATTCGCAAGATCAATTCTAAGCTTTTCTCAACGGTGTTTATTCCATCCGTCACAAGTTGCCTTTGTTTTCCCACCCTCCCACCCTTTTTCTTGAAACACTCAGAAGTCTTAACCAAGTATCCATTTTATTCACGTGAAGTCCCTTCATTCTTTTCAATCAATGTCCTTACCCGGTGGTTCTCATTAAGATGTTCTTCAAGTTTATCATTCTTCATTCTTTTCTTCTCCGATGGATTCAATTCAAGCTTTGTCGATCATACCCTTTCCTCGTTTCAAATGCTTTCTCATGTCGGTGCATCTCTTAATCATCTACCTCCTGCTATTTATGCTATCTGGAGTGCTGAAGATATCTCAGAAGATTCACATTTCCTTTCCAAATCTGTTCAAGCTATTTTGAGGTTGTTATCTCATTCAAGCCATTTAATTCAACCGGCGCAATCTTTCTTTTAATCATTCAACGGTGTTTCTTTTGAGTGGGCCCTAACCCACGGGTCTTTGCCCAGGGTCTTACCTGACTCTTCTAATTCTTTTCGGAGTTATTCTCAAATTCATTACAAAGTTTGACGTAAGAATGAATTATCATCAGTCAAATGTCTTTCGCCAAGATCTTTCAAATTCTTTTCGTCGTTGTTTCAACCTTTCCAATTTTTCATTCCGGAGTGCCTCAATAATTCTTGATGGTGTTTCTCATCATCATTCTCAACATTTGAAGACCGAAGAAGAGTTTTTCCTCCAAATCTTATCCGTTCTCTCAAGATTCATGGTTCTAGCTTGATGCCATCCTCTCATAATTGTTTTCGATTGTGAGAATTCTTTTCAACTACCCGGAGCATTTCAAAAGTCTTTTCAGTTTGATTCTCTGGAGCCCACCATCTCAGAATTATTCATTCAAGCTTTCAGCTCTCGTTCCCCAAATCTTACCGGCGCATCATTCAAGTATTCTCTAATCAGCTTGTGATCTCTTCGTTCTCACGTATTTAAATTCTGTCAAGTATCTTTATTCGTTTTCTAATTCTTCCCGGTGTTTTTTCTTTATCTTATCTTTGTTGATTTTCAGATTCTCGCGGTGGTTCGTTCAAGATTTCTCTTCCCTCGTTATCATATCAATTCATTCGTTGTTTCCAAATCCTACCGGTGGTTCGATGAAGACCTTCACAAGTTTTGCGCAATATCTATCTTAATCCTTTCTACGAGAATAAGTAGTATGCAAGATCCGTTGCTGGTCATCAATTTAAATTGGTGAAGGATACGCATATTGTAATTCTTATTTTTGTTTCATCGAGTAAAATTCAATTCCTTATTCCGGAGGTTCATCAAAATTCTTGATTTTATTTGTTTATCTTTCTTTCCGGAGTTCCAAGTTTTCTCGGTTATGTCATTTCAAAGCTCCACCCACATCATTGCAAGGCCTCACCTTGTGTTGTCAACTTCTCTTTCTTTTTATCATCCTTTTATTACCGGAGTTCTTCATGGAGGATCTACATGGTGCTTCATCAAGGATTCTTTTCATTCTTCAATTGTTCGTCAAGAATTCTCTCGGAGTTAAGATCCACCAAGCTATGCGCTAAAATAAACATGGTGTTCAACACATGTTTTGTTTTGAGGAGTTCAAGCATTCTTCATCTTGCATTCCGTAGTGCAATTCTTCCTACCTTATCTTTTGAGGTGGTGTTATGTCATTCTCGATAATTTTCCTTCGGGTTTCATGATTCACAAAGTTTTCAAGAGTGACATATTTAAATCCATCATTTTATCTTTGTTCAAGAGATCTTTTCAACCAATCAATCTTTTTGTTGGAGTTGTATTGGGTTATATTTCACCTATAGCCTTCCCTAAGGAATGTAGCTATTTGTGGAGTTTATCAATGATCAAGTTTTCTCCTATCCTCATGGTGAAAGAAGTTTTTCATCGCCTTGGTGCTCTCACCCAAACCAATGGTTTCCTTTAGTGGCCGTTTGTCACCTCATAATGTTGAGATGTTTCCATAAGCCCACTACAAGCTTTTTCTTTTCGTTGTTGGTTTTCCAACAACTCCGTTCAATCCTACTTCGTAAGGATGCTCCTTAAAATTCTTTTATGGTAGGAGATGTTGGTTTCATTCTGCGTTCTGTTCACTCCAACTATCTAACTATCATGCTTTGTTTCCGGAGGCTTTGTGGTGTTGCTCTCTTTGACCAATCATCTTGTTTTGTCAAGATCATGCAATTTTTTCTTTCTTATCCGTTTTGCCGGAGTGTCGTGTTTTCATTCGAGTTCTCTCATCCTATCAAGTTTTGTCTCCTTCCTCAACAGGAGGGCTGTCTGAAATCTTTCTTTCCCCTTGTGCCATTCTTTCATTAGTTCCGGAGGCAATGTGTTGTTAATTTCATCGAGTATCCTCTCCTCTTGTCAAGATCATGTTCAATTCCTTCCATTTACAGTCGGAGTGCTGCCCAAATTATATCATTCTTATTCGTTCCCTATCTTGTTTTAACCAGAGTGGTTTAAATATCTATCATGTCAATTAACCTCAAGGTTCACATGGTGTTCCTTGTTTCTCTTTTCTACCGGTGTGCTTTCATATTCCTTTTGATCTGTTAAGCTCTTGTTTCATATTCTTCAACCTACAAAGGTTCTCGCAATGTTCCTTGTTCCTCTTGCTGAATGGAGTGTTTTAAATTTTGTTCATCTCCGTCCTGTCATTTCCTCAAGCTTTGCGACCTCTCAAGGTTCTTTGGTTTCACTCGTTTGTCAAAGAAGCAACTTTGTTTTACCTCTTCCCCTTCCGTTTCTCTCCGGTGCCATCCTAGATCTCGGGACGAGATCCTCTTGTAGTGGTGGAGTGTTGTAACGCCCCGAGACCGACGGTTCAGAAGACTTCCATATTCTCATGATCACCGTGTGTTTCTTTTGTGCTTGCTCTTTTAATTTTGCATTGCATCATGTCATCATGCCATCACGTCGTTAATCTTTGCATAAAAACTCAACTAAATAAATTGCATGGATCTTCGATCCATTTAAATCGAGGGAATTCACATGGTGATTTCTCTTTATAACATATCCTCCTAATATTTATGGAGCTATTATAAATATTCCATTAGTTTGGTATTAACCGGAACACACTAGCAAAATAATTCCCATGCCTATTTCCACTTCAAGTTTCACCTCCAAGCTTTGCCAACAATTCTTTTCCCTCTTATCGAGGCCCTTCCTAAATGTTCAACATTTTGGACACTTTGTAATCCTACTCCTTGTTCAAACCATTTGAATTTAAACCGTGCAATCTTACCCACTCCGTTTTTCTTGGAACGAGCATATTTTTGTGAGTCCAGGAAAATTATCTGCCTGCCCAAATCCTATCTCTACCTTCCGTTCTTCTTCTTTTTCTTCTTTGACATTTTTCTGCTTTTTTGGAAAAAGAAGAAGAAGGAGAGCAGCCACAGCACGACCTTCTCACAGCAGTCGGCCCAGGCCACCGCGGCCTCCCGCAGCCCACTACCCAGGCCTAGGCCCAGTCGGCGCCCCTCCTGTTAACCCTAGCCTCCCTGCGCTCGATCCCCATCTCCCCTGATCTCCTCCCTCGCGCCGCCATCTCCCTCACTCGATCCCCTCCCCTTGCTCCTTCGAGCGCGAGCCCCGCAGTTCTCTATCTCACGCCGCTCGACCTCCCTTCCTCGTCCGACCCCGCCGTCCAGCCGCGTCGCCATGCCTGGCTTGCTCCGGCCATGGCCACGTCGCCCCGCGTCTCCGCCTCCGTGCCACGCGTCGGAGCCCCCGCAAGTCGTCCCCGTCGCCCAAGATTCTCCCTGCATAGCGCGCGCCCACGCCACCCCGTCGCTGGTGACCCGTCTCCGGCCACCACGAGCAGCACCAGCAGCAGCTTCAGGACGTCCCCGCCGCCAAGTCCCTAGCCGCCTCTCTCTGCTACACCTCGTGCGACCTCCTGCCTCGTTCCCACGCCGCTCATCGCCAAAAGCCAGCAGGAGGAGCCCCGCCTCCACTTGAGGGCCCCGCGTCATCCTCTGCTACACCTCCACCGGCCGGCGACCTCACCTGAACCTCGCCGGCGAGCAGCCCGCAAGGACAGGCCAGTCCCGCTCGGAACCAGCCTCCTCCACGTGCCAAGTCCTGCGGCCGTCACCCCTGCATCGCGCCCCTGTTGCTGTTGACGCCAAGTCCAACGACCACCGAGCGTGGAATTCGCCAAGTACACCACCGGCAAGACTAAAACACTGAAACGACAAGGTCGACTATGTTTTGCTGCCTCTCTGGATCGCCAAGTTCCACAATACACAAGTACCACGACGACCGTTGTTCGCCAAGTACCCTCTCCGGATCGCCAAGCTCGAATACCGATGACATGTACCACAACCGTCGCCTTGGGTTTCTTCAAGTTCCTATACGACCCGTGTACAACTACCGTCTCCCCGAAGACTTGGATTCGTCAAGTACCTCTCCGAAACGAACGTGTACCACTACTTCCATTACGACCGTCCCGAGAACGTCTACTTCCCTCAACGGACTTGATCCGTTCCAAAAATGCACGTTTCGAAGGTATAACCGCCGAGACGACGCCCGTGAACGTATGATTGTGATGTATGAGTTGCTCATGTTCGAACCGTGTCCCAGTTGTCGCTTGCGTGTTCCTCGTTTCCTTGCCACCGTCTTGTGGGACACCCGGTAACCGGGATCACCCCACCATCTTGCATGACACGCTCATGCCACGCTTCCTTTTGCACCGGAATCTCCGTGAGCTACCTGAACCGATATGTTGCCGTGGCATCATTTTCGTTATCATTGCCGTGGCACCCTTTTTCGTTCCACCACGGTAACAAATGCTTCATAACATGCTCATGTCCACGTTTTCATAAACTTGCTTAAAACTTGCATATGTCATCCGCATCATGATAACAACATTTAAAATGTCTACAACTGATGTTTGCATTAAAATTGTTAAATGACATGAGGATTTTCCGGAATTATTGTTTGTTGTTCCGGCCTCATTTAAACTTGCCTAGACAGATAGTCTTACTTATGCTTCACCTCTTGCCATGTTAATCAACGTTTAATATTGTTGGGTACATAACCGGGAGAACTAAACAATTGATGTGCTGTTTCGTCAATATGCAACTCGTTGCATATTGAGCTCCACTTAATTTGTAGAATTGTTTGTTGCATTTTCCCATGCCATGCCTCTTTAAACCGTACATGCATCATACTTGTTTGTGCATCATGCCATGTGTATGTGGTGGTTGTTTACTATGTTGTTTGTTTCTTTCCGGGTTGCTTCTCTCGTTAGCTTCGGTTTCGTTCCGGAGTTGTGAGGATTCGTTCGACTACGTCCGGTTGTCTACTTCGTGGACTCGTTCTTCTTCCTTGCGGGATCTCAGGCAAGATGACCATACCCTCGAAATCACTTCTATCTTTGCTTGCTAGTTGTTCGCTCTATTGCTATGCAGCGCTACCTACCACTTGCTATTTCATGCCTCCCATATTGCCATGAACCTCTAACCTTTGTCACCCTTCCTAGCAAACCGTTGTTTGGCTATGTTACTGTTGGAAATATGCCCTAGAGGCAATAATAAATGGTTATTATTATATTTCTTTGTTCATGGTAATTGTCTATTGTTCATGCTATAATTGTGTTATCCGGAAATCGTAATGCATGTGTGAATACATAGACCACAACGTGTCCCTAGTAAGCCTCTAGTTGACTAGCTCGTTGATCAACAGATAGTCATGGTTTCCTGACTATGGACATTGGATGTCATTGATAACGGGATCACATCATTAGGAGAATGATGTGATGGACAAGACCCAATCCTAAGCATAGCTCAAAGATCGTGTAGTTCGTTTGCTAGAGCTTTTCCAATGTCAAGTACTTTGGGTGTGCCAAACGTCACAACGTAACCGGGTGAGTATAAAGGTACACTACGGGTATCTCCGAAAGTGTCTGTTGGGTTGGCACGGATCGAGACTGGGATTTGTCACTCCGTATGACGGAGAGGTATCTCTGGGCCCACTCAGTAATGCATCATCATAATGAGCTCAATGTGGCTAAGGAGTTAGTCACGGGACCATGCATTGCGGTACGAGTAAAGAGACTTGCCGGTAACGAGATTGAACAAGGTATTGGGATACCGACGATCGAATCTCGGGCAAGTAACATACCGATTGACAAAGGGAATTGTATACAGGATTGATTGAATCCTCGACATCGTGGTTGATCCGATGAGATCATCATGGAACATGTGGGAGCCAACATGGGTATCCAGATCCCGCTGTTGGTTATTGACCGGAGAGGCGTCTCGGTCATGTCTGCATGTCTCCCGAACCCGTAGGGTCTACACACTTAAGGTTCGGTGACGCTAGGGTTGTAGAGATATGAGTATGCGGAAACCCGAAAGTTGTTCGGAGTCCCGGATGAGATCCCGGACGTCACGAGGAGTTTCGGAATGGTCCGGAGGTGAAGAATTATATATAGGAAGTCAAGTTTCGGCCACCGGGAAAGTTTCGGGGGTCACCGGTATTGTACCGGGACCACCGGAAGGGTCCCGGGGGTCCACCTATCCCGGAGGGCCACATGGGCTGAAGTGGGAAGGGAACCAGCCCTTAGTGGGCTGGGGCGCCCCCCATGGGCCTTCCCCCTGCGCCTAGGGTTGGAAACCCTAGGGTGGGGGGCGCCCCACTTGCCTTGGGGGGCAAGTCTCCCCCCTGGCCGCCGCCCCCCATGCAGATGGGTCTTGGCCGGCGCCCCCCCTCCCAGGGGGCATATAAAGGGGGGAGGGAGGGCAGCAGTACTACAACCTTTGGCGCCTCCCTCCTCCCCTGCAACACCTCTCCCTCTCGCAGAAGCTCGGCGAAGCCCTGCCGAGATCCCGCTACATCCACCACCACGCCGTCGTGCTGCTGGATCTCCATCAACCTCTCCTTCCCCCTTGCTGGATCAAGAAGGAGGAGACGTCGCTGCTCCGTACATGTGTTGAACACGGAGGTGCCATCCGTTCGGCACTCGGTCATCGGTGATTTGGATCACGACGAGTACGACTCCATCAACCTCGTTCATTGGAACGCTTCCGCTCGCGATCTACAAGGGTATGTAGATGCACTCCTTTCCCCTCGTTGCTAGTATACTCCATAGATGGATCTTGGTGAGCGTAGGAAAATTTTAAAATTCTGCTACGATCCCCAACAGTGGTATCAGAGCCAGGTTTATGCGTAGTTACTATGCACGAGTAGAACACAAAGCAATTGTGGGCGTAGATGTTGCCAATTCTTCTTGCCGCTACTAGTCTTATCTTGTTTCGGCGTCATTATGGGATGAAGCGGCCCGGACCGACCTTAAACGTACGCTTACGTGAGACAGGTTCCACCGACTGACATGCACTAGTTGCATAAGGTGGCTAGCGAGTGTCTGTCTCTCCCACTTTAGTCGGAACGGATTCGATGAAAAGGGTCCTTATGAAGGGTAAATAGAAATTGGCATATCACGTTGTGGTTTTACGTAGGTAAGAACGTTCTTGCTAGAAACCTATACAAGCCACGTAAAAACTTGCAACAACAATTAGAGGACGTCTAACTTGTTTTTGCAGCATGTGCTATGTGATGTGATATGGCCAGAAGATGTGATGAATGATATATGTGATGTATGAGATTGATCATATTCTTGTAATAGGAATCACGACTTGCATGTTGATGAGTATGACAACCGGCAGGAGCCATAGGAGTTGTCTTTATTATTTTGTATGACCTGCGTGTCATTGAATAACGCCATGTAAATTACTTTACTTTATTGCTAAACGCGTTAGCCATAGAAGTAGAAGTAATCGTTGGCGTGACAACTTCATGAAGACACGATGATGGAGATCATGATGATGGAGATCATGGTGTCATGCTGGTGACAAAGGTGATCATGGTGCCCCGAAGATGGAGATCAAAGGACCAAAATGATATTGGCCATATCATGTCACTATTTGATTGCATGTGATGTTTATCATGTTTTGCATCTTATTTGCTTAGAACGACGGTAGCAAGTAAGATGATCCCTTATAATAATTTCAAGAAAGTGTTCCCCCTAACTATGCACCATTGCGAAGGTTCGTTGTTTCGAAGCACCACGTGATGATCGGGTGTGATAGATTCTAACGTTCGCATACAACGGGTGTTGACGAGCCTAGCATGTACAGACATGGCCTCGGAACACACGCAATACACTTAAGTTGACTTGACGAGCCTAGCATGTACAGACATGGCCTCGGAACACGGAGGACCGAAAGGTCGAGCATGAGTCGTATAGAAGATAGATCAACATGGAGATGTTCACCGATCTTGACTAGTCCGTCTCACGTGATGATCGGACACGGCCTAGTTAACTCGGATCATGTTTCACTTAGATGACTAGAGGGATGTCTATCTGAGTGGGAGTTCATTGAATAATTTGATTATATGAACTTAATTATCATGAACTTAGTCTAAAATCTTTACAATATGACTTGTAGATCAAATGGCCCACGTTGTCCTCAACTTCAACGCGTTCCTAGAGAAAACCAAGCTGAAAGATGATGGCAGCAACTATACGGACTGGGTCCGGAACCTGAGGATCATCCTCATAGTAGCCAAGAAAGATTATGTCCTAGAAGCACCGCTAGGTGAAGCACCAATCCCAGAGAACCAAGACGTTATGAACGCTTGGCAATCACGTGCTGATGATTACTCCCTCGTTCAGTGCGGCATGCTTTACAGCTTAGAACCGGGGCTCCAAAAGCGTTTTGAGAAGCATGGAGCATATGAGATGTTCGAAGAGCTGAAAATGGTTTTCCAAGCTCATGCCCGGGTCGAGAGATATGAAGTCTCCAACAAGTTCTTCAGCTGTAAAATGGAGGAGAATAGTTCTGTTAGTGAGCACATACTCAGAATGTCTGGGTTACACAACCGCTTGTCTTAGCTGGGAGTTAATCTCCCGGATGACGCGGTCATTGACAGAATCCTTCAGTCGCTTCCACCAAGCTACAAGAGCTTTGTGATGAACTTCAATATGCAGGGGATGGAAAAGACCATTCCCGAGGTATATTCAATGCTGAAATCAGCGGAGGTGGAGATCAGAAAAGAACATCAAGTGTTGATGGTGAATAAAACCACTAAGTTCAAGAAAGGCAAGGGTAAGAAGAACTTCAAGAAGGACGGCAAGGGAGTTGCCGCGCCCGGTAAACCAGTTGCCGGGAAGAAGTCGAAGAATGGACCCAAGCCTGAGACTGAGTGCTTTTATTGCAAGGGAAGTGGTCACTGGAAGCGGAATTGCCCCAAATACTTAGCGGACAAGAAGGCCGGCAACACAAAAGGTATATGTGATATACATGTAATTGATGTGTACCTTACCAGTACTCGTAGTAGCTCCTGGGTATTTGATACCGGTGCGGTTGCTCATATTTGTAACTCAAAACAGGAACTGCGGAATAAGCGGAGACTGGCAAAGGACAAGGTGACGATGCGCATCGGGAATGGTTCCAAGGTCGATGTGATCGCCGTCGGCACGCTACCTCTGCATTTACCTACGGGATTAGTTTTAAACCTCAATAATTGTTATTTAGTGCCAGCTTTGAGCATGAACATTGTATCTGGATCTCGTTTAATTCGAGATGGCTACTCATTTAAATCTGAGAATAATGGTTGTTCTATTTATATGAGAGATATGTTTTATGGTCATGCCCCACTAGTCAATGGTTTATTCTTGATGAATCTCGAACGTGATGTTACACATATTCATGGTGTGAATACCAAAAGATGTAAAGTTGATAACGATAGTCCCACATACTTGTGGCACTGCCGCCTTGGTCACATTGGTGTCAAGCGCATGAAGAAGCTCCATGCAGATGGACTTTTGGAGTCTCTTGATTACGAATCATTTGACACGTGCGAACCATGCCTCATGGGTAAGATGACCAAGACTCCGTTCTCGGAACAATGGAGCGAGCAACCAACTTATTGGAAATCATACATACCGATGTGTGCGGTCCAATGAGTGTTGAGACTCGCGGAGGATATCGTTATGTTCTCACTCTCACTGATGATTTAAGTAGATATGGGTATGTTTACCTAATGAAACACAAGTCTGAAACCTTTGAAAAGTTCAAGGAATTTCAGAGTGAGGTTGAGAATCAACGTGACAGAAAAATAAAATTCTTACGATCAGATCGTGGTGGAGAATATTTAAGTCACGAATTTGGTGCGCACTTAAGGAAATGTGGAATCGTTTCACAACTCACGCCGCCTGGAACACCATAGCGAAACGGTGTGTCCGAACGTCATAATCGCACTCTATTGGATATGGTGCAATCCATGATGTCTCTTACCGATTTACCGCTCTCATTTTGGGGCTATGCTTTGGAGACTGCCGCATTCACTTTAAATAGGGCTCCGTCGAAATCCGTTGAGACGACACCGTATGAATTATGGTTTGGGAAGAAACCTAAGCTGTCGTTTCTAAAAGTTTGGGGATGCGATGCTTATGTCAAGAAACTTCAACCTGAAAAGCTCAAACCCAAGTCGGAGAAATGCGTCTTCATAGGATACCCTAAGGAAACTATTGGGTATACCTTCTACCTCAGATCCGAAGGCAAGATCTTCGTTGCCAAGAATGGGTCCTTTCTGGAGAAAGAGTTTCTCTCGAAGGAAGTAAGTGGGAGGAAAGTGGAACTTGATGAGGTGATAGTCACCCCTTCCGTACCGGAAAGTAGCGCAGCGCAGGAAGATGTTTCTGTGGTGCCTACACCGACTGGGGAGGAAGTTAATGATGATGATCATGAAGCTTCGGATCAAGTTACTACTGAACTTCGTAGGTCCACAAGGACACATTCCACACCAGAGTGGTACGGCAACCCTGTCCTGGAAATCATGTTGTTAGACAACGGTGAACCTTCGAACTATGAAGAAACGATGGCGGGCCCGGATTCCGACAAATGGCTAGAAGCCATGAAATCCGAGATAGGATCCATGTATGAAAACGAAGTATGGACTTTGACTGACTTGCCCGATGATCGTCGAGCCATAGAAAACAAATGGATCTTTAAGAAGAAGGCAGACGCGGATGGTAATGTGACCATCTATAAGGCTCGACTTGTCGCTAAGGGTTATCGACAAGTTCAAGGGGTTGACTACGATGAGACTTTCTCACCCGTAGCGAAGCTGAAGTCCGTCCGAATCATGTTAGCAATTGCCGCATACTATGATTATGAGATATGGCAGATGGACGTCAAAACGGCATTCCTTAATGGCTTCCTTAAGGAAGAATTGTATATGATGCAGCCGGAAGGTTTTGTCGATCCTAAGAATGCTAACAAAGTATGCAAGCTCCAGCGCTCAATCTATGGGCTGGTGCAATCATCTCGGAGTTGGAACACTCGCTTTGATGAGATGATCAAAGCATTTGGGTTCACACAGACTTATGGAGAAGCCTGTGTTTACAAGAAAGTGAGTGGGAGCTCTGTAGCATTTCTCATATTATATGTGGACGACATACTATTGATGGGAAATGATATAGAATTCTTGGAAAGTATAAAGGCCTATTTGAATAAGTGTTTTTCAATGAAGGACCTTGGAGAAGCTGCTTATATATTAGGCATCAAGATCTATAGAGATAGATCAAGACGCCTCATTGGTCTTTCACAGAGTACGTACCTTGACAAGATATTGAAGAAGTTCAATATGGATCAGTCCAAGAAGGGGTTCTTGCCTGTATTGCAAGGTGTGCAATTGAGCACGGCTCAATGCCCGACCATGGCAGAAGATAGAGAAAAGATGAGTGTCATCCCCTATGCCTCGGCCATAGGGTCTATTATGTATGCCATGCTGTGTACCAGACCTGATGTAAACCTTGCCGTAAGTTTGGTAGGAAGGTACCAAAGTAATCCCGGCATGGAACACTGGACAGCGGTCAAGAATATCCTAAAGTACCTAAAGAGGACTAAGGATATGTTTCTCGTTTATGGAGGTGACGAAGAGCTCGTCGTAAAGGGTTACGTCGACGCTAGCTTCGACACAGATCTGGATGACTCGAAGTCACAAACCGGATACGTGTATATTTTGAATGGAGGAGCAGTAAGCTGGTGCAGTTGCAAGCAAAGCGTCGTAGCGGGATCTACATGTGAAGCGGAGTACATGCCAGCCTCGGAGGCAGCACAGGAAGCAGTCTGGATGAAGGAGTTCATTACCGACCTAGGGGTGATTCCCAATGCGTCGGGCCCGATGGCTCTCTTCTGTGACAACACTGGAGCTATTGCCCTTGCCAAGGAGCCCAGGTTTCACAGGAAGACCAGGCATATCAAGCGTCGCTTCAACTCCATTCATGAAAGTGTTCAAAATGGAGACATAGATATTTGTAAAGTACATACGGACCTGAATGTAGCAGATCCGTTGACTAAACCTCTCCCTAGAGCAAAACATGATCAACATCAGGACGCAATGGGTGTTCGATTCATCACAATGTAACTAGATTATTGACTCTAGTGCAAGTGGGAGACTGTTGGAAATATGCCCTAGAGGCAATAATAAATGGTTATTATTATATTTCTTTGTTCATGGTAATTGTCTATTGTTCATGCTATAATTGTGTTATCCGGAAATCGTAATGCATGTGTGAATACATAGACCACAACATGTCCCTAGTAAGCCTCTAGTTGACTAGCTCGTTGATCAACAGATAGTCATGGTTTCCTGACTATGGACATTGGATGTCATTGATAACGGGATCACATCATTAGGAGAATGATGTGATGGACAAGACCCAATCCTAAGCATAGCTCAAAGATCGTGTAGTTCGTTTGCTAGAGCTTTTCCAATGTCAAGTATCTTCTCCTTAGACCATGAGATCGTGCAACTCCCGGATACCGTAGGAGTACTTTGGGTGTGCCAAACGTCACAACGTAACTGGGTGACTATAAAGGTACATTACGGGTATCTCCGAAAGTGTCTGTTGGGTTGGCACGGATCGAGACTGGGATTTGTCACTCCGTATGACGGAGAGGTATCTCTGGGCCCACTCGGTAATGCATCATCATAATGAGCTCAATGTGGCTAAGGAGTTAGTCACGGGATCATGCATTGCGGTACGAGTAAAGAGACTTGCCGGTAACGAGATTGAACAAGGTATTGGGATACCGACGATCGAATCTCGGGAAAGTAACATACCGATTGACAAAGGGAATTGTATACTGGATTGATTGAATCCTCGACATCGTGGTTCATCCGATGAGATCATCGTGGAACATGTGGGAGCCAACATGGGTATCCAGATCCCGCTGTTGGTTATTGACCGGAGAGGCGTCTCGGTCATGTCTGCATGTCTCCCGAACCCGTAGGGTCTACACACTTAAGGTTCGGTGACGCTAGGGTTGTAGAGATATGAGTATGCGGAAACCCGAAAGTTGTTCGGAGTCCCGGATGAGATCCCGGACGTCACGAGGAGTTCCGGAATGGTCCGGAGGTGAAGAATTATATATAGGAAGTCAAGTTTCGGCCACCGGGAAAGTTTCGGGGGTCACCGGTATTGTACCGGGACCACCGGAAGGGTCCCGGGGGTCCACCTATCCCGGAGGGCCCCATGGGCTGAAGTGGGAAGGGAACCAGCCCTTAGTGGGCTGGGGCGGCCCCCATGGGCCTTCCCCCTGCGCCTAGGGTTGGAAACCCTAGGGTGGGGGGCGCCCCACTTGCCTTGGGGGGCAAGTCTCCCCCCTGGCCGCCGCCCCCCCATGCAGATGGGTCTTGGCCGGCGCCCCCCCTCCCAGGGGGCCTATATAAAGGGGGGGGAGGGAGGGCAGCAGTACTACAGCCTTTGGCGCCTCCCTCCTCCCCTGCAACACCTCTCCCTCTCGCAGAAGCTCGGCGAAGCCCTGCCGAGATCCCGCTACATCCACCACCACGCCGTCGTGCTGCTGGATCTCCATCAACCTCTCCTTCCCCCTTGCTGGATCAAGAAGGAGGAGACGTCGCTGCTCCGTACGTGTGTTGAACGCGGAGGTGCCGTCCGTTCGGCACTCGGTCATCGGTGATTTGGATCACGACGAGTACGACTCCATCAACCTCGTTCATTGGAACGCTTCCGCTCGCGATCTACAAGGGTATGTAGATGCACTCCTTTCCCCTCGTTGCTAGTATACTCCATAGATGGATCTTGGTGAGCGTAGGAAAATTTTAAAATTCTGCTACGATCCCCAACAGTTACCGCTTTTGCTCAGCCCCTCTTATAGCGTTGCTAGTTGCAGGTGAAGATGAAGATTGCTCCATGTTGGATTATGTTTATGTTGGGATATCACAATATCTCTTATATTATTAATGCATCTATATACTTGGTAAAGGGTGGAAGGCTCGGCCTTATGCCTGGTGTTTTGTTCCACTCTTGCTGCCCTAGTTCCGTCATACCGGTGTTATGTTCCTTGATTTTGCGTTCCTAACGCGGTTGGGTGATTTATGGGACCCCCTTGACAGTTCGCTTTGAATAAAACTCTTCCAGAAAGGCCCAACCTTGGTTTTACATTTTCCTTACCTAGCCTTCTTCCCTTGGGAGTCGCGCATCCCGAGGGTCATCTTATTTTACCCCCCCGGGCCAGTGCTCCTCGGAGTGTTGGTCCAAACTAGAGCCCTTTGCAGCGCCACCTCGGGGAAACTGGAGGTCTGGTTTTAGTTGTACGGACTGCTCATCCGGTGTGCCCTGAGAACGAGATATGTGCAGCTCCTATCGGGATTTGTCGGCACATTCGGGCGGCTTTGCTGGTTTTGTTTTAGCATCGTCGAAATGTCCGTAACCGGGATTCCGAGACTGATCGGGTCTTCCCGGGAGAAGGAATATCCTTCGTTGACCGTGAGAGCTTATAATGGGCTAAGTTGGGACACCCCTGCAGGGTATAAACTTTCGAGAGCCGTGCCCGCGGTTATGTGGCAGATGGGAATTTGTTAATATCCGGTTGTAGAGAATTTGACACTTGACCTTAATTAAAACGCATCAACCGCGTGTGTAGCCGTGATGGTCTCTTCTCGGCGGAGTTCGGGAAGTGAACACGGTTTGAGTTATGCATGGCATAAGTAGAGGTTCAGGATCACTTCTTGATCATTGCTAGTTCACGACCGTTCCGTTGCTCCTCTTCTCGCTCTTATTTGCGTATGTTAGCCACCATATATGCTTAGTGCCTGCTGCAGCTCCACCTTATTACACCATCCTTTCCTATAAGCTTAAATAGTCTTGATCTCGTGGGTGTGAGATTGCTGAGTCCTCGTGACTCACAGATACTTCCAAAACAGTTGCAGGTGCCGTTGATACCAGTGCAGGTGACACAACTGAGCTCAAGTGGGAGCTCGATGAAGATCTTGTTCGTTGTGTTGTTTCTTTTCATGTTGATCAGTAGTGGTGCCCAGTTGGGACGATCGGGGATCTAGCAGTTGGGTTGTCTTCTTTTATTTTGATTCCGTAGTCGGACCTATGTGTGTATCTCTGTATGATGTATGTTTTATTTATGTATTGTGTGAAGTGGCGATTGTAAGCCAATTCTTTATCCCATTCTTGTTCATTACATGGGATTGTGTGAAGATGACCCTTCTTGCGACAAAACCACAATGCGGTTATGCCTCTAAGTCGTGCCTCGACACGTGGGAGATATAGCCGCATCGTGGGCGTTACAGTGGTCATCTGACCAAAGGACAGTATGGCCGTGTGAGTGCTCTGGAAACTTCGAAGCTAGTCTGGGACTGGCTGTCCAAGGTCAACGAAGGCATCTCAACCCAGAGAGACTCAAGGATCAGTGTTCTTCGCAACCTCTTCAACCGCTTCAAGAGAAATGACAATGAGAATGTCCAGCTCACGTTTGATCGCCTCATTGACATCAAAAATGAGCTTCATGCTCTTGGCGCCACTGAGATCACCAAGCATGAAATCGTTAAGACACTCCTGAGATCACTTGACAGCTCGTTTGACACCCTAGCCTTAATGATCCAAGAACGCCCTGACTTCAAGACTCACGATCCGTCTGGCATACTTGAGAGGCTCAACACACATGAGTTCCAGTTATCTCAGAAAAGAGAGATCTATGGTTCTAGCTATGGACGTACTCGCGCTTTGAAGGCAAAAGCTGTTTCCTCATCCGAAGAAGAATCTGACTGCAGTTCTGGGGATCCTGAAGACATTGGAAAGGAGCTTGCTATGCTTGTTAAGAAGTTCCAGAAATTCACCAAGAAGAAAGGCTTCAGAAAGTCTTCAAGATCCAGCTCAAGAAATGATGAAGCTTCTACTCATGACCACAAGAAGAGAACATGCCACAAGGGCAAGAAACCTGGTCACTACATCTCTGAGTGTCCTTAGTGGGACAATGAGAACAACAAGAAGAAGAAGAGTAAGGAATATGATTCTGATGACAAGAAGAAGAAGAAATCCTCAAAGTCTTCTTCCAAGTCTTCATCACATAGGAAGAGCTCATCTGGCAAGGCTCGTGGTTTTGTTGGCAAGGAGATGGATTCAGAGGAGGAGTCTGCTTCTGAGGAGGCAGAGGTGGAGTCTGAGGAGGAGTCCGACTCTGGTGTTGCAAGTCTGGCTCTAGCCACAACCTACGTTGCCAAGTCCATCTTCAACACTAAAGACAATGGCTCCGTCACCAACGCTGATGCTAATGACAAGGACGACTCTGCCCCCACCTACTGCTTCATGGCACGTGGTGCCAAGGTAAACTCATGTGATGCTTACTTTCAAACATCAAGTGAAGATGACTCTGATTGTGAATCCAAACCCAGCTACAAAACACTTGCTAAAATTGCAACTGAACAACAGAAAGCTATGGAACATATTCAAAAATTGTTAGACAAAAGCGATGACCTGTTGGACGCGGAAATGACCCGATCTCGGTCCTTAATTGAAGACATAAAAAATCTTCATGTTAAGTACGAGGAACTTGAAAGTCGTCATGAAACGCTCTCAACAACTCATGAAAAGCTTTCCTATGATTATCTTCAAAGGAAGCAAGAACTTGAGAAATTGAGAGCAGTTCATGAAGATCTTCAAAAAGAGAATGAGTCACTTCACGCTCAACAGATCAGTCCCGCTCAGGAAGGATTTGAACCACCATGTCTAAAATGCCTTGAGCGTGATAACGCTACTTCTGTTACTGAATGTTCTACTTCTGCTACTGTCACAATATCTTCAACTGCTGATGTGGTAATTAACCCCTCTGCTGAGGATACCACTACTATTGCTGATGAAAATGCTAGGTTGAAGACATTGCTTGAGACTGGGATGTATAAAAGTCTCAAAGGGCATCAGACACTATGTGATGTCCTCAAAAAGCAGATTCTGAACCGAAACACTAGAAAAGAGGGTGTTGGGTTTGATAGGAAAATGAATGTTAATGGTTCTTACTGGAAGCCTGAGCAGTACCCCAAGACCACATGGGTTGCTGCAAAGGGACCTTCAGTGGACCCATCCACCTTATCTGGCTTCACTTGTGCTAACCCGACTATCATTGATGAATCCTTTGATGCAAACTATAAATTGTTTAAGAATCAGAATGGTGAAGTGTTTACCAGGTATATTGGTACTAACTGCAGGAATGGACCGCCCTTGAAGAAGATCTGGGTGCCCAAAAGGTGTCTTGAGAATCTTCCTGTGAATGTCATCATGACACCTCCAGGGAAGAAGACAAACCCTAGACCAAAGGCGTCATATGGTCCAAAGGCTTCATACAGACAGAGGACTCACCAGAGTCACCCTAACGCCAATGTTTTGCAGGGAAATCATACTCAAACTTATGAATATGAGCGCGTATCATCAAACCGCAATGTTCATAAGACTAAGAACTATTCTGCTTATTCATATGAGTATTATTCACCTCCTGCAAGGCTATTTGCCAGGGCTCCAAAGCCGAAGTTCTCAAATGCTGCACTTAGACTCATTGCTTCTAAGCCACCCCTGAAGATGTGGGTGGTTAAGAAAAATTAACTTCCTTTTGCAGGGAAAGGTCTCCAGCCGGAAATCAAAGGCGTCTGATGCTTATGCTGGGGACCTAAAACATGTTGTGGGCCGCAAGATAAAATGCCCAAATGGTCTTACTATGTATTTTGTTCCTGAATCGCTTGCCATTCATCCTATCAGTCCTAACCTTGATCTGAGCTTTGATAATCCTCTTGTCCGTCAAATGTTTATGCTTCACAATACTCTTGGTGAAGCCTATCCCCCTAATTGTACTGTAGGGTATGACACCACATGCTTCAGAATGGATTATGGACAGTGGATGCACTAATCACATGACTGGTGATCGAAGTCTTCTCATGGACTCAACCTTACATCCATCTGACAAGAGTCACATCACATTTGCTGACACTAGTAAAAGCAAGGTATTGGGTCTAGGTAGAGTTGCAATCTCAAAGGATCAGCACATGGATAAAGTGATGCTTGTTGAATCCCTTGGTTTCAACTTAATGTCTGTCTCAATGCTTTGTGACTTGAACATGATTGTGATATTTGGAAAATATCGTTGCCTTGTTCTAATGGAATCTGACAAGTCTCTAGTCTTTGAAGGGTACCGGAAAGATGATCTATATATGGTAGATTTCTCAGCAGGACCACAGTTAGCCGTATGTCTTCTAGCAAAAGCTTCAGAGTGCTGGCTCTGGCATCGGAGGCTAGGGCATGCTGGCATGAGGAACCTGTACACTCTCGCGAAGAAGAAACACGTCTTAGGTATCGAGGGCGTCAAGTTCAAGAAAGATCATCTGTGTCGTGCCTGCGAAGCTGGAAAGATGACTAGGGCCAAGCATCCCTCGAACACAATCATGATGACATCTCAACCCTTCGAGCTGCTACACATGGACTTATTTGGCCCTACTCACTACTCTACTCTTACTACCACTGCTTGCCTCTATGGCTTCGTCATTGTTGATGATTATTCAAGATATACATGGGTGCATATAATCCTCTACAAGAATGAAGTGCAGGATGTCTTCAGACGCTTCACAAATCATGCCATGACAAACTATGGCATCAAGATCAAGCACATCAGAAGTGACAACGGCACAGAGTTCAAGAACACCGGCCTCGATCTTTACCTTGATACATTAGGCATCACTCATGAGTTCTCTGCTCCATACACACCTCAGCAGAATGGCATCATGGAGCGCAAGAACAGGACACTCATTGAGATGGCTCGGACGATGCTTGATGAATACAAGACACCAAGGAAGTTCTGGCCCGAAGCCATTGATACTGCATGCCATGTCATCAACCGTGTTTATCTTCACAAGCTTCTGAAGAAGACATCCTATGAGCTCCTAACTGGTAAGAAGCCAAACGTCAGTTACTTCAGAGTATTTGGTGCTAGGTGCTGGATTAAAGATCCACATCACACTTCAAAATTTGCACCGAAAGCACATGAAGGTTTTATGCTTGGTTACGGAAAGGATTCGCACTCCTACAGAGTCTTCAACCTCTTTCACTATAAAGTGGTTGTAACTATAGACGTGCGGTTCGATGAGACTAACGGCTCGCAAAGAGAGCACCTGCGAAATGTGCTAGATGAAGTTCCACCTAGTGAAGCCATCAAGCTTATGGGGACTGGAGAAATCATACCTTCTGAGGCACAGGCTAAAGAGGAACTCATCATCTCTGCACCTAATCAGCCTGAAGTCAATGCTCCAAATGAAGACAATGATCAACAAGAGCCAAATCTTCGTCCAGTATATCCTCGTGTTGCAAATGAAGTACAGATTGAGAAGATAATTGATAGCATCAATGCACCTGGTCCACTTACTCGTTCAAGTGCAACACAACTGGCAAATTTCTGTGGGCACTATGCATTTGTCTCTATATCTGAACCCAAGAAAGTTGTTGAAGCCTTCATGGAACCTGAATGGATTCAAGCTATGCAGGAAGAGCTTCAACAGTTCGAGCTGAACAATGTGTGGGAATTGGTCAAGCGTCCTGATCCTCGTAAGCACAATATCATTGGCACCAAATGGATATATCGCAACAAGCAAGATGAGCATGGTCAAGTTGTCAGAAACAAGGCTCGTCTAGTTGCTCAAGGATACACTCAAGTTGAAGGGATTGACTTCGATGAAAAATTTGCTCCCGTGGCTAGGCTTGAAGCCATTCGCATATTGCTAGCCTATGCAAACCATCACAACATCCTTTTGTATCAAACGGATGTGAAGAGTGCCTTTCTCAATGGCAAGATTGAAGAAGAAGTGTATGTTGCACAACCACCTGGTTTTGAAGATCCAAAACATCCTGATATGGTATACAAGCTCAACAAGGCATTGTATGGCCTTAAACAAGCCCCTCGTGCTGGGGATGACACACTCAAAGACTTCCTGAAGAGCAAAGGCTTCAAACCTGGTTCCCTGGATCCCACACTCTTCACGAAGACATATGATGGTGAACTGTTTGTGTGCCAAATCTATGTGGATGACATTACCTTCGGCTGCACTAACCAGAAATACAGTGATGAATTTGGACACATGATGCAAGAGCAAGACCAGATGTCCATGATGGGTGAGCTGAAGTTCTTCCTAGGTCTTCAAATTCGTCAGCAAAGTAACGGCATCTTCATATCTCAAGAGAAATACCTCAAAGACTGCCTGAAGAAGTTTGGGATGCAAGATTGCAAAGGTTACACGACGCCAATGCCAACCAAAAGTCATCCGGGTCCCGACGCCAATGGTAAAGAGTTCGATCAAAAGGTATACCACTCCATGATTGGTTCTTTACTTTATTTATGTGCATCTAGGCCAGATATCATGTTTAGTGTTTGCATGTGTGCCCGATTCCAAGCGGCACCAAAGGAATCGCATCACTTAGCTGTGAAGCGAATTCTTCGATATTTGGCTTACACCCCAACACTAGGATTATGGTATCCAAAGGGCTTAGAGTTTGATCTAGTTGGATTCTCGGATGCTGATTATGCTGGTGACAAGGTGGATCGCAAGTCTACATCAGGCGCATGTCACTTTCTGGGACGATCACTTGTCTGTTGGTCTTCAAAGAAGCAGAACTGTGTATCTCTCTCCACTGCTAAATCTGGATACATTGCTGCTGGATCTTGCTGCGCTCAGCTTCTATGGATGAAGCAAACACTCAAGGACTATGGCATCCATCTGAAGCAAGTACCACTCTACTGCGACAATCAAAGCACCATCAAGATTGCCAACAACCCAGTTCAGCACTCGAAGACAAAGCACATTGAAATTCGTCATCACTTTCTCAGAGATCATGTCATGAAGGAAGATATTGATATCATTCACGTCAACACTGAAGAGCAATTCGCAGATATCTTCACCAAGCCCTTGGATGAGAAAAGGTTTTGCAAGTTGCGGTGTGAGCTTAATATCTTAGAATCCTCAAATGTCCTGTAATTGGGCACACATCCTAACACTTATGCATGTTGATGACTTAGATGTGCAACCCACGAAGTAAAGTATATCTTCAATCAATGAAGACATACACACTAAGTGTGAATACATTAATGTGGAATATGACTTCGGAGCGCCACGATAATTATGCGCCGTGTCTGGGTCAAATACTTCCTATACGGTGGGTAACGCCACCACCAAACTTTTGCTTGAAGTGTTTCATCTGGCGTGTCATTTGCAAAGTCTTTGCGTTTTATTTTGTCTTCAACTTTGATTTGACTTCCGTTTTATCTTCACTATGTTGATTTGGTCTTACTCAGACATATTCATATATTTGTGTTCTGTCCTCTACAGCATTCACTTATAGCTATGTCTTCTTGCTTGAATCTTTTGATCTAAGTGAATGTGATCGGACCCCAACCTCTTCTATGCTTCCATCTCAAATTCTATCTATCCAAATCATATGCATTCTATTGAAACTGTCAAATGTCTTCTCTGTGTCCTTGTCAGCAGAAGATATACAGACAAAAATTGAATCTGTTTTAAATGTTATATCCTTATTGCCTGAAACCCGGAGAAGCCGGAACGACCACCCGACAGTCCAGGCATGCGTGGGAACATGGACAACTTCCAAT
Organism: Triticum aestivum; assembly: GCF_018294505.1. NCBI lineage: Eukaryota > Viridiplantae > Streptophyta > Magnoliopsida > Poales > Poaceae > Triticum > Triticum aestivum. Next base: position 168,406,040 of record NC_057808.1, on the reverse strand, counting down.
GTGTTGCATGTTTGCCACGTGTCCCTCAGATGTGAACCGCCAGGGGCACCTGCGTAACTGCGCTGTGCTGTCCCTTCTCTTATAAATACACATCTCATCGCGGTCAAAATCCTTCTCCCACCTCTCCACCTCGCACAAACCCTAGCGCCACCGCTAGCTCTCGACGACGCCGGCGACGAAGCGCTTAGCTACCTTGACCTCACCGACGCCGTCCTCACGCCGGTCGCGAACCTCGTCTTCTCCTCCGCCGCCGTAGGTGTCTTCCGTCGCCGAGTTAGGGCACGGAAGATTGAACTGCTCGGCCTCCCACTCCACTCCGTCTAGCAGTTCTTCGTGTGGTAAATAAAACCTCCTTTTTACTGTCTTTTTGATCCGATAGATTCATCCTTCCTCACCAAAAGTAGTTTCTGTGCCTACAAATTTGGATCTATCCTGTTCTGCATCTCATATCATGCCTGAAATATTCATTTATGCTTCGCAAGTAGTTAGATTCCTCACTTGTACCTATTCTTGGATTCGTACAAATCTGGAACCAACTCTCAACACATAAGTAAATGTCTTCGCGCTATGAGGTCAATGTCTTCAAACTGATCTATCTTCAAAATCTTCTGAGAATGCATATGACCTCTTCCCCTTCCCTCGCATCTCTAATGCTGTCACAGGTACATGTCCGTGGGAGAATCCCTTGGTTCTCATAGTCTGCATTTGTTTGCAGAGTTCCTATAGCATCACATTCATTCACCATCAGCAAGTTCCTGTCTGACCGGCAAGCGGAAGCCATCACTGTACTGAAGCCATTCTGCTTGAATACAATGGCCACAGAAAAGTCAGCAAGAAAGGGCGGCAGGAAGCGCCGTGGGGATACATCAAAGGATTTGCCCGAAGATCTCTATGAGCTGTACAAGACTGATCCTGAAGAGGATTACAATCAGCGCAAAACTCGAATCCAATGGATTCGAAGGTATTGGGCCGAGCAATGGTTCAAATACAGATTCGTGACCAAGGAGTATGCTGAGAAGAATGCCATCAAGTGTCCTTGGGGTGATATTCTCTTTCAAAATCTTCAACCCAAGAACATATCTGAAGCTATTGCTTAGGGTTTCTACCCTTGTATGGTCCGTGGACCACAACCTGCCAATGTCGACCCATCATCATTGCTATGGTGTCGTGATGATAATCTATTCAAGCGCAACTTTCAGACTGCAAAGGCATCTGCCAAAGAGAACAACAAATCGCTTGGATTAGACTTCAACCCCGGTCCATCCGCTCCTCGAGCTGATGGCACCCGTGATGCTAAACCCAATATTGTCGAGCCCTTCTACAACCTCGAAGGTCTCATCACACACATTGTTGTTCAGGGGGCAGCCATGGAGCACTCTGCAGACGATGCTGATTCTGATGAAGTGCCTGCTCCACCTAAGCCAAAGAAGCAGAAGAAACCAAAGGCTTCAAAGCCCTCCACTGCACCTAAATCTTCGCGTGCGAAGCCTTTGGCCACTGCACCTCCTGAAGCCAGTGTGCAGTCTGAAGATCTTTCTCGCATCTCCAAGACCGAGAAGAAGAAGAAGCCCATCCAGATTTCTGGTCAAGCACTGAGCCCAGCTGCCGTTCTGAGGAACAAGAACGAAGCCATTGATCTGTCAAGTGACGAAGATCTTGGCGATGATGCTCTTGAGCTGTTGATAAAGAGCAAGCAAGAGGCGGAGATCTTCAACGATCTGCCCCTCTTTGATGTGGACATCTTGAATAACTTCATTGATGAGTGGTTTGACAACCCAGACCTTAGTATTGATGATCTTCAGCTTCCAATTGGCATCAGTGTCTCTTTCCACAGTGCCATTGCAAATGAGCTAGCCCTGGCTCAGAAGATTGCCGAACTGAAGAACAAGATTGATCACGAGAAAGCCCAATTCAAGAAGATCATGGCCAATCTCAGTGTGGCTGATGTCCAACGCTTCAAGCAGATGCTGCATGAGCTCAAAGAGCAGTTTCAACAGAAACGTGAAGCAGCAAAAGGATCAAGAGAACGGATGAAGCTCTCCGCCAGCAAGTATGTGCAAGTTCATAACGAAGCTGAAAAGCGCAAAGCTCTTGGGTGTCCAGGCATCAACCCCAAGATGGCTGCCAAGAAGAAGAAGCCTGCTGTGGCCCAAGCTGAAGCATCAAGGCGGGAAGAACCTCGCATTGTCTTCCCCGCCAGCATGACAGACATGAAACCTAAGGTCCCCACAGTAGCTTCAGAAATCAAGAAAACAAGGGCAGCTGAGGCCGAAGCCAGAAAGCGTAAGATCAAGAATGCCACTGATAATGCGCCACAGACCAAGAAGCGGAAGACAAAGTCTTCCAAGAAGTATCGGGCTGCTCCCATAGAGCCCCTCCTTGTCGATCCAATCTTAGTCGCTCGTCCTACGTACGAACACCAAGAACGTCAGTTAATAGTTCACGAGCCTGCTTTCACAGAGGCTCCTGAAGCTGAAGACATTCCAGCTGTTGACCCCACCGCAATTGAAGACATTGGTCCCCAAGACAATGTAAATGATGATGAAGTCCTTCCTCAGATAGAGCAGCAAATGGTATCATCGCCTGTTCTCACAAACAGCAAACTCATCAGCATTGGTCGTCCTCTGACGCCAATTGCTCAGGATGATTCATGGGCTGATCGCCCTCAAGACTCCCCCCGTCGAGAAGAATCACCAAGTACTCCCCCACCTCAAGTCACCACTCCGGTGCTTGACGATGACGACTATGTGGTCAAGCCAACTCCCTCTCCAAAAGTGTCGCCCGCACTCCGCAGGCTTCGCAAAGGACCAAGGCCACAAGTCGCTCTGTCGATCGTTCCAGAAGGAGAAGAGCAACACAACTCAGTGGCACGACAAGTGTTTCCTGACACCACTCCAATTGTGAACGTCTCTATGTCTGAAGCCAAAGCTGCTGAAGACATTCCGGCTGCATCAGCTGATGACCAAGAAGAACCCCGTCAAAAAGAAGAGCGAGCTGCCACACCCCCTAGCAACCAAGAAGCTGTTCTCGAGGAGAATGAGATTGTGCCAGACCCTCCAGCTACTCAAGTGGAGATTGAAAATAATGAGGCGGCCACCAACAACAACACTGAAGCCAATGACGTTGTCATGGCTGAAGCTAATGTGGCGCCTGAAGCCAATGTTGCACCTGAAGCCATTGTGCAGCTCGAAGCCCATGTCAATGCCGATGCTCCTGTGCAACCTCCAAGGCCTCACACTATTGAGCTGGCATTTGATTGCGGTCAACCGGTCATGGTTCGATGGCCTATTCTGGTTCCTCCTCCTATTCTGGTTACTATTCCTGTATACTATACAATCAGGGGTGCATTTTTCCCCATATGCGTCTAGATTGCGAAGCCATTGCTGGCCTGCCCTGCTTGGAAGAAGCCCTCGACTGCTTTAGAGATGCAGGCCTTCTACAGTTTGTGACCGACAAGGAAAATTGGAATGAAGAACTTCTGCTACAATTCTATGCAACTCTTCACATTCGCGGCTACAACAGGGATCCGAAGACTTGGGTCCTTGAGTGGATGACAGGCAATGTACACCACGAAGCCAAAGCTCTTGATATTTTTGAGCTCACTGCCTTGCCCACTCCAGGTGAACTCTATGAACCTGGTTGTCAGCTTCACTGCAATGCTTTGGAGAGCATCTTCCAAAAGCCTGAGCCAAACATGAGCCAAATGCTGAGCATGATGAAGCCACTGCCACAAGACGCTGAATATCCAAAGGAATTCTTTGTTGAAGACCTAGAGTATCTGCCACGCACTATTTATCATATCATCAGGCGAACTCTATGGCCTGTCAAGGGACATTCTCCTGCAGCGAAGATAGAAGGCGCAATGAAGACATTGGTTTTCAATATCTTCAATGGCATCAGTTTCAATGCTCAAGACTTCTTCATCAGGCAATTTGCTGCATCTGGATCTGATCTTTTTGGTCTGAAGTTTTATGCTCCATGGGTAATGCGCCTCATCAAGCTTCACTCTGCTATCAAATATCAGCCTTCTGCGCGCAATCATCTCATATTCTTGCCAGAGGTTGATCTGTCTGTCGAAGCCATATACCCAGAGCCTGACAAGGAGCCAATTTATTTTCACAACGCCGATCACCAAGCTTCACACAACCTATTGAAGGAGTTCTTGCTGCAACTCGTGTTTATCCTTTGGCTAGCAATACACGTGCACCTCATCGTGCCCATACTAAAGCCACTGAAAGCACTATTGCGCAAAGGCCTTGGAAGCGATCTCGTGTTCTCAATGACCGAGAGCTTCTCGTCGCCCTGCATCAAAAACAGGATAAGCATCATGACTGGCTGAAACTTCAGATGCAAAGCCTCTTGGTGGATGTCAATTGCATTCGCAATCTTGCTACCAAGAATGCTTTTGTCACTCATGAAACCTGTCGGCGGTCGTGGAAGAGTCTGACATTGCTGAGCTCTGAAGATGATCTTCAACAAGATGGCTTCACAGAGAGATTCAAGTTTGATTCCAATCCTCCCAGGAACGCTGTCTTGCGTCGGACTCCCTCACTTGAAGACTCTGAGTACTCCTCCTCAGCGGCAACTGTCAATGCCAGAGTCATTGATGACGAAGACGATGCTACTTCACCAACTAAAACTGCGCCTCGTATCAACACTGCGCCAAGTTCTTCTACACCACCGGACCTCAACAACGACCCTGCGGCTTCTCCTACTCCTCATGGGGACGAGTAGACGCTCTATGTCTTCAAACCTTTTTCGTCCTTACTGACAAAAGGGGGAGAAACATATGAGTTGATAGTCTTCAAGCGGGTCCATATGAGTGGTTGCTATAATTTTTGCCAAGTGTTTACAACTCTCGGTTTCTATACATTTGGTTCTTTGAGTTGCAACACTTAAACTTGATGGTCGTCTGCTACCTTTTTCTGTCAACTACGTGATGCGATGATAAATTTCGCATGTGCGACGATAAAGTCCGCACGAAGTCATTTCGCAGACGTCCATTTTCATTATGCATGTCATTATATTTGTTATATCTTTTCATGCATGATGAATTGTCTTCTTAAGTTGAAGAGGATCTCCACAAGTACAACCTGCCATGTGCATTTTCATTCAAAAGCAAAATACTTATATGCACATCTTCAGCGGGAGCCTTTTGCTACTTATGAAGACAATACCTTAATCCTTACAATTTCACATACTTTTATCCCCGTTGAAAACTTCAACCAGTTTGTCATCAATCACCAAAAAGGGGGAGATTGCAAGTGCATCTAGTGCCACCCCTAGTTGGTTTTGGAGTATTGATGACAAACTTGGTTGAGGTACTAATGTGTTTGTGAGAATTGCAGGATAACACAGGTAGTAGTCCCTCACTAATTCGGTTTACCTACCGGAGATGACCCCTAAAAATGTGTGAAGACATTGAAGACAATGGTGGTATGTGAAGATAATCACAATGAAGATTATGACTCGAAAAGACATTCACGTGAAGACTATGGAGTGCGAAGACATAGTTGTTTCGTAGTTTCCTTTTCCTCCTAGTTGAGTCATAGGAACCACCGTACAGTTAAGTGGGGTCCAAGTGAACAAAGTCAGAGTGACTGAAGTGATGCTCAACCAAATCCGAAGTCTTCGAGCGAAGACAATGAGAGCAAAGCTTATCCAGAGCTGGATGAGTCAGCTTTACTTGTAGCCCAAGTTAAGCTGCCGCGTGTGTTTGAAATCTGACCGTTGGAACACGTGTCAGTTCCTTAGTGACCCAGGGTCATTTTGGACAAATCAGGTCGGGTTGCCCTGTGGCTATAAATAGCCCACCCCCTACACCATAAATTGGTGGCTGCTCAGAGTTAGTGCACGGCTTTTGTCGTTTGAGAGCAACCCACCTTGAAGCCTTTGAGAGAGAGGAATCCTTGCGAGGACAAAGCCCAAAACACCCAGAGCCAAAGAGTGTTAGGCATCACAGAAGTCTTTCTGTCCGCGTGACCTGAAGACTTGTTACACTTGAGGACTGTGAATCCTCCAGCCGGTTAGGCATCGCGTTCTGAGCATCCAAGAGTCATTGTGGATTGCCGGTGAACGAAGTCTGTGAAGGTTTGGAAGTCTACCTTGAAGACTTACCAGAGTGATTGGGCGAGGACTAAGTGTCCTTAGCTCAAGGGGAATAAGGCGAAGACGCGTTCTTCTGAGTTGAATCTCAGCCTCCCTAACCAGACGTACAGTTGTCACAACAACTGGAACTGGTCCAACAAATCATTGTCCTCACCAAGCAACTGGTTCCATCTCTTCCCTCACTTATTTATAGTTTGTCTCCGTGAAGTCATTTGCCTGCTTGCATCATCTGGTTGACTTCACTGTGTGACGATTATTGTTGTTTGGCTTCATACTGTCTTCCATCTTGATCCATACTACCTAGCTGCCAATAGTCTTCGTACTTTAGCTTCATTACTTGCTTGACTATGGCTTATCTAGTGTAGTCTACCTTCCGCTGCATATCAATAGGTTCATTTCTATTGTTTGTCTTCGAAACTCTCATGTTTTGAAGACTGTCATAAAAATCGCCTGTTCACCCCCCTCTGGTCGATAACTAGCACTTTCACCTTGAAAGGATCCTGTCAAAGGATCTCCAGAGCGAGAAGGCCCTGCTAGAAATCACTATGATCTCTTTCAACGAGTACAAGGACACCATGAAGCTTTGGACTATTCGTCTTGTGGTAGCCACAGAAGGCCCCACCGTGCAGCTATCTGTCATGGGTCTGCAGGATTACAACTTCTCCACCAACGACAGGGACACCGTGAGTGCCAGACTCATCCTGTTCTTTGAAATTTTCATCAAGGTGCTAGAGAAGCATCACGAAACATGAGCTGCTCATCTTGCCAGCAAACCCCGCAGGCTTTATGAGGATGTCCTCTTCAAGGTTCCCGTCAAAGTGGTGCAATAGAATCCTGGCATTGATATCTCCAAGGTCTTCACCAGCTTGCCGGAGGGAGCCGATACCAAGGCCGCCAAAGAGCTTGCTGCTCCTATCGCCGACAGGGTTGGCCAGATACCTAGGACCAAGGCCCAGCATAGGCACTATCCCCCTCGCCATTCTTTGTTGCAAGTGTAGTTCATGTAAAAGTCAGATTTTTCTTTGATTAGAACTAAACTATGCTCTGAATGTCATATAACTCGTACTGATGGATGAATGCATGCTATATCCCTTGTTTGATTCTATCTTTTCATGATTTTTGTACCCTACGTTGCCGGAAACTTGCCGGTGCGCACACTCTTGCCGCGAGCGCTTTGAGGAACGGATCCTTAGCAGCATGCAGGAAGTGCCGCCGATGGCAAGGTTACACTTGACGGTCTCAATGCAACCACTTAAGTTGCTGAGCAGACTCGAAACAAAATAAGAGCTCAAATGATCCCGACAAGGTTCCTTCTTGTGTAGGTTTTTCATCTAATGACTAAAATCATTTAAGGGAAAGTAGGAACTGCAACAAAGAATTTGTTTCAAAGTTTTTCAATTTAGCTTTTCTTTGTTGTAATTCTTGTTGTGAATCATAACTTAAACGACATTTGGGTATCATACCATTACTCCCCCCGAGAAACTTGCAGGCGAGGAACTCTTCTATTCCTTGAGAAAAAGAAAGAAGAGAAAAGAGGAGGCTGGGAACCTTGACGGCTCGTTAAGCATTTCATACAAGGTAATATGCAACAAAACATCACATACAACATACACAAATAAATATGTACTTTGACAAAGAGTTTTGAAAGACTTAGCTTTATTTCACTATGCACAGGATCTCCGCATGGCTTTGTACAAAGGATTACATGTCTTACCGACAAACTCATACAAAATAGGCTGCTGGGCAGCCCGGCAACTGCGCCTCACGGGTAGAACTTGCAAAGATGCTCAATATTGCATGAGTTCTATACCGGAGTGCAATCTTCGGTCTCGAGATGGACTGAGCCAGGTCTGGTGACTCGTACTACCCGATAAGGGCCTTCCCCTTTGGTGTAAACTTGTTTCATCCCTTCGCGGACTAGATCTGACGAAGACAAGGTCGCCTTCCTCAAGGCTTCGGGACTGCACTTTGCGGCTATGGTAGAGGCACAAAGCTTGCTGGTAGCATGCGGCACGCACAACAGCCTGAAGACAATCTTTCTCAAGGAGTGTGGCATCATGTGCCGTAGCTGCTTGTCGGTGTACTAAAGTTTGGATTCTTCATGTAGCAGTCAGTGCGTCAGGTTCATCATCTTCATTGCCATGGCTCCCAAGAAGAAGGGTACCATGGCGGCTGGTCCTTCTACGTCCAAGCTACCGACACCCACGCAGACAGGCGACAGTGCAGGTGGTGGTTGAGGAGGCGGAGGCGGCGAACAACATCCGTGACGTTCTGGCGATCCAAGCCAGACAAGCGGTGATAGAGGCGAGGGTGTCCCGATCTTTCGATGAGATGATAACTATCGATTTGGTGGAGTCGACTTTGACGATCCGACAACAAACGTGCACGACGTTGCACCTTAGTAATCGCTAAACCAACTTTGAGAGGTTATTGACCACGCCGGAGCACGATCAACCTGACCACGAAGGTCTATTCCTGCACGCAATCGAAGAACAAGCAAGAATATGATAATGCAATCTGAATATTGCGAATATAGATGAAGTATTGATAAAGGTGGGGATCCGTAAGCGGTCTTGGTGTGGTCGTTGGACACAAACGAAGTACATGAAGTTGCAATGGCTAACTTTTAACTAAACAAATCCCAACTCTAAGCGATGCCTTAAGGGCTATATTTATAGGGAAAAGAGAGGGGATTTTGTCCACCCTTGGCAAGGTGGGACTAAAACACCTCCTAAGTCATTTCCCCTACAAAACGGACTCTAAAAAATAGATTACTTGGGCCTGGCCCAAAATAAGGTGGCGCAACACCAATAATAAGCTAGGACGAAATTTATGAAAGGCCATCTTTTATATTTTGTCCATCTTCTCGTATGTCATCATGGTGGCTTCAAAGTCCGGAAATCTCCACTAGAACCTTCATTCTTGTTCTCTTCGCACGCACCTTCATCTCCGTACTTGCTCATGATCCAATGTTCATCCTTCTTGTGTGTGCTAGGCCCTTCAATTGCAAGCAACACAAATGTATCTAAGTTAGGCAGCATCATATTCTCATGAACACTAGAAACATTACCAAGAAACGAAAGTACCTGGTAATTTAACTGGCATATGCGATCTCTAGCAATTGTTCCAAGAGGTAAAACAGCAGGGGATATGGGTGTAACTGTGGTAGCCATGTCCTCACCATCCTCCCCTTCTTGAAAACAAAGCCGTCCTCGGCGTTGCTTAACCTGAAATGTGGCTAACAAAAGAGACAAGGTGTACACGTTGTATGTGTATATGTCATCCATTTTGACTGATCTCAGTTGTGGCACATGTGAGACTGTTATACAAGAGCACCCTTCTAAAGTCGTGAAATATAAAACCAATATATTATCACAAGAAGTCAAATGCATGAAAATATTGCAACTCAGTTTGCACATATAAGTGAAGCTCTTAATCGTACCAAAAGATTGGCAATGCACATCATTAAACCATCCCAACCTGGATGAACCATCATCAAGATTAGAGGTCATATCAAAATGATTAAACATTGGCACAACTATTTTCAAACATATTTGATCCAAATCTGATTTATTCCCCGATTCACATGGTTCTTTCGCATCAATAGTTAATTCAATGGGTTCACTCAAAATTGTTTGATCACATGGCAAAGTCAAATCATGAACATAGTCTTCTAAAATAGCTGGTGTGATCATAGTAGTGGGTAGCTCATCATATGGTTCATTGAAATTGACAAGGCATTCATCATACTCATGTGGAGATGGGAGATCAGTACCTTTGTCATTACCTCTTATGATCAACTCAGATGTAGGCACTATCGATGGTGCTGTGTCACATGGTGGAGGTGATGCAACAACAGATGTGGTTGTCATAGCACGCCTAGTAGTTGAAGGAACAACCGTATCATCTCTTGGAATGTGCACCTTGTGCTTGTTCTCTTTGAGGGCAACACGTCGTTTTATTTCCTGTTCAGCTTTACAAGCAAGACGAAACAAACGATCCATAGGATAACACTCTTCATGAATTAGTATCTCCTGAATATCACGGTTTAAACCTCCCCAAAATCTATCCATAAAATCTTCTTCACTTTCTTCTAAAGAGGAATGCAACAAGGTAGTTTGTAAAGCATCATAATATTTTGTTACGGTGTCACTACCTTGTTTTAAATGTTGCAACTTTTTAATCATGTCACGAGTATAATAAGCGGAAACGAATGTATGTCGCATGACAAGTTTCAAATCATCCCAAGTAAAAGGTATATCATTAGGGTGTAACCGACAATATTCACTCCACCAAACTAAAGCATAACCAGTGAAAGAACCAACCGCAACCTTAACTTTTTTACGTTCGTCAAAATTATGGGAAGCAAATATATTATTTATGTCGAACTCCCATTCAATATATAAAGCAGGTCTAAAACGGCCATTAAATGGTGGTATAGAAACATTAACCTGATCATGTGCATTTGGATGTTTGTGCACCTCTCATGACCGTTGTGGAATTTGCATAGGTGGTGGCACGTCTCCCGCGATCGACAAAGCCCATGAATTGACTCTAGATCCTGTCATGATTAGTAGAAACAAGAAACAAAATCCAAAAATAATGTTCCTATAACTACTAGGATGTGGTGGTAAAACACTCAAAGTAAAGCAAAAATCAATGTCTTACAAGTTCTTACCATGTAGCAGGCGGTGATCGGCAACCAGCGGTGTCAAGTAACTCCAAAAGTTGGCTAAAGCGATTGGTGAACGTATGGATACACGGTGTAGAAATATGTGGAGCTGGGTTGGCTTTATATATGTAGAAAAAATGCTACAACCACGTTAATTAATGCAAGTTGAAAATTCGTTCAAAGTGGTCGAGTGCTGGCCCTAGGCTAGACCGTGCTAGAGACGCGAGCCTAAGACACAGACAAATTCACAAGATGTTCCCAACACCACACTGTGGTACAAGCCCCCTTCCACTTTTTTTTTCACTCCAATGTAACTGTAGCGTACTGGTTTATAGCACAACAAAGCACCGTTAATTTTTTTCTTTCTCCAAAGTCCAAACGTGCCCACTAGAATCTGCAATCAACAAACAATGAAAGCTCAACAACAATGATGCTCTTTGGAAATTGAACCAAATCATGCCTTTTTTTCCTCCTCACGTTCCTTAAACGTGAATGCCTAGGACTTCAAACATAACAGTTTTTTTTAGCTCCACTTCTCCCAAACGAATCTGCTCTCTTTTCCAAGAAAAACGGCCCTCTTTTTTTTTAATGGTTCCAAGGGGTTGACGTGGTGTACTACTCCCAAATTCTGCGCCTCAATTGTTTTTTCAAGTAATCTCCACGGATTTGATTCTCAAAACCACTAATCCGGTGTTTCCAAAGAACTCACCTTTTTTTAATTCGGATCAGCACAAAACCTGCTTTTTTTTTTCTTTCCAATTCTCTCTCCCGAAATTGATTATATCCAAACAATCTGCACTTGCCCGCTATCTTTCCTGCCAAATTCTCTCTCTTTCTATTTGGCCGCACCAAACCTGCCCTTTAATTCTGCTCTTTCTTTTTTTATCCGAAGTTACCAAACCAGGAGGATTCGGTCAGATCTGTTTTTTTTGCTTTCCAAACACACAACCGACCTCTTTTTTTTCCAATCAAACGTTCCTTCGATCCCACGGCAGATCAGCCCCAAGCAAATATCGATCCTTTTATTCTTGGCCGAATCTAGGCTTTCCAAATGAATACCACCACGTCCCCTTTTGTCCTCTCTAATTTCTCTCTCTCCTTACTTTCCAAGTACTTGCACGTGGATGGAAACCAATCACCGCACCTGCCTTTGCCAACTTTCCTTCTCTTTGTCTGTTTCCAAACTTGCCAAAGCACAGAACGCCCAATATGCTCCTTTTATCTTGGCTGATCCAATCTTTCCAAGCCGAACTCTAGAATCCAACACTTCCAAAACAACTAATGCACAGATCGTCGGTATGAAGGCACCAAATAACCGCAACAATTTTTTTTGTTTTTTTTCTATGGACGCGACCGGTGAGGATCAAACAAATTGAGGCGATTGTGATGATAATTGCAGTGAACGAATGGTGGGGGAAGATGACAGGTGGAGATGGACGCGAACAAAGTGAGCAGATGCAATGTGAACAAAGCGTGACTAGAACTCGAAACTCTAAAAGACTAGACGCTAAAGACCAGCAACTCGACACACGATGCAACCAAAAATTCAACAATGCAAAAACAAAGTGGTAATGGCGAAAAGGCTCAGACTATCTAGGACACGGATGAACTAATCTAACTTTTTTTAGTGGCTTTTTCTTGGACTCTAGGTACGAAGAACATATGCAATCTAGACTATGAAAAACTGGAAATCTCACCGAGCAACCTGAAAACTGATACCACTTGATATAGGCGAGGGTGTCCCGATCTTTCGATGAGATGATAACTATCGATTTGGTGGAGTCGACTTTGACGATCCGACTACAAACGTGAACGACGTTGCGCCTTAGCAATCGCTAAACCAACTTCGAGAGGTTATTGACCACGCCGGAGCACGATCAACCTGACCACGAAGGTCTATTCCTGCACGCAATCGAAGAACAAGCAAGAATATGATAATGCAATCTGAATATTGCGAATATAGATGAAGTATTGATAAAGGTGGGGATCCGTAAGCGGTCTTGGTGTGGTCGTTGGACATAAACGAAGTACACGAAGTTGCAATGGCTAACTTTTAACTAAACAAATCCCAACTCTAAGCGATGCCTTAAGGGCTATATTTATAGGGAAAAGAGAGGGGATTTTGTGCACCCTTGGCAAGGTGGGACTAAAACACCTCCTAAGTCGTTTCCCCTACAAAACGGACTCTAAAAAATAGATTACTTGGGCCTGGCCCAAAATAAGGTGGTGCAACACCAATAATAAGCTAGGACGAAATTTATGAAAGGCCATCTTTTATATTTTGTCCATCTTCTCGTATGTCATCATGGTGGCTTCAAAGTCCGGAAATCTCCACTAGAACCTTCGTTCTTGTTCTCTTCGCACGCACCTTCATCTCCGTACTTGCTCATGCTCCAATGGTCATCCTTCTTGTGTGTTCTAGGCCCTTCAATTGCAAGCAACACAAATGTATCTAAGTTAGGCAGCATCATATTCTCATGAACACTAGAAACATTACCAAGAAACGAAAGTACCTGGTAATTTAACTGGCATATGCGATCTCTAGCAATTGTTCCAAGAGGTAAAACAGCAGGGGATATGGGTGTAACTGTGGTAGCCATGTCCTCACCAAGCGGCATCTTCTGGAGCTGAAAAACAACAGCATGCATGCAACCAGGTCCAAGCATGGAGCTGTGCAGCCCGCGGGCAGCACAAAAAGATCCAAGGATGAGACGGTGCCATCCAAGACACCCACATGATGCACATGCCGTGGCCATTTTAGGTCGCATGCGACAAGCAACGCCATGGTGTCGGCGCTTCCTGGTGTCCTCATGGCGAAGCCCCTGTGCATCATTCTCAATATGTACAGGGCCAGCATGCCGGCGAAGATAGGCCATGGTGTACAATTTTTTATATCAAATTTCCATGGTCTACCAAGTAATAAGGAACATGCTTGCATGGGTACCACATCACAATCAACATAATCAACATATGTAGCGATACTAAGATGCACACGAACAGTACATGTTACCTTAACCTTGTCGCTGTTATTGAACCATTAGATATAGTAAGGATGCGGATATGGTCTTGTGGTGAGAGACAACTTCTCCACCATCTCCATGCTAGCCAAGTTTTGTTATAGCTCCCTCCATCGATGATGACATGAATAGAACGTTCCTTCACAACTCCCTTTGTATGGAACAAATTGTGCCTCTGATTTTGCTTAGCTTGTGTGACCTGCGCACTCAAAACACGTTGAGCAACTAAACGTTCATACCTTTCAGTGTCTTCAGCAGCCATGTATCACGTCTCTTGTTCAGAATCATCTTCACCGTGTTCTTCACTTGTAATAAAAGCCAAAGTCTCCTCATCATAGTCACTAGAGGACTCATACCCACCATCCTAAGTAGCAATCAGCACATGCTTAGATGGGCATTCTCTCGCATAATGACCTCCACCCTTGCAACAACGACAATAATAGCATGTGTTTGCCCTATTGATACCATGGATGAAGAAGAGCTCTGTGCAGGTCCAGAAGGTGTGCTCTTGGAAGATAGTGGTGGTTGTGCCTGCTTTCTTGCATCATGGTTGGAGGTGGCAGCTGAAGGAGATGTCAGTGCAGCAGAACTTGTGGAAGTAGAGGATGCACGTGGTGTCCATGGTGATGAACGACCTGCAGAAAAATTAGTTCACGAAAATGCCTGTCGATCCCGCACTTCACATTCAGCTTTGCAAGCAAGATGGAATAAACGAGTGATATTATTATACTCCTTATACTCTAGAATGGTCTGAATCTTTGTATTTAATCCACCCATAAAACATGAAAGCATAGCTTCATTATCCTCAACAATACCACATCTAATCATGCCAGTTTGTAATTCCTGATAATATTCCTCTACAGAATTTTTCCTTGTCTTAAGCGATGCAATTTTTGAAGTAATTCATGTTTATAATATGGTGGAACCCAACGAGTACGTATAGCAATTTTCAAAGGAGCCCAAGTAGCTAGAATAGGATATAATCTACAATGTTCAGACCACCAAACACATGCAAAACTAGTGAACGCACAAACAACAGCAGCAACACGTCTATCCTCAGGATATTGTAAGCATGTAAAGCGTTGTTCAGTTTCTAACTCCCTAGTAAGATAAATATCAGGAATGTATCTACCCTCGAACAGTGAGATATTCAACTTTAGTTTAGGGATGTGGTCTTGATCTCGTACTTGAGGGGGTGGTGCAGCCCTACCATTGGGATGATATGCATGAGGACGACCTGGTGGTGGTGGTGCTGGTGGTTGCACGTAGTTCTGATTTTGATCAACCTCATCCTCATAATAGTCGTCCTCCTCTACAGTGGCAGCATGAGCTATAGAAGCATCAAAAGTAGTAGCAGCGACACCCGAAGTTTTTCCTTGCTCAAGAGGAACACGCTGTGCTCGCCCTGCTGGATCACAATGTAGAGGTGGTTGTTGATGTTGTTGCAGTGGTGCAACAGGTGCAGGTGGTGGTTGTCGTAGACGCGCGGGTACTTCATCGAACTTGGCGTCCAACTTGGTGTCAATTGTCTTCTCAATGTCATCAATCCTCTCCAGTGCCTTTCCAAAGCTAGCCATCACGTCTTCCACCTGTTGACCTAACATTTGCTAAAATTTATCATGAAGCTCCTTCCGTCATGTTCTCCCAATAAATCTCGTCGGCTCGTGGTCCTGCCATGGTTAGCAGCAATAGAAACATACAAGAATATGATCCTACAGACTACTAGAAAGTGGTGGTGGTGGTGGTGGGGTGTCGCAAATCCATCAAGCAAATCTCAAATTCTTACCAGTTCTTACCCAGCAGTAGGTGGTGATCAGCAACTATTGTAGTCAAAACTCTCAAAGCTTGGAAAGAGTGATTGTCAGGTGGTGTCAAACACACGATGTAGATGTATGTGGAGCTGGGAAGGCTTATGATATGGTAGCAAAAATTTCAGCAATAATCAATTCAGAGATGCAAAGTTGAATAAACACTCAACGATGGTACTGTGCTAGTCCTAGGCTAGACCGTACTAGAGACGCGAGCCTAGAACACTAACAAAATCGCGAGCTGCATGGAAACAAGGAAAAATCACACTCTGATTTTTTGGCGCTCTTTTTTTTGCAGAAAAACAATATAATAGCGACTGTCTCAAAACTCTTCCCAAATCAAAATAATAGGATAGGCACGGAATTTTTTTGATTATTCTTTTTTCAAAAATCAGGGCAGCGGCGACCAAAAAGTGCAACAAAAAATCACTATAATGGAGAGTGTCTCAAAACGCTCCCTGGGACCTAAAAACGGGATTGGAAAAAAAATATTTTTAGTCACCGAAATTTTGGCCTAAAAACTGCCCGGGGGTCTCCAGACTTTGTTTTTTTGGAATCACCCCTCTTTCGTGAACGGAGAAAGATTGATGAAATCCGAAACCGACTCAAACAAGGAAACACGAATCCGGAAACAGATGGATCTCGACAGCAAACCTAATATGAGATGTACTCGGAGTGGTGGTGGTATATGGACTCGGATCGGTGGTGGTATATGGACTCGGATCGGTGGTGGTATATGGACTCGGATCGGTGGTGGTATATGGACTCAGGGAGGTGGTGGTATATGGCAGGGGCGATGATGATGGTATGTCAGCAGCGTGACAACTTGTGACCAGAACTCGAAACTCTAAAAGACTAGACACTAAGATCAACGACTTGACACGACGATGTAAACGGAAATTCAACAAAGCAATTACAGAAAAGATTATGCAATGGCTCAAATTGGTTTGGATGTGATGAACTAACCCTAATTTTTTTGACTTTTTCGTGGACTGTAGGTATGAAGAACATACTCAATCTAAACTACGAAAAATTGTAAAATCTCATCGAGCAACCTGGAAATCTGATACCACTTGATAGAAGCAAAAGTGTCCCGTCTACCGATGAGATGGCGATTATCGTTTTTCGGAGGAGTATGATATGTCTCCAACGTATCTACTTTTTCTCACGCTTTTCCTCTTGTTTTGGACTCTAATTTGCATGATTTGAATGAAACTAACCCCGGACTGACGCTGTTTTCAGCAGAACTACCATGGTGTTGTTTTTGTGCAGAAATAAAAGTTCTCAGAATGGAACGAAACTTTGCAAGGATTTTTTATATAATAAAAGAGAATTTCTGGAGCCAAGATCCGCCGGAGAGGGGCCCCTAGGTGGGCACAACCCACCAGGGTGCGCCCCCCTCTCCTGGCGCGCCCAGGTGGGTTGAACCCACCTGGTGGCCCCGCAGACCTCAACCTTGACACTATAAATTCCTATTTTCGGAGAAAAAATCAGGGAGAAAGAATTATCGTGATCCACGAGACGGAGCCGCCGCCAAGCCCTGTTCTTCCTCGGAAGGGCAGATCTGGAGTCCGTTTGGGGCTCCGGAGAGGGGGATGTTCGTTCTTCGTCATCACCAACCCATCTCCATCACCAATTCCATGATGCTCCCCATCGGGAGTGAGCAATTCCTTCGTAGGCTCGCTGGTTGGTGAGGAGTTGGATGAGATTCATCATGTAATCGAGTTAGTTTTGTTAGGGCCTGATCCCTAGTATCCACTATGTTCTTAGATTGATGTTGCTATGACTTTGCTATGCTTAATGCTTGTCTTTCTAGGCCCGGGTGCCATGAACTCAGATCTGAACCGTTTATGAATTCATCATTATATCCATGTTTTAGATCCGATCTTGCAAGTTATAGTCACCTACTACGTGTTATGATCCGGCAACCCCGGAGTGACAACAACCGGGCCCACTCCCGGTGATGACCGTAGTTTGAGGAGTTCATGTATTCACTATGTGTTAATGCTTTGTTTCGGTTCTCTATTAATAGGAGGCCTTAATATCCCTTAGTTTCCAATATGGACCCCGCCGCCACGGGAGGGTAGGACAAAAGATGTCATGCAAGTTCTTTTTAATAAAGCATGTATGACTATTTACGGAATACATGCCTACATTATTTCGATGAACTGGAGCTAGTGCTGTATCGCCCTAGGTTATAATTGTCACATGATGAATATCATCCAACAAATCACCGATCCAATGCCTACGAATTTATCCTATATTGTTGTTGCTAAGTTACTACTGCTATCATCACTGTTACACTTGCTACAAAATTACTGTTATCACTGTTACCGTTACTATTGCTGCTGTCACCACAATCAAAACTATCATATTACTTCTCTACTAATTACTTGCTGCCGGTAATTAATCTCCAGGTGTGGTTGAATTGACAACTCAGCTGCTAATACCTTCAGATATTCTTTGGCTCCCCTTGTGTCGAATCTATAAATTTGGGTTGAATACTCTACCCTCGAAAACTGTTGCGATCCCCTATACTTGTGGGTTATCAAGACCTTTTTCTGGCACCGTTGCCGGGGAGCATAGCTATATTTGCTGAGTCACTTGGGATTATTATCATATTATCACTATGAAGAATCTGAAGGATCCAAAGACTAAGATATTTCCCTCAAGGACGAGGGGAGGTAAGGAACTACAATCCAGTTCTGCCTTAGATTCACCTTCTGTTATGAACAAACTTGCAACACCACCACATGCTATTAATTCTGATATGTCGCAAGTTATTGATGATGCTACTTCTACTATGAATGATACTTATGATGATGCTAGTACCTTGCTTGCTAATGATGATGTGTCACTTGGTGAATTTCTTGATGAACAAATTGCTAGAGTAATACAACATGATGTTGTTGAATTTGATGATGAGATTGAAACTGAATCTCCTGAGACACCTTCTATAACTAGCCTTCCTAGATATATATTGCCTAAGGTACCGGAAGGTTATGTTATGAGTGAAGAAAGAACTAGAGATATTCTTGCTTGCAATGATAGAGATGGTCTAGAGAAATTATTGCACAAGTATAAAGAAAATCTCTGAATGCTAGAATGAAATATGATCCTAAGTTTGCTACTTCACCTATCTTTATTGATGATAAGGATTATGAATTCTCTATCGACCCAGAGTTAATTACTTTGGTTGAATTTGATCCTTTCCATGGTTATCAAACTGAAACTGTTGTGGCACATCTTACTAAGTTGAATGGCATAGCCACCCTTTTTACTCATGATAAGAAAACTCGCTATTACTTTATTCTCAAATTATTTCCTTTCTCATTAAATGGTGATGCTAAAGCTTGGTACAATACTCTTTCTCCTGGTTGTGTGCGTAGTCCCGAGGATATGATTTATTACTTCTCTGAAAAATATTTTCCTGCTCATAAGAAACAAGCTGCCTTAGAGGAAATATTTAACTTTGTGCAAACTAAAGAAGAGAGTCTCCCACAAGCTTGGGGGAGGCTTTGCCAGTTACTTAATGCTTTGCCTGATCATCCTCTTAAGAAAAATGAAATACTTGATATCTTCTATAATGGACTAACCGATGCTTCTAGGGACTTCCTAGATAGTTGTGCTGGTTGTGTTTTCAGGGAGCGAACTATTGGACAAGCTTAAGAATTATTGAATAAAATATTGAAAAATTATGATGATTGGACTATTCCCGAACCACCGCCTAAACCTACTCTGAAGAAGAGGGGTATATTATATCTCAGTCTTGAAGATATGCAAGAAGTGAAAAAATCTATGAAGGAAAAAGGTATTGAAGCTGAGGATGTTAAAAATTTACCTCCTACCGAAGAAATACATGGGCTTAATACACCACCAATGCCTAAGGTGGTAGAGGTAAATTCTCTTATGAAGTTCAATGAAAATGATAACCCTCACAATATGCATCCTAGTCAATGCCTTTATGAGTTTGAAAACTACATTAGAAAACAAGATCACTTCAATGCAAATGTTATGAAACAATTGAAATATAATTTTGATATGATTGCTCGCTTGAGTGACTTGTTATTTAGAATTTCAAATGATGTTAGAGGTGTGGGAAAACATGCTTCTATGGTTCCAACTCAGATACATTAATGCTGAAAACTCTCTTGAAATAATGATAATGAAAGGGATGCCCAGTCCCAAATTGCAAACATGAAAAAGAGTTCATCTCTACATTAATCAAACAAAAACTCCCAATGGAGTCAAAATCTTTACTTTTATCACTTGGGAACCGCCACTATCGTGCTTAGCATGGAAGATGTTGATAACTGATTGGCGTGAAGTGAATAAGAAGGGTGCATGTCTCAAAATATCATTTACCTCTGTTTTAAAAATTGAGCTCTGGCACCTCTGCAAATCACTGCTTCCCTCTGTGAAGGGACTATCTATTTACTATTATGTTGTGTCACCACCTTCTAAAAACAAGCGCCAGAAACTGAGCAAAGCACAGTTGTCATGATTTATGCATTGTGTGTAGCTAATGTTGGGTGCATACGGTGACATAATTCCCATAGAGGGTTGATAGTGCTCAGCGGCAAACTAGTCACCGGAATTTTTGAGGAATTTATGACATGATTCCCATAATTATCTGCAGAAGGGTGATGGATGATATCATTATCAGCGTTAGATACCATAGAAACAAGTCACCAGAATTTTTGAGGAGTTCACAAATTATATTTCAATTGCTCGCTTGAGTTACTATTGCTGCTGTCACCACTATCAAAACTATCATATTACTTTGCTACTGATTACTTGCTGCAGATAATTAATCTCCAGGTGTGGTTGAATTGACAACTCGGCTGCTAATACCTTCAAATATTCTTTGGTTCCCCTTGTGTCGAATCTATAAATTTGGGTTGAATACTCTACCCTCGAAAACTGTTGCGATCCCCTATACTTGTGGGTTATCAGAGTAGACTTTTAAGATCCGTCTACAACCGTGTAAGGACGCTGGGCCTTAGCAATCGCTAAACAACCTCTGAGAGGTTATTGACCATGCTAGAGCACGATCAACCAGACCACAAGGGTGTGTTTCCTGCAAGCAAACGAAGAACAAGCAAGAAACTGAGATTGTATATTGCGAATATAAGATGAAAGCTTTATTGATCAAGGTGGTGTTCTTTGATGTCTTGATCTGGTCATTGAACCCAAACGAAGTACACGAAGTTGCGGCTATGGCGAACTTTAATCTAAGCAAAACCCGAAGTCTAAATGACACCCTAAGGGCTGTATATATGGAGGAAGAGGGGGGAGGGATTTTGTGACCCCTTGGAGGAGGGATCCGAAACCAACCATAACTCTTGTTTGCCCACACATACGGACTCTAAAAATAGTCGATACTCAAGTATTTCAAAATTACAAGGGCCTGGCCCAAAAATAAGGTGGCGCAGCAGGTATTATAAGCTATGGACGAAATTTATGAAAGGCATCTTGTATATTTCGTCCATGTCCTTGTATGTCATCAAGGAGGCTTCAAAGTACTGAAATGTGCACTAGAAACGCCATTCTGGTTCCCTTCGCGTGCGCCTTCATCTCCATGCTTGTTTCTGCTCCAGTGTTCATCCCTCTTGTCCATGCTAGGCCCTCGATACGTCCATTTTGCATCAAGATTTTCTATTGTTATTTATAATGTTTTTATACATAATAATGCTTTATGGAGTAATTCTAATGCCTTTTCTTTCATAATATGCAAGGTTTACACAAAGAGGGAGAATGCCGGCAGCTGGAATTCTGGACCTGAAAAAGCTACGTCAAAGCTGCCTATTCTGCACAACTCCAAATGAGCTAAAAATTTACGGAGAATTATTTTGGAATATATGAAAAATACTAGAGCAAATAACTACTGGAAGGGGGCCACCTGGTGACCACAAGACACCAGGGCGCGCCAGGCCCCCCAGGCGCGCCCTGGTGGGTTGTGGTTCCCAGCCCACCTCCGGTGCCCATCTTCTGGTATATAAGTCATTTTGACCTAGAAAAAATAAGGAGAGGACTGTGGGAACGGAGCACCGCCGTCTCGAGGCGGAACTTGGCCAGAACAACTTTTGCCCTCCGACGGAGTGGTTCTGCCAGGGGAACTTCCCTCCTGGAGAGGGAAATCGAGGCCATCGTCATCACCAACAACCCTCTGATCTTTGGGAGGCCAATCTCCATCAACATCTTCAACAACACCATCTCCTCTCAAACCCTAGTTCATCTCTTGTGTTCAATCTTTGTACCAGAACCTCATATTGGTACCTGTGGGTGACTAGTAGTGTTGATTACATCTTGTAGTTGATTACTATATGGTTTATTTCGTGCAAGATTACACGTTTAGATCCATTATGCTATTAATACCCCCCTGATCTTGAGCATTGTCGGAGTTCTGGGAACCAGGGTACCCAGACCTGCCTGCCTGCGGCCCATGGCATGGCTCCATCGATGGCCTGGTATGGCCCATCTTCAGCTTCGGCAAGACAAGACTCTCACGAGGGGCCAAGCCTCGCGAGGTAGACATTCCTCTGGAGGAAGCGGCCTCCCTAGGCTGGTTCCCAAGGAGCGGAGATTCCTATGCAACCGCTCACCTCATGTGGTTGAGGTGACTCAAGCCATGACGACCAAGGCCAGGCGGGCACAGAGTGGCAGGTTTCCTCTTTGGTGCTAAGGAGGAAAGCGCAGGCGCGGGGTCACGAGGAATCAACCAAAGGTTTCCGTTCCTATGCAACGAGACCAAGACCTCCAGGACAGTAGGACGGATGTCATCACCGAGCCCACCACGGCGTCACAACCAGAAGCTTTGCAGGCGAAGATCACCTTTCGTCAGGATACGATGTACTACTTGTCCCCTTTCAAAGTTGGCCACTTTGGGCGTCAGGACCCCGATCCTAAGTCACACCGATCTAGCATGTAACACATCATATCACTTTGCGGCCTCACGCACGGTATTCCCACAGGTGCCACCTTACCTCGCCCGGGACCGTTTGCGCCTTTTGGCTCACGTATATGATAGTGTCGCTAGCATCCATATGACAAAGAACCCGGGCCGACATGACTAGTCATGAACCCAAAGTGTTACTAACTTAAGGGGACAGGCATACATGAAACAACATCAAGCATGTCGGTCAGCAGCGTGTGAATCCGGGCTGTAGCAACTGGGCTAACAGGACTCCGGGAACCCGTGCTGTAGCAGGATAACAGGACTCTGGATGTCATCGCGTGACATTTCCCTGAAGGGATGGACACATGAACGAAGTGTTTCACATGCCAGCCAGTCTAGGTGTTCCGGAGCAGTAGTGCTGGGCTAGCAGGACTCCGGTAAACCGGGCTGTAGCGGACTACCAAGGCTCAGTGGAAGCACCAGACTACATTTCCCCATAAGAGAGGCTACCAAGGATAAACAACTAGGTTGTCGGATCCCACACACACCAAGCATTTCAATCATACAAACAATATGCTCGATATGTGCAAATACAACATGGCATCACAACAAGACTCTATGACTCAGAGTATTTATTCATTAGGCTCCGAGGAGCCAAGTATTACAAACATGGGTCTCATGACCCAACATACAGAGCATACAAGCAACAAGCACATGTGGAAGCTTAACTTGTCTGAGTACAGACAACTACAAATGAAAAAGGCTGAGAAGCCTGACTATCTACAAGATCCTGCTGAGGGCACAAGATCGTAGCTAAGGTAACAAGCTAAACGTAGAAGTCCACACGGAACTACTAGCGAGACTGAAGTCTCTCTGCAAAACATAAATTAAGCAAACGTGAGTACAAATGTACCCAACAAGACTTACATCAGAACTAACTACATATACATCGGTATCAATAAAGGGGTGATGGAGTTTGACTGCAGCAAGCCAGCTTTGACTCGGTGGCTATCCTGAGCTACGACTTCAAATAACTCTTTTGAGGCGGTGCACACGAGTCCACATATTCACCATATCAATACACCACTATGGATCCGCTCTCGTCTCCCTACGAGAACGCCATCCATAGCACTCACGCTTATCTTGAGCATTTTAGAGTATCCACTTTCACTTGTCTATGAACTGTACATGCAACCCAGAAGTCCTTTACCGCGGACACGGCTATTCGAATAGATCATTTATAACCCTGCAGGGGTGTACTTTCTTCACACACGCTCTCGCCACTTACCACCATGTACACGTCGTGTATCTCGGCAACCTTCAAGCGAAAGCCTGGCGAGGGAGTCGGCCACGACCTAACTAACCACACAAGTCTCTAGTCCAGGTTTATTGCCTATTCGGGTTCCATCCACGAGGAGATCCGGCCGGGGTTTCGCTCACAGCCCCAAACGATGTGTGCAGGGTTCCCGAGACACCAAACGGGCACCCGGTACACCGGGCCACGGTGTATCTACCGCATCATAGCCCACCCCTAGGGTCAGCGCTACGCACGGCCTCCAACACATATCCTACAAACACCAGAAACTAGTTGCAACTCCTGGATAGAGATCAAGGCGATTAATAAGTCGAGAGAGTCAATTAAGGATCCCAATGTGTGGCAGTAGCTGTTCATGGATCACAAACACAGAACTCAGTTCTTGAGGACGGTTTCAATGAGACAACCCACCATGTACTCCTACATGGCCTCTCACCGCTACATTTACCAAATCGTGTTCACACACTTAGCTCTCAACAGTAGGACATGTTCACCACATTTCAGTTCATCCCCGATGAATCGGACCTGACTCGACTCTAAGCAGTAGCAGGCATGACAAACAAGCATGAATGAGTAGGCACATCAGGGCTCAAACAATTCCTACTCATGCTAGTGGGTTTCATCTATTTACTGTGGTAATGACAGGTCATGCAGAGGAAAGGGGTTCAACTACCGCAGCATGTAACAGTTGAATCATTGTTGTCCTAATAAAAGAGAGCAGGAGCGAGAGAGTGGGATTGTATCGAAATGAACAAGGGGGGTTTTGCTTGCCTGGCACTTCTGAAGATAGTATAGCTCTTCATCGGTGTCATCGAACTCTTCGTCGGAACATACGTCTACCGAGGGGGAACAACACCGGCAAACAGAGAAGGAACACAATCAATGCAATGCAACAATATGATGCATGAATGTGACATGGCAACATGATGTGATTTGAGCTAATGCAGCTATCAACAGAAGGATTTGAGTTGATTTGAACCAAAGGTTCAAATTCAAATTCAAACTATGAATTTCCAAAGTGAATTAACATGTTTTGATTTAAACAACAAGGTTAAGTTGTTTAAACATGCATGAAACCAGTTCAGATGGATAGATTAGATTTTTTTGATCATTTTTCATATATAAATTATTTCATTTGGAGTTACGTTTGAATTTCTATGAATTTTTGAAGCTTTGCTAGTTTTCTGGAATTTCCTGGATTATTTTTAATCCAGAAAATGATTAATGACGTCAGCACTGCGTCAGGGTGATGTCAGCAGGTCAACTGGGTCACCCAGGGTCAAACCTGACCAGTGGGGTCCACTGGTCAGTGACAAAGTGCTGGTTAGTGTCGCCGACAGGTGGGGTCCGGTCAACAGACACGTGAGCAAGTCAATACTGATGTGTGGGGTCGGTCAACGTGTGACGTGGCCTGGTCAAACTGACCTGTGGGGCCCGTGGAGGTTAGTTTAATCTAAACAGAAACAAAAGCCGGGTTAATTAGGGCATGGGGCCCATCTGTCATTGACCTAGGGTTGGACTAATAGCGTAATTTACTAAACTAATCTGCCATGTCAGCATCGCCGGAGCCTGGCCGGCGGCGACCAAAACGACGGCGGCGCGGCTCGAAAACGTGCTACGGGTGGCGGCTGGATGCGCGGAGACCACCGGGACGTAGCCCGTGCTCTCCCGCATCCAGAGGGGCAGGTGGGTGGCCGCGGGGGCGCCGGAGCTCGCCGAAGCGGAGCTCGTAGCGGCGGCCGGAGCTCGGGCATCAATGGGTTAGGCGCTACGGAGCTCGGGAGGGGAAACGGTTAGTGGCTACGGGCTCGTGGAGGGACGCTGAGCACATTGATGTGCTTGCCCGCGAGCTACAACGTCTGAAACAACGGCGGCGACATGGCTGTGCGGCGGTGAGCTTCGGGCACGGTGGCGCTAGCGCTAGAGGACGTGCGGGGTGACGGTGATAGGGGCAAAACGAAGAGGGGCTCACCCCGCGTCGTTTGGAGGCGTCACAGAGCTCGGGGGAGGCCGGACGGCGATGTGGCGTTGCCGGTGATCTCGCGCTGGAGGTTGAAGACGACGGTGATGGCGGCGTTGCAGGGGCTCCCACGGTGCGTTGCTCGGCGAGGAGGAAGAGGTGGTCGAGGCAGAGCTCGTGGTCAGCTCCAGGCGTCGAGGGAGAGGCAATAGCCATGGCTACGGTGAGCGACGGCGACGGTGGCGCTCGGGTGGGGCGGTGCAGAGGCGAGGGAGAGAACAGGGGATCGAGGGAGCGAGTCAAACGGATTGGGACCGCATCGAGGAGGGGATTCGCGGCGTCGTGCTGTCCTCGGATGCAGGCAGGCAGCCTGGTGGCGTGGCGCTCGCGCGCGCCCGTGTGTTGTCTCTGCCTCTGCCTACTGGCAGAGGTGGGAGACGACTGGCAACGGCCAGGTGGGCTAGGCCGGCTCCTGGGCCGCACAGGTAAGTGGCCCAGGTACTATCTCTCTCTCTCTCTCTCTCTGTTGTTTTCTATTAAACTCTGTTTTCTATTTTCTACAATCTGTTTTGGCTTTAATAAAATACTAAAGCATTTTGTAAAATCTTGAAATAATCTCTGGACACTTTCTGAATTATTTCAGTGGCCCACATTTAGTTTCAGAATTATTTGAGCATTTAAAATAGTTATAACAAGTAAATTCTCAAATTCAAATACACTAAGATTTAATTCAAAAATCCAGAAATGTCCTAGAATTATGTGCATAATTTTTGGCAGAGATTTTCACCTTTATCAAAAATCATGAACTTTTCTAAGGAGCATTTTGGGTTTATTGAAAATATTTTTAATTGAACCTAGTTGAATTCATTAGGTGCTAGGGTTTGAACATCCCCAATTCAAATTCTTTTGAATTTAGACATGATGCATGGATGCAGATGCAACTGTTTCACTCAGGTATTCTAGGGCTGTGACAACTCACCCCCACTAAACAAGAATCTCATCCCGAGATTCAAGACGTGAGGTAAGAAGACAAGAGCCAACACAATCTTCACGATCCAGGTTGCACTTCGTAAGAACGTTGATTCGTCACCATCTTTGTCTCAACGTCTTGCTTCGGAAACTTCAACCAACACGACAATGAGAGAGAAAAAAAGGAAAACTCTAGAAGAGTCGATCTTCTCGAGGATCGAACAATTCAGGATCAACTCGGAATGAGATGTAGAAACATCTCTTGAGCTGAGAGACAAAACACATATGAGGAGAGATGGGAAGAAGCAGATGACGAAGGTTCAAATTGGTAGGCAACAATTCCATGCTTAGGTAGGATGGTGAATGGTTTCAAGATAGCGATGAAATAATTGCCATGATTCCATTACGGGACACCTCGGGGGAGGTGACTCGTAGAATTATTCCCTTAAGTGGCAAAAAGAATTACTTTTTGTACAGAGATCATTGAAACTCCCTATACCAGCCTAAGGAAAATAACAATTGATCGTTTCAAAGAGTTCGAAGAAATGACATACTCAAACTAGAATGGATGATGTGGACTACCTTGTTGAAGACAACGCAATGGATGATTTTTTGCTTATCACTGAAAATGGATGGGACCCATGGTAGGACCACTTTTGAAGATGATCCTGAATAACAGTTACTGAGAAGGCAAACCATAGAAAAATGGCACAATGGCGGTGCAAGCTGGGAACAAAATGCAAATGCTGGGAATGTTCCAACCATCATATCTGCCTGAGATTCAGATCTGGTTGGTAACAGAATATTTCAGACGTCATTTTTGTAAAAGAAAGTTTGCAACACAAACCGACGAGATGACGTTGTGAGATTCTCGGGAAATGAACTACGATAGCAAGCTCCAAAATATGAGTTGGTTCTGCTACATACATGTGAGCATGTTGTCCAAGACAAGCATGACCACATAGTAGTCTTATAATAAAACTCTACCGAGTTCAGGTGGGGAACCATCATCAAGGATTTCGAAGTCTTTACGCAAGTCCATGGATTAGATCCCAAGCATAGACTTCTTTTCCTTGAACAAGTCAATCAGTGGCTTGGTGTGCTAGGGATTCATATAGAATGAAGGTTGCAAGTCTCCAGACCACAGAATACTTCGCACATGTGCATGACCGATTTGGGATGATTCCAAAGAAAGCAACATTGACTTTCTCAAATCCACGACGGCAACTTGCATCAGATGCACGTGAATTAGGGAAAGTCACGTCTCTCATCCGTACATATGCTTCATGAGCGGGTCATGAAGATAATGCTTATAAAAGTTTCCAACACTAGCGTAATGTTCAACAAAATCATGGAGAGGACATGAATGTTGTCGATGGGCTCAACAACAATTCTTCCTGCTTTCCATACGATGGAATTTCACAATCATGTGAACAAGGTGATAGCATTGGTCAGACTCAAAAGATATAATGGTGTATGCTCGAGGGACAACCGCGAGTAAGACAACATTACGAACATCGTTGGTTCTGATTTGATTTGACAATAGCGCATACTCAAATCAAGGTTTGGACAAGGCAATAGATCCAATCACTGATCACGAGGACCAATTGATGAGGTTATCATCTTTCTTCAACACACACACACAAAAGATATCCCTTAGGGATGAACTAAGTCAGGTAAGCTTTATCTTCCAACTCTCCAAGTTGTTGTTTAACTTAACCAACTAGCTCAGGGGTATCCAACACGGATTCTTGGAGAAGGGGTGATTTATAAGAAAACCAACTTGATCACAAACTCAACATAGCGGTCAGGTGACAACCAGGTAATACTTCCGAGAAGATCTTCGGAAAATCATGAACCACCATATGTCACTAAGCTCGAGAACAATCTTGCTTCTCAGGTAAGACGATATGATCAAATAAGCAAGGATTGGCACTATCCTAACTCATTGATCGAAAAGTGCACTGGAAATAAGGCTAGGTAGCACGATCAACCTTAGGGTGATGATTCAAAAATCAACACGCTAAGAATGAGGTTATTGTCCATTTAACTACCAAGCAACAGAGTTGCTAGGAGTATAGATTTCATGCATCACGATTCACTTGTCGGCGTTCCGGTTACAATAACACGGGGACCGAGGAATGAATAATGATGGCAAGCAGTATCACTGTATCAAGAGTTCATAGGATGGTGTGCAATTTCCATGACATTCTTGATATAAAGATGGTAATACTCCAAGGTAGAACAGAATCAAAAGCTGGATTGGCATTTGATTTGCAGATTACAACTGCTTTGACCCAATCCTGGATATGGATGAGGTACTGGAGTTTGTTTCTCCTAGTCATTCTAGAATAGAATGGCTTGACGAACCACAAGAGTAATAGGCATCGATAACACGAGTGCACGACTACTCCTGACTACAAATTGATAGACGGTGGTCAGAAAACAACTAATGAGGGACAACTCAAAGAACATATGATTTTATGAGTTATGGATGCATGGATTAGCATGTTATTTCTTCTGGATAACCCTTGCAGAAAGGTTGAACTGGCAGAGTCACAATATAGAATGGAGAACTCATCGAGAGCACTCCTGTTGTGATCTTTTGGTTCAAGAGAACTCCTGCCATATTTGTTCATGGTATTGGAAGAACGATGTACCACGGACCTCGAGGACTGTCGCAAAGGTTACTAATATCCTAAAGGAACTAGCAAACACTATCAACACGAGGTAAGTAGAGTGAATCTCGGGTTCAAAAACCCAGGAATAGAATGCCTACTAAGTAAGTGGCATCACGGGATGCTTCCGAGAATGATGGCCAGAATCATCACACTGGGACACAAACATGGCTAGATTACTAGGTAATCTTCTAAGACACCTAGGGTCATAATAATAACTCCAACATATATGTCGAGGCAACAGAGTACCTCAACTCGGCGATTAGTGTGGTTAATCTGGCCCAAAGAGACATCAGGAACGGAAAGAAAGGAGTTGCATATGCATCAGACTATTTAGAAATCTAGGATGACTCGGACAGCATAATGGCTGTAAATGCTCAGAAAGATTTGAGACATCCTGCAAAATGGTGGCATAACCACTCAACATCACAATATCAAGGTTCTGAGGCCAGCTATGAACATACGGAAGTAGTAGAAACTGAATTGAGACTTGAATCCATCAATCCTATAAGTCTACGGATTAGTAACACGTGATCCTGATAGAAAGATGAGAAGCCTAGTTCTTAAACCTCGTCGAAAAAAATAGGTTGACTCAAATCAGAAGGGCATAAGGTAAAGAAGTAAAAAGAGCCTTACGTTCCCTTCCACAATAAATTCCCTTACATAACTAAAGAATTTCTAGACTCAACTTCGACCAGTTTGGCTTGGTAATCCTACAGGCAGTCAGGCTCTGATACCAAAGCTATCAGGACCCCGATCCTAAGTCACACCAATCTAGCATGTAACGCATCATATCACTTTGTGGCCTCACGCACGGTATTCCCACGGGTGCCACCTTACCTGGCCCAGGACCGTTTGCGCCTTTTGGCTCACGTATATGATAGTGTCGCTAGCATCCATATGACAAAGAACCCGGGCCGACATGACTAGTCGTGAACCCAAAGTGGCACTAATTTACGGGGAGAGGCATACATGAAACAACATCGAGCATGTCGGTCAGCAGCTTGTGAATCGGGGCTGTAGCAACTGGCTAAAAGGACTTCGGGAACCCGGGCTGTAGCAGGCTAACAGGACTCCAGATGTCATCGCGTGACATTTCCCCGAAGGGACACACACAGGAACGAAGTGTTTCACATGCCGGCCAGTCTAGGTGTTCCGGAGCAGTAGTGCTGGGCTAGCAGGACTCCGGTTAACTGGGCTGTAGCGGACTACCAAGGCTCAGTGGAAGCACCAGACTACATTTCCCCATAAGAGAGGCTACCAAGGATAAACAACTAGGTTGTCGGATCCCACACATACCAAGCATTTCAATCATACACACAATATGCTCGATATGTGCAAATACAACATGGCATCACAACAAGACTCTACGACTCAGAGTATTTATTCATTAGGCTCCGAGGAGCCAAGTATTGCAAACAAGGGTCTCATGACCCAACATACAGAGCATACAAGCAACAAGCACATGCAGAAGCTTAACTTGTCTGAGTACAGACAACTACAAATGAAAAAGGCTGAGAAGCCTAACTATCTACAAGATCCTGTTGAGGGCACAAGATCGTAGCTGAGGTAACAAGCTAAACGTCGAAGTCCACGCGGAACTACTAGCGAGGCTGACGTCTCTCTGCAAAACATAAATTAAGCAAACGTGAGTACAAATGTACCCAGCAAGACTTACATCAGAACTAACTACATACGCATCGGTATCAATAAAGGGGTGATGGAGTTTGACTGCAGCAAGCCAGCTTTGACTCGGTGGCTATCCTGAGCTACAACTGCAAATAACTCTTTTGAGGTGGCGCACACGAGTCCACATATTCACCATATCAATACACCACTATGGATCCGCTCCTGTCTCCCTACGAGAACGCCATCCATAGCACTCACGCTTATCTTGCGCATTTTAGAGTATCCACTTTCACTTGTCTATGAACTATACAGGCAACCCAGAAGTCCTTTACCGCGGACACTGCTATTCGAATAGATCATTTATAACCCTGCAGGGGTGTACTTCACACACGCTCTCGTCACTTACCACCATGTACACGTCGTGTATCTCAGCAACCTTCAAGCGGAAGCCTGGCGAGGGAGTCGGCCACGACCTGACTAACCACACAAGTCTCTAGTCCAGGTTTATCGCCTATTCGGGTTCCATCCGCGAGGAGATCCGGCATGGGTTTCGCTCACAGCCCCAAACGATGTGTGCAGGGTTCCCGAGACACCAAACGGGCACCCGGTACCCCGGGCCACGGTGTATCTACCGCATCATAGCCCACCCCTAGGGTCAGCGCTATGCACGACCTCCAACACATATCCTACAAACACCAGAAACTAGTTGCAACTCGTGGACAGAGATCAAGGTGATTAATAAGTCGAGAGAGTCAATTAAGGATCCCAATGTGTGGTAGTAGTTGTTCATGGATCGCAAACACAGAACTTAGTTCCTGAGGACGGTTTCAATGAGACAACCCACCATGTAGTCCTACATGGCCTCACACCGCTACCTTTACCAAATCGTGTTCACACACTTAGCTCTCAACAGTAGGACATGTTCACCACATTTCAATTCATCCCCGATGAATCAGACCTGACTCAACTCTAAGCAGTAGCAGGCATGACAAACAAGCATGAATGAGTAGGCACATCAGTGCTCAAACAATTCCTACTCATGCTAGTGGGTTTCATCTATTTACTGTGGCAATGACAGGTCATGCAGAGGAAAGGGGTTAAACTACCGCAGCATGTAACAGTTGAATCGTTGTTGTCCTAATGCAATAAAAGAGAGCAGGAGCGAGAGAGTGGGATTGTATCGGAATGAACAAGGGGGGTTTTGCTTGCCTGGCACTTCTGAAGATAGTATAGCTTTTCATTGGTGTCATCGAACTCATCGTCGGAACATACATCCACCGAGGGGGAACAACACCGGCAAACAGAGAAGGAACACAATCAACACAATGTGACAATATGATGCATGAATGTGACATGGCAACATGATGTGATTTGAGCTAATGCAGCTAGCAACAGAAGGGTTTGAGTTGAATTGAACCAAAGGTTCAAATTCAAACTATGAATTTCCAAAGTGCGTTAACATGTTTTGATTTAAACAGCAAGGTTAAGTTGTTTAAACATGCATGAAACCAGTACAGATGGATAGATTAGATTTTTCTGATCATTTTTCATATATTAATTATTTCTTTTGGAGTTACGGTCGAATTTCTATGAATTTTTGAAGCGTTGCTAGTTTTCTGGAATTTCCTGGATAATTTTTAATCCAGAAAATGATTAATGACGTTAGCACTGCGCCAGGGTGATGTCAGTAGGTCAACTGGGTCGCCCATGGTCAAACCTGACCAGTGGGGTCCACTGGCCAGTGACAAAGTGTTGGTTAGTGTCGCCGACAGGCGGGGTCCGGTCAACAGACACGTGAGCAAGTCAATACTGACGTGTGGGGTCGGTCCACGTGTGACGTGGCCTGGTCAAACTGACCTGTGGGGCCCGTGGAGGTTAGTTTAATCTAAACAGATACAAAAGCCGGGTTAATTAGGGCATGGGGCCCATCTGTCATTGACCTAGGGTTGGACTAATAGCGTAATTTACTAAACTAATCTGCCACGTCAGCGTCGCCGGAGCCTGGCCGGCGGCGACCAAAACAACGGCGGCGCGGCTCGGAAACGTGCTACGGGTGGCGGATGGATGCGCGGAGACCACTGGGATGTAGCCCGTGCTCTCCCGCATCCAGAGGGGCAGGTGGGTGGCCGCGGGGGCGCCGGAGCGGAGCTCGTGGCGACGGCCGGAGCTCGGGCATCAGTGGGTTAGGTGCTACGGAGCTCGGGAGGGGAAACGGTTAGTGGCTATGGGCTCGTGGAGGGATGCTGAGCACATTGATGTGCTCGCCCGCGAGCTACAGCGTCTGAAACGACGGCGGCGACATGGCTGTGCGGCGGCGAGCTTCGGGCACGGTGGCGCTAGCGCTAGAGGACGTGCGGGGTGACGGTGATATGGGCAAAACGAAGAGGGGCTCACCCCGCGTCATTTGGAGGCGTCAGAGAGCTCGGGGGAGGCCGGACAGCGACGTGGCGTTGCCGGCGATCTCGGGCGCTGGAGGTTGAAGACGACGGTGATGGCGGCGTTGCAGGGGCTCCCGCGGTGCGTTGCTCGGCGAGGAGAAAGAGGTGGTCGAGACGGAGCTCGTGGTCAGCTCCAGGGGGCGAGGGAGAGGCGATAGCCATGGCTACGGTGAGCGACGGCGACGGTGGCGCTCGGGTGGGGCGGTGCAGAGGTGAGGGAGAGAACAGGGGATCGAGCGAGCGAGTCAGACGGATTGGGACGGCACTGAGGAGGGGATTCACGGCGTCGCGCTGTCCTCGGACGCAGGCAGGCAGCCTGGTGGTGTGGCGCTCGCGCGCGCCCGTGCGCGCCCGTGCGTTGTCTCTGCCTCTGCCTACTAGCAGAGGTGGGAGACGACTGGCAACGGCCAGGTGGGCTAGGCCGGCTCCTGGGCCGCACAGGTAAGTGGCCCAGGTACTATCTCTCTCTCTCTCTCTGTTGTTTTCTATTAAACTCTGTTTTCTATTTTCTGCAATCTATTTTGGCTTTAATAAAATACTAAAGCATTTTGTAAAATCCTAAAATAATTTGTGGACACTTTATGAATTATTTCAGTGGCCCACATTTAGTTTCAGAATTATTTGAGCATTTAAAATAGTTATAGCAAGTAAATGCTCAAATTCAAATACACTAAGATTTAATTCAAAAATCTAGAAATGTCCTAGAATTATGTGCATAATCTTTGGCAGAGATTTTCACCTTTATCAAAAATCATGAACTTTTCTAAGGAGCATTTTGGGTTTATTGAAAATATTTTTAATTGAACCTAGTTGAATTCATTAGGTGCTAGGGTTTGAACATCCCCAATTCAAATTCTTTTGAATTTAGACATGATGCATGGATGCAGATGCAACTATTTCACTCAGGTATTCCAGGGCTGTGACGGTGGGATCCCTTCCCACCTTCGATGCGTTGTCGTTGGTGGTGAGGAAGAGGACCGAGGCCACTATAAATATAGCTTAGCCACCACCATACGAGGGGATCACTACAACAGGAACCCCCCTACAGCAACACATCGATGCGTTGTTGTATGTCCGTATAAGATTTGCAATGTTCTACACCAACGGATTAATATGTGTTGTCGTTGGTGGTGTTGCAAGGGTTTACAACAACGTATATGCATCCGTTGGTAAACAACGCCTAGAAATGTTGGTATCTAGCAACGTATAGGGTTAGAGTCTAACAACACTACATATGTGTTGCTGGTCACCGTGCACAAAGGCTTTTCAAATGGATATCCTACCCAATCCAACCCAATATGGGTTGGGCTTTTGAAATGGGCATATATATAATATTGCCATCTAGCCCAACATGGGTTGACCAGTCAACATTTCTATTAGGCCGTTACCATCTCTGCTATTTTTTGTTGGAAAAAATCTCTACAATTATTAGCTGGCTCAATTCCATAGAGGCTACTTTTTCCATTGACCAAGTCAATTACCCAACACAGGGTATTTTTGTTGGGGAACGTAGTAATTTCAAAAAATTTCCTACGCACACGCAAGATCATGGTGATGCATAGCAACGAGAGGGGAGAGTGTTGTCCACGTACCCTCTTAGCCGACAGCGGAAGCGTTATCACAACGCAGTTGATGTAGTCGTACGTCTTCACGATCCGACCGATCAAGTGCCGAACGCACGGCACCACGTCCCTCGAACTCCGATCCAGCCGAGTGTTGAGGGAGAGTTTCGTCAGCACGACGGCGTGGGGACGATGATGATGTTCCACCGACGCAGGGCTTCGCCTAAGCTCTGCAACGGTATTATTGAGGTGTAATATGGTGGAGGGGGGCACCGCACACGGCTAAAATATCGTATATCAAGTGTGTTTAGAGGTGCCCCCTGCCCCCGTATATAAAGGAGCAAGGGGGAGGCCGGCTGCCCTAGGCGCGCCAAGGAGAGGGGGGGAGTCCTCCTCCTAGTAGGAGTAGGACTCCCCTTTCCTAGTCCAACGAGGAAAAGAGGGGGGGAAGGAAAGAGAGGGAGAGGGAGAGGGAGAGGGAAAGGGGGCTGCGCCCCCCTCTCCTAGTCCAACTAGGATTCCTCCTGGGAGGGGGCGCACCACCTCCTGGCTGCTGCCCTCTCTCTCCCCTCAAGGCCCACTAAGGCCCAATACTTCCCTGGGGGGTTCCGGTAACCCTCCGGCACTCCGGTTTAATCCGAAACTTCTCCGGAACACTTCCGGTGTCCGAATATAGTCGTCCAATATATCAATCTTTATGTCTTGACCATTTCGAGACTCCTCGTCATGTCCGTGATCACATCCGGGACTCCGAACAACCTTCGGTACATCAAAACATATAAACTCATAATATAACTGTCATCGTAACGTTAAGCGTGCGGACCCTTCGGGTTCGAGAACTATGTAGACATGACCGAGACACCTCTCCGGTCAATAACCAATAGCGGAACCTGGATGCTCATATTGGTTCCCACATATTCTACGAAGATCTTTATCGGTCAAACCGCATAACAACATACGTTGTTCTCTTTGTCATCGGTATCTTACTTGCCCGAGATTCAATCGTCGGTATCTCGATACCTAGTTCAATCTCGTTACCGGCAAGTCTCTTTACTCGTTCCGTAATACATCATCCCGCAACTAACTCATTAGTCACAATGCTTGCAAGGCTTATAGTGATGTGCATTACCGAGTGGGCCCAGAGATACCTCTCCGACAATCGGAGTGACAAATCCTAATCTCGAAATACGCCAACCCAACAAGTACCTTTGGAGACACCTGTAGAGCACCTTTATAATCACCCATTTACGTTGTGACGTTTGGTAGCACACAAAGTGTTCCTCCAGTAAACGGGAGTTGCATAATCTCATAGTCATAGGAACATGTATAAGTCATGAAGAAAGCAATATCAACATACTAAACGATCGGGTGCTAAGCTAACGGAATGGGTCATGTCAATCACGTCATTCTCCTAATGAGGTGATCCCGTTAATCAAATGACAACTCATGTCTATGGCTAGGAAACATAACCATCTTTGATTAACGAGCTAGTCAAGTAGAGGCATACTAGTAACACTCTGTTTGTCTATGTATTCACACATGTATTATGTTTCCGGTTAATACAATTCTAGCATGAATAATAAACATTTATCATGATATAAGGAAATGTATAATACTCTATTATTACCTCTAGGGCATATTTCCTTCAGTCTCCCACTTGCACTAGAGTCAATAATCTAGATTACATAGTAATGATTCTTACACCCATGGAGTCTTGGTGCTGATCATGTTTTGCTCGTGGAAGAGGCTTAGTCAACGGGTCTGCAACATTCAGATCCGTATGTATCTTGCAAATTTCTATGTCTCCCACCTGGACTAAATCCCGGATGGAATTGAAGCGTCTTCTGATGTGCTTGGTTCTCTTGTGAAATATGGATTCCTTTGCTAAGGCAATTGCACCAGTATTGTCACAAAAGATTTTCATTGGTCCCGATGTACTAGGTATGACACCTAGATCGGATATGAACTCCTTCATCCAGACTCCTTCATTTGCTGCTTCCGAAGCAGCTATGTATTCCGCTTCACACGTAGATCCCGCCACGACACTTTGCTTAGAACTGCACCAACTGACAGCTCCACCGTTCAATGTAAATACGTATCCGGTTTGCGATTTCGAATCGTCCGGATCAGTGTCAAAGCTTGCATCAACGTAACCACTTACGATGAGCTCTTTGTCACCTCCATAAACGAGAAACATATCCTTAGTCCTTTTCAGGTATTTCAGGATGTTCTTGACCGCTGTCCAGTGATCCACTCCTGGATTACTTTGGTACCTTCCTGCTAAACTTATAGCAAGGGACACATCAGGTCTGGTACACAGCATTGCATACATGATAGAGCCTATGGCTGAAGCATAGGGAACATCTTTCATCTTCTCTCTATCTTCTGCAGTGGTCGGGCATTGAGTCTTACTCAATCTCACACCTTGTAGTACAGGCAAGAACCCTTTCTTTGCTTGATCCATTTTGAACTTCTTCAAAACTTTGTCAAGGTATGTGCTTTGTGAAAGTCCAATTAAGCGTCTTGATCTATCTCTATAGATCTTAATGCCTAATATATATGCAGCTTCACCGAGGTCTTTCATTGAAAAACTCTTATTCAAGTATCCCTTTATGCTATCCAGAAATTCTATATCATTTCCAATCAGTAATATGTCATCCACATATAATATCAGAAATGCTATCGAGCTCCCACTCACTTTCTTGTAAATACAGGCTTCTCCAAAAGTCTGTATAAAACCAAATGCTTTGATCACACTATCAAAGCGTTTATTCCAACTCCGAGAGGCTTGCACCAGTCCATAAATGGATCGCTGGAGCTTGCACACTTTGTTAGCTCCCTTTGGATCGACAAAACCTTCCGGTTGCATCATATACAACTCTTCTTCCAGAAATCCATTCAGGAATGCAGTTTTGACATCCATTTGCCAAATTTCATAATCATAAAATGCGGCAATTGCTAACATGATTCGGACAGACTTAAGCATCGCTACGGGTGAGAAGGTCTCATCGTAGTCAATCCCTTGAACTTGTCGAAAACCTTTCGCAACAAGTCGAGATTTATAGACAGTAACATTACCATCAGCGTCAGTCTTCTTCTTGAAGATCCATTTATTTTCAATGGCTTGCCGACCATCGGGCAAGTCAACCAAAGTCCATACTTTGTTCTCATACATGGATCCCATCTCGGATTTCATGGCTTCAAGCCATTTTGCGGAATCTGGGCTCACCATCGCTTCTTCATAGTTCGTAGGTTCGTCATGGTCTAGTAACATGACCTCCAGAACAGGATTGCCGTACCACTCTGGTGCGGATCTTGACCTAGTTGACCTACGAGGTTCAGTAATAACTTGATCTGAAGTTTCATGATCTTTATCATTAACTTCCTCACTAATTGGTGTACGTGTCGCAGAAACTGATTTCTGCGATGATCTACTTTCCAATAAGGGAGCAGGTACAGTTACCTCATCAAGTTCTACTTTCCTCCCACTCACATCTTTCGAGAGAAACTCCTTCTCTAGAAAGGATCCATTCTTAGCAACGAATATCTTGCCTTCGGATCTGTGATAGAAGGTGTACCCAACAGTCTCCTTTGGGTATCCTATGAAGACACATTTCTCCGATTTAGGTTCGAGCTTATCAGGTTGAAGTTTCTTCACATATGCATCGCAACCCCAAACTTTAAGATACGACAACTTTGGTTTCTTGCCAAACCATAGTTCATAAGGCGTCGTCTCAACGGATTTCGATGGTGTCCTATTTAGAGTGAATGCAGCCGTCTCTAAAGCATAACTCCAAAACGATAGCGGTAAATCAGTAAGAGACATCATAGATCGCACCATATCTAATAAAGTACGATTACGACGTTCGGACACACCATTACGCTGTGGTGTTCCGGGTGGCGTGAGTCGCGAAACTATTCTGCATTGTTTCAAATGTAGGCCAAACTCGTAACTCAAATATTCTCCTCCACGATCAGATCGTAGGAATTTTATTTTCTTGTTACGATGATTTTCGACTTCACTCTGAAATTCTTTGAACTTTTCAAATGTTTCAGACTTATGTTTCATTAAGTAGATATACCCATATCTGCTCAAATCATCTGTGAAGGTGAGAAAATAACGATATCCGCCACGAGCCTCAATATTCATCGGACCACATACATCTGTATGTATGATTTCCAACAAATCTGTTGCTCTCTCCATAGTTCCGGAGAACAGTGTTTTGGTCATCTTGCCCATGAGGCACGGTTCGCAAGTACCAAGTGATTCAAAATCAAGTGATTCCAAAATTCCATCAGTATGGAGTTTCTTCATGCGCTTTACACCGATATGACCCAAACGGCAGTGCCACAAATAAGTTGCACTGTCATTATCAACTCTGCATCTTTTGGCTTTGACATTATGAATATGTGTATCACTACTATCGAGATTCATTAAAAATAGACCACTCTTCAAGGGTGCATGACCATAAAAGATATTATTCATATAAATAGAACAACCATTATTCTCTGATTTAAATGAATAACCGTCTCGCATTAAACAAGATCCAGATATAATGTTCATGCTCAACGCTGGCACCAAATAACAATTATTTAGGTCTAAAACTAATCCCGAAGGTAGATGTAGAGGTAGCGTGCCGGCGGCGATCACATCGACTTTGGAACCATTTCCCACGCGCATCGTCACCTCGTCCTTAGCCAATCTTCGCTTAATCCGTAGCCCCTGTTTCGAGTTGCAAATATTAGCAACAGAACCAGTATCAAATACCCAGGTGCTACTGCGAGTATTAGTAAGGTACACATCAATAACATGTATATCACATATACCTTTGTTAACCTTGCCATCCTTCTTATCCGCCAAATACTTGGGGCAGTTCCGCTTCCAGTGACCAGTCTGCTTACAGTAGAAGCACTTAGTTTCAGGCTTAGGTCCAGACTTGGATTTCTTCTCCTGAACAACAACTTGCTTGCTGTTCTTCTTGAAGTTCCCTTTCTTCTTCCCTTTGCCCTTTTTCTTGAAACTAGTGGTTTTACTGACCATCAACACTTGATGCTCCTTTTTGATTTCTACCTCCGCTGCCTTTAGCATTGCGAAGAGCTCGGGAATTGTCTTATCCATCCCTTGCATGTTATAGTTCATCACGAAGCTCTTGTAGCTTGGTGGCAGTGATTGAAGAATTCTGTCAATGACGCAATCATCCGGAAGTTGAACTCCCAGTTGAATCAAGTGATTATTATACCCAGACATTCTGAGTATATGCTCACTGACAGAACTATTCTCTTCCATCTTGCAGCTATAGAACTTATTGGAGACTTCATATCTCTCAATCCGGGCATTTGCTTGAAATATTAACTTCAACTCCTGGAACATCTCATATGCTCCATGACGTTCAAAACGTCGTTGAAGACCCGGTTCTAAGCCGTAAAGCATGGCACACTGAACTATTGAATAGTCATCAGCTTTGCTCTGCCAGACGTTCATAACTTCTGGCGTTGCTCTTGCAGGAGGCCTGGCACCTAGCGGTGCTTCCAGGACGTAATTCTTCTGTGCAGCAATGATGATAATCCTCAAGTTACGGACCCAGTCCGTGTAATTGCTACCATCATCTTTCAACTTAGCTTTCTCAAGGAACGCATTAAAATTCAACGGAACAACAGCACGGGCCATTTATCTACAATTAACATAGACAAGCAAGATACTATCAGGTACTAAGTTCATGATAAATTTAAGTTCAATTAATCATATTACTTAAGAACTCCCACTTAGATAGATATCCCTCTAATCATCTAAGTGATTACGTCATCCAAATCAACTAAACCATGTCCGATCATCACGTGAGATGGAGTAGTTTCAATGGTGAGCATCACTATGTTGATCATATCTACTATATGATTCACGCTCGACCTTTCGGTCTCCGTGTTCCGAGGCCATATCTGCATATGCTAGGCTCGTCAAGTTTAACCTGAGTATTCCGCGTGTGCAACTGTTTTGCACCCGTTGTATTTGAACGTAGAGCCTATCACACCCGATCATCACGTGGTGTCTCAGCACGAAGAACTTTCGCAACGGTGCATACTCAGGGAGAACACTTTTATCTTGAAATTTTAGTGAGAGATCATCTTATAATGCTACCGTCAATCAAAGCAAGATAAGATGCATAAAGGATTAACATCACATGTAATCAATATAAGTGATATGATATGGCCATCATCATCTTGTGCTTGTGATCTCCATCTCCGAAGCACCGTCATGATCACCATCGTCACCCGCGCGACACCTTGATCTCCATCGTAGTATCGTTGTCGTCTCGCCAACTAATTGCTTTTACGACTATCGCTACCGCTTAGTGATAAAGTAAAACTATAACATGGCGATTGCATTTCATACAATAAAGCGACAACCATAAGGCTCCTGCCAGTTGCCGATAACTCGGTTACAAAACATGATCATCTCATACAACAAATTATATCACATCATGTCTTGACCATATCACATCACAACATGCCCTGCAAAAACAAGTTAGACGTCCTCTACTTTGTTGTTGCATGTTTTACGTGGCTGCTACGGGCTTAGCAAGAACCGTTCTTACCTACGCATCAAAACCACAACGATAGTTTGTCAAGTTGGTGCTGTTTTAACCTTCGCAAGGACCGGGCGTAGCCACACTCGGTTCAACTAAAGTGAGAGAGACAGACACCCGCCAGTCACCTTTAAGCAACGAGTGCTCCGAACGGTGAAACCAGTCTCGCGTAAGCGTACGCGTAATGTCGGTCCAGGCCGCTTCATCTCACAATACCGCTGAACCAAAGTATGACATGCTGGTAAGCAGTATGACTTATATCGCCCACAACTCACTTGTGTTCTACTCGTGCATAGCATCAACGCATAAAACCAGGCTCGGATGCCACTGTTGGGGAACGTAGTAATTTCAAAAAATTTCCTACGCACACGCAAGATCATGGTGATGCATAGCAACGAGAGGGGAGAGTGTTGTCCACGTACCCTCGTAGACCGACAGCGGAAGCATTATCACAACGCGGTTGATGTAGTCGTACGTCTTCACGATCCGACCGATCAAGTACCGAACGCACGGCACCTCCGAGTTCTACACACGTTCAGCTCGATGACGTCCCTCGAACTCCGATCCAGCCGAGTGCTGAGGGAGAGTTTCGTCAGCACGACGGCGTGGTGACGATGATGATGTTCCACCGACGCAGGGCTTCGCCTAAGCTCTGCAACGGTATTATCGAGGTGTAATATGGTGGAGGGGGGCACCGCACACGGCTAAAATATCGTATATCAAGTGTGTTTAGAGGTGCCCCCTGCCCCCGTATATAAAGGAGCAAGGGGGAGGCCGGCTGCCCTAGGCGCGCCAAGGAGAGGGGGGGAGTCCTCCTCCTAGTAGGAGTAGGACTCCCCTTTCCTAGTCCAACTAGGAAAAGAGGGGGGGGAGGAAAGAGAGGGAGAGGGAGAGGGAAAGGGGGCTGCGCCCCCCTCTCCTAGTCCAACTAGGATTCCTCCTGGGAGGGGGTGCACCACCTCCTGGCTGCTGCCCTCTCTCTCCCCTCAAGGCCCACTAAGGCCCAATACTTCCCCGGGGGGTTCCGGTAACCCTCCGGCACTCCGGTTTAATCTGAAACTTCTCCGGAACACTTCCGGTGTCCGAATATAGTCGTCCAATATATCAATCTTTATGTCTTGACCATTTCGAGACTCCTCGTCATGTCCGTGATCACATCCGGAACTCCGAACAACCTTCGGTACATCAAAACATATAAACTCATAATATAATTGTCATCGTAACGTTAAGCGTGCGGACCCTTCGGGTTCGAGAACTATGTAGACATGACCGAGACACCTCTCCGGTCAATAACCAATAGCGGAACCTGGATGCTCATATTGGTTCCCACATATTCTACGAAGATCTTTATCGGTCAAACCGCATAACAACATACGTTGTTCCCTTTGTCATCGGTATGTTACTTGCCCGAGATTCGATCGTCGGTATCTCGATACCTAGTTCAATCTCGTTACCAGCAAGTCTCTTTACTCGTTCCGTAATACATCATCCCGCAACTAACTCATTAGTCACAATGCTTGCAAGGCTTATAGTGATGTGCATTACCGAGTGGGCCTAGAGATACTTCTCCGACAATCGGAGTGACAAATCCTAATCTCGAAATACGCCAACCCAACAAGTACCTTTGGAGACACCTGTAGAGCACCTTTATAATCACCCATTTATGCTGTGACGTTTGGTAGCACACAAAGTGTTCCTCCGGTAAACGGGAGTTGCATAATCTCATAGTCATAGGAACATGTATAAGTCATGAAGAAAGCAATAACAACATACTAAACGATCGGGTGCTAAGCTAACGGAATGGGTCATGTCAATCACGTCATTCTCCTAATGAGGTGATCCCGTTAATCAAATGACAACTCATGTCTATGGCTAGGAAACATAACCATCTTTGATTAACGAGCTAGTCAAGTAGAGGCATACTAGTGACACTCTGTTTGTCTATGTATTCACACATGTATTATGTTTCCGGTTAATACAATTCTAGCATGAATAATAAACATTTATCATGATATAAGGAAATATATAATACTCTATTATTGCCTCTAGGGCATATTTCCTTCAATTTTCACATCAGATGACAAATAATTACTCTATAAATATCAATGCCAATTCCACATCATGTTTCATAGTTCACATTCCCCATCAGCCAAAATAACACAAGCTATATATCAACCTGATACAACATGCAGCATCAATAGACACTAAGAAATATAATAACAAATGAGTTTTCTCTAGACTCTCAAACACAATTGTATAGCTCTCCTCTTGAAAGTTACATTTGTCGGAGGCCCTTTCTCATGGCATCTTGAAGCCAGCTAGGGTTGCTTTGGTCTTTATTTGTCCATCCCAACTTCTTGAAAGTGAGCTGCATATCATCCCATCAAAATAACAGGGCTAGAATCTGCAACAAAGATGTAAACATATCAGTAAGCATGAATTTCAAAAATATATCTACCATTGCAACAAAATTTTGAGTTTACAATTAACCATGTTCTCCTTTACTGTTGCTTATATAAATATTACCTAACAAAACACTACTTTTCATAATGTTCATGATGACATTTTACATACGCTGATAAGATAACCATATCCAAATGAAAATGATAATTACAGTTAGTGGTTCGAAATATCACTTTATCAACTAATCAGAACAAAAGAAGCCATGATCTTCCTCACACAAACCACCAAGATCATTACCATCAGGGATCTGCTTGTCAAATCAGGCACCAATTTTTGAACACCCATTTGTTCAAAAGCAAGCATTACTCTGCCTCGGTGACCATAGCTTGCCCCCCCAAAGACAAACCAAAAGATTTATCAACATGTATATGTTAAGAATATGGTCATCATGACAAAAAGGCAGTCTATGTTTTGTCTGAACTCTAATACACACATATATAGGCAAGACAACAAATTAATTATTGTTGCAAATGAGGTGATCATTGTTGATTGAGTTCTACAATGAATTCTACCATCTCTGTAGTTCTCGCTGTAATTGTGATAGAGGTAAATGTGTCCTGTCTTTCGATGAGATGGTGGCTATCGTTTTGGAGGAAGTCGACTTTGATGATCCGACTACGAACATGCGAGGACGTCACGCCTTAGCAATCGCTAAACCAACTCCGAGAGGTTATTGACCACGCTGGAGCACGATCAACCTGGCCACGAAGGTTTGTTTCCTGCAGGCAAACGAAGAACAAGCAAGAAACTAAGATTGCAATCTGGATATTGCAAATATAAGAGGAAAGCTTTATTGATCAAGGTGGGGTTCTGTGACGCCTTTGT
Organism: Triticum aestivum; assembly: GCF_018294505.1. Classification (NCBI taxonomy): domain Eukaryota; kingdom Viridiplantae; phylum Streptophyta; class Magnoliopsida; order Poales; family Poaceae; genus Triticum; species Triticum aestivum. The sequence continues at coordinate 168,361,117 of NC_057808.1, read as the reverse complement.
CTGGTCGTTGAACACAAATGAAGTACGCGAAGTTGCAGCTATGGCGACCTTTAATCTAAACAAAACCCAAAGTCTAAACGATGCCCTAAGGGCTGTATATATGGAGGAAGAAGGGGGAATTTCGTGGCCCTTGGAGGAGGGGTCCAAAACCAACCCTAACTCTTGTTTCCCCACACATACAGACTCTAAAAACAGCCAATATTGAAGTATTTCGAAATTACATGGGCCTGGCCCAAAAATAAGGTGACGCGGCACCTAGAATAGCCTCTGGACGAAAATTATGAAGTGGCATGTTGTATATTTCGTCCAAGGATTCATGCACTCATTATGGTGGCTTCAAAATCCTGAAATCATCACTTGAAACTCCGTTCTTGTGTCCCTTGCGCATGCCATCAACTCCATGCTTGTTTTTGCTCCAATGTTCATCCTTGTCAAAGCTAGGCCCTTCATTTGTAAGCAAAACAAAGGTATCCAATTTAGGCAGCATCATATTCTCATGAACATTAGAATCATTACCAAGAAACAGAAGTACCTGGTAATTTAATTGGCGTGCGTGAGCTCTAGTAATCGGTCCAGTATGTATAGTAGCAAGGGCTATGGGTGTAACAATGGTATTGATGTCCTCATCATCCTCCCCTTCTTGAAATGAATTCGTCCTTAACGGAAGCTCATCTTCCTCACCCAAATAAGGCTTCAAATCTGCAATGTTAAAAGTGGGACTAACCCCAAAATCTGCAGGCACCTCAAGTTTATATGCATTAACATTTATTTTCTCTAACACCTTAAAAGGGCCATCAGCACGTGGCATTAGCCTTGATTTGCGCAAATCAGGAAATCTATCCTTAGGCAAACGTAACCAAACAAGATCTCCAGGTGCAAACACAACATGTTTTCTACCCTTATCTCTCGCTAGTTTATATTTAGCATTCATACGCTCAATGTTTTCCTTAGTTAACTTATGCATTTTCCAAATCAATTCAGCATGTTGTTTAGCATCAGAATTAACCTTCTCCGAAAATGGAAGAGGTAACAAATCAATAGGTGCACGAGGTAGGAAACCATACACAATTTCCAAAGGGCACATCTTAGTAGTAGAATGCAATGAACGATTATAAGAAAATTCAATATGAGGCGAGCATTCTTCCCACATTTTCTTGTTATTCTTCAAAACAGACCTAAGCATGGTAGACAATGTTCTATTGACTACTTCAGTTTGTCCATCAGTTTGGGGATGACATGTAGTACTAAAAAGCAGTTTAGTCCCCAACTTAGCCCATAAACATCTCCAAAAGTGGCTAAGAAATTTAGTATCATGATATGAAACAATAGTATTTGGCACACCATGCAAGCGAATAATTTCATAAAAGAACAAATCAGCAACATTAACAGCATCATCGCTTTTATGACATGGTATAAAGTGTGCCATTTTCAAGAACCTATCCACGACAACAAATATGCTATCCCTCCCCTTCTTTGTTCGAGGTAAACCTAAAACAAAGTCCATAGATATATCCTCCCAAGGAACACTAGGTACAGGCAAAGGCATATATAAACCATGAGGATTGAGTCGTGACTTAGCCTTTTGATATGTAGTGCAGCGAGCAACAAAACGCTCAACATCCCGTCTCATCTCTGGCCAAAAGAAATGTGTAGCAAGTATATCCTCCGTCTTCTTTATGCCAAAGTGTCCCATTAGTCCTCCTCCATGCACCTCCTACAACAACAAAAGACGAACGGAGCTAGCTGGAATGCATAGCTTGTTAGCACGAAACACAAATCCATCGTTAACGACGAACTTGTTCCATGTTCTACCTTCTTACAGTTCTGCAATACATCTTTAAATTCAGCATCATGCACATATTGATCTTTGATGGTCTCCAAACCAAATATTTTAAAGTCAAGTTGTGAAAGCATAGTATAACGACGAGACAATGCATCAGCAATAACATTTTCTTTACCCTTCTTGTGTTTAATGACATAAGGGAAAGTGTCAATGAATTCAACCCATTTAGCATGTCGACGGTTTAGTTTTGCTTGACTTTTAATGTTTTTCAAATATTCATGATCAGAATGTATAACAATTTCTTTGGGTCGTAAATAATGTTGCCATGTTTCTAAGGTCGACACAATAGTATATAATTCTTTATCATAAGTAGAATAGTTCAGACTAGGCCCACTCAATTTTTCAGAAAAGTATGCAACAGGTTTGCCATCTTGTAATAACACACCTCCTAATCCAATCCCACTAGCATCACATTCAAGCTCAAAAGTCTTACTAAAATCAGGAAGTTGGAGTAAAAGAGCATGTGTCAACTTATCTTTCAATACCGTGAAGACTTCTTCCTGTGCGCTACCCCAAACAAAAGGCACATCCTTCTTTGTAAGCTCATTGAGAGGTGCAGCAATGGTGCTAAAATCTCTCCCAAAATGCCTAGAGAAACCAGCGAGTCCAAGAAAACTCCTCACTTGTGTGACCGTTTTCGTTTGCGGCCAACTCTCAATAGTTTCAATCTTGGCTTTATCAACTTCAATTCCCTGTGAAGTAACAACATAGCCAAGAAAAGATACTCGGTCGGTGCAAAACATGCATTTCCCAAGGTTACCAAACAAACGTGCGTCACGTATAGCAAAAAAAAAACAGCACGTAAATGTTCCAAATGTTCTTCCAAAGATTTTCTATAAATTAGTATATCATCAAAATAGACTACCACAAATCGTCCAATGAAAGCATGTAAAACTTCGTTCATTAGTCTCATGAAAGTACTAGGTGCATTAGTTAACCCAAAAGGCATGACTAACCACTCATATAAACCAAACTTAGTTTTAAATGTTGTTTTCCATTCATCTCCCAATTTCATACGAATTTGATGGTATCCACTACGCAAATCAAGTTTGGAGAATATTGAAGAGCCACTCAATTCATCAAGCATATCATCTAGCCTAGGAATAGGATGAAGATAACGAATGGTAATATTATTAATGCCTCTACAATCAACACACATACGCGACGTACCATCCTTTTTAGGCACTAGTAGAATAGGAACAACACAAGGACTAAGAGATTTGCGTATATAACCTTTGTCGAGCAGCTCCTGTACTTGACGCATAATCTCCTTCGTCTCCTCTGAATTGGTACGGTATGGTGCACGGTTGGGTAGCAATGCACCGGGAATTAAGTCAATTTGATGCTCAATCCCTCGAATAGGTGGTAATCCCGGTGGCACGTCTTGTGGAAAGACGTCAACGAACTCTTGCAAAATGTTAGTGATAGCAAGGGGCAAAGAGGAAGGCACGTCCTCGAATGAAAATAATGCCTCTTTGCACACAAAAGCATAGCAAACAGATTTGCTGAAATCTAGCTCATCAATATCAGATTTATTGGCAAGTAAACATGCACTTTTCAATTTAATTTTAGAAGCAACACTAGATGGTTTATTATTAGGTTTCATTTGTCGCTCAAATTCTTTTGCCACAATCTGATTTTCAGTCTTATTTTTCTCATGTTTTTCTTTATTAGCTCTATTAATATCATCTTTCAAAATGGAATCAGGACTCATAGGAAGCAAAGTAATATTTTTATCCTTATGAACAAGAGTATACTGATTGTTTCTACCATGGTGTACAATTTTTTTATCAAATTGCCATGGTCTACCAAGTAATAAGGAACATGCTTGCATAGGCACCACATCACAATCAACATAATCAGCATATGTAGAGATACTAAAATGCACATGAACAGTACGTGTTACCTTAACCTTGCCGCTGTTGTTGAACCATTGGATGTAGTAAGGATGTGGATGTGGTCTTGTGGTGAGAGATAGCTTCTCCACCATCTCCATGCTAGCCAAGTTGTTGCAGCTCCCTCCATCTATGATGATGCGAACAAAACGTTCCTTCACAACTCCCTTGCTATGGAACAAATTATGCCTCCGATTTTGCTCAGCTTGTGTGACCTGCACACTCAAAACACGTTGAGCAACTAAACATTCATACCTGTCAGCGTCTTCAGGAGCCATGTATTGCATCTCCTGATCAGAATCATCTCCACCGTGTTCTTCATGTGTAATAAGAGTCAAAGTCTCCTCGTCGTAGTCACTAGCGAACTCATACCCACCATCCTCAGTAGCAATCATCACACGTTGAGATTTGCATTCTTTCGCATAATGACCTCTTCCCTTATAACGACGATAAATAATATCACTTGTGTACCCTATTGATGCTATGGAAGAAAAAGAGCTCTGTACAGGCCCGAGGGTGTGCTCTTGGTAGATAGTGGTGCTGGTGCCTGCTTTCTTGTATCACGACTGGAGGTGGCAGCTGATGGAGGTGTTGGTGCAGTAGAATGTGTGGAAGTAGAAGATGCACGCGGTGTCCATGATGAAGGTCGACCTGCAGAAAAGTTAGTTCGTGCCAATGCCTGTCGATCCTGCACTTCACGCTCAGCTCTACAAGCAAGATGGAATAAACGAGTGATATTATTATACCCCTTATACTCTAGAATGGTTTGACTCTCTCTATTTAATCAACCCATAAAACGTGCAAGCATAGCTTCATTATCCTCAACAATACCACATCTAATCATGCCAGTTTGTAATTCCTAATAATATTCCTCTACAGAATTTTTTCCTTGTATTAAACGCTGCAATTTTTAAAGTAATTCACGTTGATAATATGGTGGAACCCAACGAGTACGCATAGCAGTTTTCAAAGCAGCCCAAGTAGTTGGAATATTATTCGGATATAATCTACGATGTTCAGACCACCACACACAAGCAAAACTAGTGAAAGCACAAAGTGCAGCACCAACACGTCTCTCCTCGACATATTCTAAACATGTAAAACGTTGTTCGGTTTCTAACTCCCAAGTAAGATATATATCAAGAACGTATCTACCCTCAAATGGTGGAATATTCAATTTCAGTTTAGGAAGATGGTCATGATCTCGTACCTGAGCTGGGAATGCAGCCCTACCATTGCGATTATTTGCATGTGGATGACTTGGTGGTTGCACGTAGTTTTGATTTTGATCAACCTCATCCTCATAATCTCTCGCATAATCATCCTCCTCCTCATAAGCAGCAGGAGCCACAGAAGTATCAACAGCAGCACCAACAGTTTTGCCAGGCTCAAGAGGGACACGGCTCACTCGGCGGAGGGCAGTTTCGCGAGGTGGAGGTAGTCGTTGTAGTAGTCGTTGTAGTAGTAGTCGTCGTCGTCGTCGTCGTCGTCGTCGTTGTCGTTGTAGTTGTAGTAGTCGTTGTAGTTGTAGTAGTAGTAGTAGTAGTAGTAGTAGTAGTAGTTGTTGTTGTTGTTGTTGTTGTTGTTGCAGCCGGTGGTGGTGGTGGAAGACGCACAAGCACTTCATTAAATTTGTTATCGAGCTTTGTTTCGAACGTCTTCTCAAGGCCAGTTATCTTATCCATGGCCTCTTCAAAATTGTTTAGCACATCTTGCACCTGTTCAGTCATCATTTGCTGAAATTTATCATGCAACTCCTTATTCGTCATTTTCTCCCAGTCAGTCTCATCGACTTGTGATCCTGCCATGGTTAGCAGCAATAGAAACACACAAGAATATGATCCTACAGACTACTAGAAAATGGTGGTGGTGGGGCGTCACAAATCCATCAAGCAAATCTCAAATTCTTACCAGTTCTTACCAAGCAGCAGGTGGTGATCGGCAACCAGTGTAGTCAAAACCCTCAAAGCTTGGATAGAGTGATTACCAGGAAGAGTCAAACGCACGACGTAGATGTATGTGGAGCTGGGAAGGCTTATAATATGGTAGCAAAAAGGGTCAGCAATAATCAATTCAGAGATGCGAAGTTGAATAAACACTCAACGACGGTACTGTGCTGGTCCTAGGCTAGACCGTACTAGAGACGCGAGCCTAAAACACTAACAAAATCACGACGCTGCATGTAAACAAGGGAAAAGCACACTCTGGATTTTTTTTTCGCTCTGCTTTTTTTGCGCTCCTCTTTTTTTTTGCAAAAAATCACTATAATGGCGAGTGTCTCAAAACTCTTCCCAACTCAAAATCACAGGATGGGCACAAATTGTTTTGACTATTTTTTTCGGAAATCAGGGCAGCGACGACGAAAAAGTGCGACAAAAAATCTTTATGATGGCATGTGGCTCAAAACACTCAGAAAATCCTAAAAATAGGATAGGGAAAAATATTTTTGGTCACCGATTTTTTTTCGAAACCTACTCAGGCAAGGAAACACGAATCGAAAAACAAAGGTATCTCGAAAACAAACCTAATATGGAAAGAACTCGGATTGATAGTGGACAGACAGATGTATATGTGGACTCGGATTGGTGGTGGATAGGCGGATGTATATGTGAACTCGGATTGGTGGCGGACAGGCGAATGTATATGTGGACTCGGATTGGTGGTGGACAAGGGGATGCATATGTGGAATCAGATTGGTGGTATATGTGGACTCGGATTGGTGGTGGACAGGCTGATGTATATGGCAGCGGTAAGGAATATGGTTGTGGTGGTTTTATATGGCAGGAGCGATGACGATGGTGCGGCGGCAGCGTGACAACTTGTGAACAGAACTCGAAACTCTAAGGGACTAGACTCTAAGACCAGCAACTTGACACGACGATGCAACAACAAATTCAACAAAGCAAAATACTGAAAAGACTATGCAAAGGCTCAGACTGGTTCAGATATGATGAACTAACCCTAATTTTATTGTGGCTTTTTCGTGGACTGTAGGTATCAAGAATAGACTCGATCTAAACTACGAAAAACCATAAAATCTCACCGAGCAACCTGGAAATCTGATACCACTTGATAGAGGCAAAGGTGTCCCGTCTTTCGATGAGATGGTGGCTATCGTTTTGAAGAAAGTCGACTTTGACGATCCGACTAAGAACGTGCGAGGATGTCGCGCCTTAGCAATCGCTAAACCAACTCCAAGAGGTTATTGACCACGCCGGAGCACGATCAACCTAATCACGAAGGTCTGTTTCCTGCAGGCAAACGAAGAACAAGCAAGAAACTAAGATTGCAATCTGGATATTGCGAATATAAGAGGAAAGCTTTATTGATCAAGGTGGGGTTCTGTGACGCCTTTGTCTGGTCGTTGAACACAAACGAAGTACGCGCAACTATGGAGAACTTTAATCTAAACAAAACCCAAAGTCTAAACGATGCCCTAAGGGTTGTATATATGGAGGAAGAGGAGGGAATTTCGTGGCCCTTGGAGGAGGGGTCCGAAACCAACCCTAACTCTTGTTTCCCCACACATACAGACTCTAAAAACAGCCTATATTGAAGTATTTCGAAATTACATGGGTCTGGCCCAAAAATAAGATAACGCAGCACCTAGAATAGCCTCTGGACAAAAAATATGAAGTGGCATCTTGTATATTTCGTTCAAGGCTTCATGCACTCATTATGATGGCTTTAAAGTCCTGAAATCATCACTTGAAACTCTGTTCTTGTCTTCCTTGCGCATGCCATCAACTGCATGCTTGTCCTTGATCCAATGTTCATCCTTGTCCAAGCTAGGTCCTTCATTTGTAAGCAAAACAAATGTATCCAATTTAGGAAGCATGAACATTAGAATCATTACCAAGAAACGAAAATACCTGGTAATTTAATTGGCGTGCGCGAGCTCTAGAAATCGGTCCAGTATGTATAGTAGTAGGGGTTGTGGGTGTAACAATGGTATTGATGTCCTCATCAAATTGACTCTTCCCTTGTCCTTGCACACTCAATATTGTGTCATTTATTATGTGATCTTGTCACAAGGTCTTTTTTTGCTGTCTCTGGAGATAACATCTCATGCTCCATAATCTGCAATTGTATCAATGGTGCCTTTGTCATGTATAATGCAGTGTTGCTACTCTAGTAACTAATCAGTTCGTAACATGTTAGCTCTGAATGGTGATCCAAAGCTACTACCTTGAAAATATGCTAAACTGGACATGTATATATTTAGAAATCAACCAGATTAGCTGGGGATTCCCTCATGGGTTGGGTAGCATACTTGGGAGAATAATACATATTTCAACACTTAGATTTACCATTGCAAAATTAATCAGATATGCATCCACCTTGTCCGTAGCTAGGATTTGACGCGCAGAAATCAATTGTTTTTAGACAAAAGGCATGGAGCCCAACTTCAGATTAATGAAGCCATCAACCGGCTGGATACAAAGGTGCTACACATAGCAAAGGAAATATCACAGGAAAATCACTCTTGAAACCAGGAGCTACACATAGCAAAGCTGCAAACGCCATTGCCTACACTAAGAAACCACAGTCAAGCCGCCAAAGCGCCCACCGCGGCAAGAACGGCAGAGCAGAGGCCAACCAGAGACCCCGATGAAAGTGAACGGGAGAGGCTGAGCCGCATGGAGAGAAACCCGTCTCTATCGTCGACCCAAAGGGGCCAATGTTGGAGAGGAGAAAGCCGTCTCCCCTACATCCATACCATGCCACTACACGAGGACGCCGAACACCGGCCAACAGCCCACGGTGGTACCAGACAAGAACCACTGAAGGATTGCAGACCAGCCAATCGCCTCCCACATCACTGGCAGCCTAGAAAGCAGCGCACCACCGCCGCCGCCATCCACCAAACACCACAGCCGCAACCTCCGCCCATCCCTAGGACGACGCCTCCAAGGAAGAACACGCCGTTGGAACGTCGTCGTCGTCCGGCCCAAAAGGCCATGTCTTTCACCTGGGAGCGGGGGGGGGGGGGGGGAAGAGAGGTGACGAGATTGGAAGCTCAACGCGCCCTTAGGAGGGGACTGGCGCAGCAGCGCCGACGCCGTCGACGTCAACGCGAAGTAGACCAGGGATTTCCCCCGTTCCAGAGCTCCTGCCACCCCACGCCCAAAAGCCAGATCTGGCCAAGCGAGCTGAAGCAAGGGGAGGAGCCATGATCCAGATCCGATGGAACCACCGGAGCATCCCGCAGCCACGGAGGACCTCCGCCGCCTACACGGCCGGAAGGAACGGCCAGCTCCCGCGACGCCATCCACCGACGAGATCCGCGCCGCCATCTCCACCCGGGGCCGCCGCCCTATCTTCCGAAGCCCTCTGCGACGAGGCAAGGCAGCAGAGCCTCGCCGCCACCTTCATGGGAGGCCCCACAGCAGGGCCGACGGAGTCCTCTGGCGGCGGCGGGGAGGGGGAGAGGGGGAGGAGGGTTCGAGGCGCTAGGGTTTCGGTCGCCCTCGAGTCGCCCACGAGGGGCGATGCGAGAGCCTGGGGGCGGGTCCGCAGAAATCAATCAGACACACTAGCTGGAGACTACAACATATACTTGTGGAGAAGTACTACTACTAATTAGTACCTGGTGAGTATCCTGAGAGTACAAGAATTCAACCAACTCACCGGAGTGGAACTGCAATAGTAATTTGTAAAATATCCTGAGCGGTTCCTCTAGCCAAATTTGGATGACCTTTGATGAAGCTTGCATTATGGATCTGACACCTCATTTACCCTGCGAAGGAGAACAGAGCAGATTACATCACATAAAATGGTTAGTGAACTGCAAGCTTGCTTGGAATCAGTACTAATAAGTTGCTACTTGAGTAGAGGACAGTACTGCCACAAGGGATGCCTATTAGTAGTAACTAGATGATATCCCGCACGTTGTAGCAGGAATGTTTTGCAATATATTTCAATGAGATTTAATCATATGCAACATGAATATTTGAAATAATAATATGACAACTAAAACTAAAAATATATATGATTTATTGTGTTTGATTATTGTATAGTTTTACAATACGACGTGTTGCTGCGGACATAATAATCTGAAATACTCTATATAAGCAATCTGGCATCATGAAAGAGAGCATATATTAGCCTTACATTTTAGATTTGCATTCATGATCCCTTGTTTATCAAGTGTTTTTCATTATATAAATATTAATAAAATGTTAGCACTGTAAGATGTCACAAAAAAGAATACTTGGACAATTGACAAAAGTAGCTATTATTACAATGAAACAATGGTAATCAAACCAAAGCATGGAATGATATGTGGCAATTGAAATCACCAGGAGATAGTTTGGAACGTATTCTACTTCATTGTCGGAGTAATTGGACATGGGTATCCCAAAGACAGCAAGACAATATTTCAAGACATCGGGGCTAGCAAAGCCCCTCAGTCCGACTGCCCGGCCGCTTCTGCCGGCTCCCCGTCCGACTGCTCCACCTGGCCGGCTGCCAGCTGACCGACTGCGCCGACTAGCCGGCTGCCGACTGCAGTCCGACCCGGCATCGACAAGACCCCGACGAGACGGCCATACCACGAACAAGACAACCGTACCGCAACACCGTCATGTATAGTGTCACTTGTCCCTGGCACTATTCATGAAGTGACCTAAGGGACAAGCATGACATGCACCATGCCTTGCTCCCATACCTCCACTTAGCTTAGATACAAAGCTACCCTCTCCTATAAAAGGAGACACACATCCATCCATCCATGGATGGACTCACACGCCACACAACAAGCAAGCTAGCTAGCAAGAGAGCTAGCTAGCCATCCATCCATCCATTCCCACGGGCAAGCATGCCCAAGCACACATACGGCCATGCTCATGGCCGGCCACTAAAGCGTGCCTTATGCACACATATATGGAGGCAGATGCCCATGGCACTGCCCCAGATACAGCTCTAGGAGCGCTTTGTACTGCCCGATGTACACCCCAGATATATATGCACAGACATGCAGGAGTAGGGGTGTTATCTCTCCGGAGAGCCCCGAACCTGGGTAAACTAGCGCGTGCTACTCGCATACCCGCTCCCGGTCCTATCAGCAGCAGTCTTACCCTCACACAAAGCCCTTGTGGCATCTGTCGACTCACACCCCCCGTGAGAACACCACGACAGTTGGCGCCCACCGTGGGGCGGTACTATGCTACCGCGCTGCTGCTGGTTTCGCAGTCCGGGCGGGACCATCTTCGCCATCACCACCGCGGCGTCACGCCGTCCCTCTGATAGCGGCCGAGGGCTCGATATCGAAACACCCTCGGAATGGCCGCGAGGGGCGGCGCGTCCTCGCCGTCGGCCTCGCCTTCGCCATCACCGCCGCGGCGTCGCGCCGTCTCTCCGATAGCGGTCGGGGGCTCGACATCGACAGGCCCCCGGAACGGCCGTGAGGGGCGGCGCGTCCTCGTCGTCGGCCCCGCCTTCTTCACACAGCATCGCCTCCGCTCTGCTCTACCCCGGCCTCGGGTCCCTTCGCGTACGCCCTCGCGGCTCCGCCCCGCGGCCGGCTCCCGCCCCCAGGCCCGCAGCATGGCTTCCCGTCGGGGCATGGCCCCTGCACTTCCTCCACTCGCTGTTTCGACCAGCTCCGTGCGCACGCATGCTGCTGTGCCCAGGCGACCTCGCCAGCGCCGTCGCCCGTCGCCGCGGCTCCGCCTGCGCCTGGCGTTCCTGCCACTGGACGACGCCTGTGGGCTGGCCGCTCCCCTGCAACCTCACTGGTGCGCCTCGCCCTCGCGGCCGCCAGAACCAGCTGCGTCGGCTACGCCGGCCGCCTTCCGCCCGAGCTGGCTCCGCGCCTGGCGCCGTCTCGGCCCTCGGCCGTCTGGGTGGGGGCCCGGCCTTGTCCCCGAAGCTCCCGCCGGGTCGCCTCCGACCGCCGCCTGCGACGGCTCGCCTCCGCTTGCGCGCCGGCTCCGCGTCCGCCCGGCCTCGTCCCGCTCCCGGCGCTTGGCCCGACTCCCCGACGCTAGCCCGCCCTGCGCCGGTTCCTCCCCGTGCCGGCTTCCCCGCGCGCCGCCTCGAGCGAGAGGTCGTCCGCCTCGCCTACTCGCCCGCCGCCCCGGCCGACTACGGCCCCGGCGCCAGACGCCTCGCCGGCTCGCCCGCCGCCCGGCCGACTACGGCCCCGGCGCCAGACGGCCTCGCCGGCTCGCCCGCCGCCCCGGCCGACTACGGCCCCGGCGCCAGACGCCTCGCCGGCTCGCCCGCCGCCCCGGCCGACTACGGCCCCCGCGCCAGACGGCCTCGCCGGCTCGCCCGCCGCCCCGGACGACTACGGCCCCGGCGCCAGACGGCCTCGCCGGCTCGCCCGCCGCCCCGGCCGACTACGGCCCCGGCGCCAGACGCCTCGCCCGCCGCCCCGGCCGACTGCGGCCCCGGCGCCAGACGGCCTCGCCTGCTCGCACGCCTCCGTCCGCCGCGCGGCTCCACTGCCCCCGACCCGCCTCCGCCTCCCCCGCGCGCGCCGGGCCGGCTCGCCGCTCGCCGGCCCCGCCAGCTCGGCCACGGGTCTCCTCTGCTCCGCGCCGGCTCGCGGCTCCGCCTACACCCATGCCTGTCGCCTGCCCGACCTCCTGATCCAAGGCCGGCTCCCCCTTCCCCGCATCCGGCCGGCTGCTCAGCCGGCTCGAGCGCGGTGGCCGGCTGCGCCCCTCCTCCACTGCCGTGCCGGCTGCCCACGCGGGGACAAGGAATAGAGAAAGGGAGGAGGAGTCCGACAGAAAAGTCATGGGCCGAGCGGAAAAAAAGAGAGAAGGAAAGAAAGAGGTCGGCTGGGACAAAGAAAAGGAAAAACTCCGTCCGCCTGAGAAGGAAAGAAAGAGGTCGGCCGGGACAAAGAAAAGGAAAAACTCCGTCCGCCTGCTTCGTCACTCGGACGGCCGGACGCGACCTGGCCTGCCTGTCCGCCTCGACGCCTGGCTGGTCGAACCTCGGCCCGAATCTCGGGGGCTACACCCAGCGGGTGCGCTGGCGCGCCCCCGCGAGGAGAGAAGACAAAGTAGTCGCCGGGAGATCCGGCCCGACTGCTCAGCAGTCGGCCCCAATCTCGGGGGCTACACCCAGCGGGTGCGCTGGCGCGCCCCCGCGAGGAGAGAAGACAAAGTAGTCGCCGGGAGATCCGGCCCGACTGCTCAGCAGTCCGCCCGAATCTCGGGGGCTACACCCAGCGGGTGCGTTGGCGCGCCCCCGCGAGGAGAGAAGACAAAGTAGTCGCCGGGAGATCCGGCCCGACTGCTCAGCAGTCGGCCCGAATCTCGGGGGCTACACCCAGCGGGTGCGCTGACGCGCCCCCGCGAAGAAGGAAGACAAAGTCGCTGCCGGAAGATCCGGCCCGACTGCTCAGCAGTCGGCCCGAATCTCGGGGGCTACACCCAGTGGGTGCGCTGGCGCGCCCCCACGGAGACAAGAGAAGAGTTTCGTCCGGCCGCCAGCAGCCGGCAGAAGAAGAAAAGGGGCGCCGCAAGACACCTCGTCGCCTGGCCGGTCGAGCCTGACCGGCCGGGACCCTCCTTCGAGCGACCGGGGGCTCAAAGGCTACACCCAGCGGGTGCGCCAGCTCTCTTCTGCAAATTCCGCCTCGGCTACACGAAAACCAATGTGAGCTCCTCACCCGCAGATTTTTTCACCGCGAGAGCACGGATAACCTCGAGCGATGCTCGGGGGCTATCTCCGCATTTCATTACAGTTGCATCACTGTTCGCCCCGGCGCCAGCCAGAGTTGGCCCGGGGGCTGGCCGCTTGGCCTGAGACGTTAGTTCCCGCAGACGGCTTAGTAGCGTGCGCGGTATGAAAAGCCCACTCTTAGTCACAGACCGCAGAGCGGCTGTCCGACTGGCAAGAGTGAACGCTGAAGGCCACCCACGCGAAAAACGTCCGGGAAGAAAAACGCTTCGGGCGACCCGACCGTTTTCTTTATGAGTATCTACTCGGTTAAATTCGCTCCCAGAGTCTGAGTATTGTACACTCCACTCCGCGGCCCACTCTCAGCCACAGACCGTAGAGCGGCTGTCCGGCAAGCGAGAGCACAAGCCAAAGAGCGGAGGGAACATGAAAAAGATTGAAGGGGGCTCGGACGAAACCGAGTCAGCACCCTCTGCATAAAACTTGCAGTGCTAAAAAGCAATCATTTGATATATCTGCATTGACTAACTTTGTCTTTTGCATGATCCATGAACACTCGCGAAAAAACCTCCGCCCGACTTTGCCAAGTTGCCCGGAGGCTTGGGGGCTACTGTCGGAGTAATTGGACACGGGTATCCCAAAGACGGCAAGACAATATTTCAAGACATCGGGGCTAGCAAAGCCCCTCAGTCCGACTGCCCGGCCGCTTCTGCCGGCTCCCCGTCCGACTGCTCCACCTGGCCGGCTGCTAGCTGACCGACTGCGCCGACTAGCCGGCTGCCGACTGCAGTCCGACCCGGCATCGACAAGACCCCGACGAGACGGCCATACCACGGACAAGACAACCGTACCGCAACACCGTCATGTATAGTGTCACTTGTCCCCTGGCACTATTCATGAAGTGACCTAAGGGACAAGCATGACATGCACCATGCCTTGCTCCCATACCTCCACTTAGCTTAGATACAAAGCTACCCTCTCCTATAAAAGGAGACACACATCCATCCATCCATGGATGGACTCACACGCCACACAACAAGCAAGCTAGCTAGCAAGAGAGCTAGCTAGCCATCCATCCATCCATTCCCACGGGCAAGCATGCCCAAGCACACATACGGCCATGCTCATGGCCGGCCACTAAAGCGTGCCTTGTGCACACATATATGGAGGCAGATGCCCATGGCACTGCCCCCGATACAGCTCTAGGAGCGCTTTGTACTGCCCGATGTACACCCCAGATATATATGCACAGACATGCAGGAGTAGGGGTGTTATCTCTCCGGAGAGCCCCGAACCTGGGTAAACTAGCACGTGCTACTCGCATACCCGCTCCCGGTCCTATCAGCAGCAGTCTTACCCTCACACAAAGCCCTTGTGGCATCTGTCGACTCACACCCCCCGTGAGAACACCACGACATTCATTCAAGTGAGTCTCGTATTCTTAACTACCTACACAGGGACGCATCTTTATGTCGATCTTGGCCCAAATCACACTTGAAGACTGAAATCCACATGAATAAATGATTACTCACACCAAGTTCTGATATAAATGAAGAGGGAAGAAGAAGGCAAAAATCGTGACAAATGGAAGCCAAGTGATGAAGCGAACCCTTTAGCAATAGCATGTCGACCATCAGAGATGACTCCTTGCCTAAATCTTGTAATGTCCTTCAACATAGAACTGATGCCACGTTGATTAGAAAAGAACCTATATGCGAGGAATTTTGTGATACTAATATATGATAACTCAAATCAGGGATGAAAGACTTCTCTGTATCTTATTATCTTAGCTCATGCAAACCCAACAGAAAATAACAGTTTCAAGCCTTGAACCACAAAAGGATGTGAACGCAAGCTCAAATAACCCGATAAAAGGTTCCATCTCCATAATATTCCTTAGCTCAATCATCCCAACGAAGATCACTCACGACATTATTCATTCACCTAACTGAAGCATGGAGCAAAATGCGAAGCATGAAGTAAAATAGCATTGAGAAAGAAAAAGATCAACTATACCTAAGCTGAGATCAACTGATGGGGGACTTGTTTCCATAGCAGCTGCAAAAAAAATATTTGGAACTCCTAGCTCAAAAACATCCAACTGAAGCTTCTTATAGCATGATGAAAAAATTAAGCCGCAAAGTATATTGAAATGGCAATAACCAGTCTGATACAGGCTGGCAAAAAAAGAGAGCAAGTGATAAGATACATAGATGTAATATCCACAATATTCTATTCAGCGCTATGAACTATGAAATACTAATTATTAGATGTGAGTTGCACATTTAGTGTCCATGCCAGTACCATCAAGACATACGGTGGCAAAAAACATGGTTGAACCTCATTGCACCAGTAGTTGTCTGTAGAATACTGAATGTGAAAGAAGCAGATTAAATATCGTCCTAAAACATAATGGTGTGCAGTTGCCGATGGAAGATCGTGTGGTTACTTGCTCTGAATATAAGCAGCCGACAGGAAACCTGTAAAAACTTACCGAATTTCAGGGGTATAAAAGGCGACCATCTTTGTTGGGTATTGCTGCCTACGACTTCAGCCCAAAAGGTCGAGCATGATGAAAAACTAAATTGAACAGAACTTACTTTACCAAACTTAGGAACTGGCATTCCCTGGTCCTTGGCTGACGCCTCAATCAGAACCCAAGGTCGCCACCGGTGGCATCAGTACATTAAGCCGATGTGCTAGAGCAAGATGACGTACGTACTGTCAGAAGGCAAAGCTCCGATGCAGAGCTCAGTTCCTCCATATGTAGATGTAATGAAACATATAATATCCTAATCATGTGAAATTTAAACATCCTAGACACATAACCAAATAACACTACCATAGCAGAAGCATACAGCTACCACATCAGAACACCAAATCAAGCGAATCAAAAAGCAAATTGAGGGAGAGGGAGAAGGAGAAGAGATGCTCACGCTTTCTTCAGGACAGGCTTGGGGGCTTTGATGGCGGCAGCAAGGAGCCGGCCAGACTCGGCACTTGTCAAGGCCCTTGCAGCAGAGAAACACGCGGCGCTCGTGGTAGACCACTATCCCGGTGAGCTTCTCCTTCCCGCGGGAACTCGAAATTCTCGTACAGATCGGGGTCGCGACAGGGATGGCTGCGTCCTGCGCATCCGATGCCGCCTACGCGAGGAGGGCCTGGAGGAGAGAAAACGGCGTGCACGTAGCCTGATTCACTTGAGCTCCTCGACAATCTGGTGGGCGGCAATGGATCGGAACCTCTGCTCGGCCCATGTCCCATAGCCGATGAAGGAGAGTAAGTCCGGCGAATGTGACCAAGCCAATGCTTCTGCCGGCTGCTGCTAGTGCTATATGCGACATGCGCTGGTGCATTAGGTGGAGGTGATGGTAGTGCGGGGGAGAGAGGGCTGCAGAGCCCTGCAGTTGAGGAGAAGAAGATGAATCGAGTGACACAGGTCAAGTGGTGCACAACGAGTTGGGCGTGAAGATGGGGATGGTAGACCGGTAGAGGAGGAGGCAAAGGTGCCGATGCATCCTTTCCACTGACGTGATTTAATAGGGATCGGAGAAGATAAAGAGGGCGAGGAGCTTCAGTGGAGAAGCCAGGAAGGAGAAGAGGCATTGTGGCGGAGAAAAAACGCTGGCGCTGAGAAGAAAAGATGCAGTCCGTTTCATGATAGTGAGTCAATGCGATGGCATGGTAGCAAGGGAAACACAGGCCAGAAAAAAAATGCTGACAAGGCCCATTCGGTGACTGCATGAGGTGGCTGATGTGGCTCCTTGTTGATGTGGATAGTGTGCATGTTAAGAGAAATAGAATAGTGAGGTTGAACTATTTAGGTACGAAAAGTCTAACGCCAACACGTGTGGGCGTTAGCCAACTCGCGCACACGCATCCGTTGCCGTCCAGTAGCTACTGCACGAATCTTGACACGATCTGGCTGATTTCGTGTGCCACGTAGGACAAGTCGATTGTGTGGTGTGTAAGAGGGGTTGCCCGCATGCCGGTTTCCTCTCCGCGGTCAACGGTTGCCACTCGGGGGGCGTGCGGTGGGACTGCGGTTGCGCCCGCACGCGTCGCCCGAATGCGGTTGCCGTCTAGCACGACATACTTCACACCCCCATCGTGTGCGGTTCCATTTACTCCCCCCACTTCTCTACTCACCCAATCCACCATCCGCAGTAGTTCATTCGATTGGAGGAGAAGCCGATAGGAGGAGGAGGCGGTGGAGGCGGAAGAGTCGACGGCATTCGCGGCCGTCGGTGGGGCTCGCCGGACCAGAGAGTCTACGCCGGAGTGCCCGCAGCTTGAAGGTAATGCTCCTCCCCGCGCTGACATTCCTCCCTGCATTTTCCCCTCTCCCCTCTGCGGTGGATTTCTCCGCTCGAGATTCATAGTGATTATGGCGTAATCGCGGTGCTCCGGCGTTCCCGTCGGCGGCGGAGTCCCGTGTTTGCCGTTTAGGATGGCATTGCGCAGGTTCGTCGCCGCCGCGGTGGCAGTGATGCCGGTGTGGCTCGCCATGTCCGCAACCACATCCGGGTGTTGCGGTTCGATTTGAGCCGGCGTTTTTGTAGTTGTTAGTCATGCATTGCCCTGAAATGCTGTTGCCATTGGTGCAGGAAGTTTTTTGTTGGTTAATTTCAGGGTTTGATAGTTGGGATTGAACCCTAGATCTAGGTAGTTGTGTTTCAAAGTGAATTACAAAGGCAGCCATAGTAGTTCCAGGAACTGTATGCACTGGAAGGCAACTAATTTCGTGATCAACCGTGTCAGTTGCCACAAACATGCTTGCCATGTGGCAACTAATTTTGTGAACACACAATGGCTGTTGCCATGCTGTAGGCAGCATAATGGGGTAAATTCACTGTATTGTAAACTGAATTTGCGTTTTGCCTTCTGACTTGTGATATATGAACATACATGGCAACTCGTTTTTAATACGAGGTCAGGGTGTGTGTTTGCCAGATTTACATGCTGTGTGGTGGATGTTTTTATGCACTTTTTGAGTTGTCCTGCACTTTTAACATGGCAATTTGAACCTACCACACTTGCCTGTGAAGATATGGCAACTCATTTTTATATCAGGACAGGGTGTCAGTTGCCACATTATATGTTTGTGCATTGTAGTATGTGTCCCTTTTTGTTTCTAGTTTCTTTTGCGTTAACATGGTAACTTCAACATTTTGTTAAATTGCCTTATGAACTGTAGATTTTTAATGAATCCAATGTGTTTAGTTGCCGCATTTATCGTTGGACAATCGTAGGGGGTCTGGGTGTTCATAGTTACGTATTGTCTTGAAGTGCTATTTTGCGAGCAGTGCGGGAAGTTTTTTGTTGACGAATTTCAGGTTATGATAGTTGCTAATGAACCCTAGATCGAGGTAGTTGTTTTTCAAAGTGCAGTAAGAAGGTAGACATGATAGTTTCAGTAACTATCTGCACTGGATGGCAACTAATTCCCTGATCAATTGTGTCAGTTGCCACAAATATGTTTTTCATGCGGCAACTTTTTGTGTGCACACAATATGGCTGTTGCCATGCTGTAGGCCTGATAAAGTGTAGTAAATAGGTAGTCATGGCAGTTTCAGCAACTATGTGCACTGGATGGCAACTAATTTCCTGATCAAATGTGTCAGTTGCTGCACAGTATGATTATATGTGGCAAGTATTTCTGTTACCACACTAAGGTTATTGCCATGATATAGGCATGATAATGTGGCAAATTCTCTGTACAATATACTCACTTTTTGTGTTTTCCCATACTGACTTGTGATATCTGAACATATTTTTGGCCGTACTACATGGCAACTCATTTTTTAATATGAGGTCAGTTTGTGAGTTGCCACATTACATGTTGTTGAGTAGATGTTTTCAACGCCTTTTGAATTGTCTTGCATTTTTAACATGGCAATTTCAACCTAGTACATTCGCCTTTGAATATGTGGCAACTCATTTTTTGTATGAGGACAGAGTGTGAGTTACCACATTATATGTTGCCACATTATATGTTACCACAATATATGGCAACCTAGTACTTTTTGCCACTTTCAATTGAGCCTTTGTGGCAAGTACATTCTGTTGGGTGGCAACTGCTTACTTCATACTTTCATTTTCACCCTGACATTTTTGCTTTGTTCTTACATCAGCAGAATGGCTCGCGGTGATCATCAAGACGATGATGATGATTTCATGGAGTTACCGCGGCAGAATCGCGCAACTAGACGGACAACAGACGGCGATGAGGTAACTGTCCACCCCCCAGCCCCACTCCCCCCATATGTTTTGAATGTCATGTTGAGTTTGCAATCGTCTGATAGGGTCTAAACCTTCATGATGGTGAAACATGGCAACAAATGATCATTTCTCTGTTTTGCAGAAGAAGAAACGTAATCGCAATAGGGCTTCACAGGAACGCCTGACTATATTGACCGAGGGATTCACCGACGACCAGAAGGGAGCTGCTGCTGAGTTGGGGATGCAGGCTCTGATGGATGTTCGGTGCAAGAATCTAGTGAATCCTGTATGCGACTGGCTCGGTGAGATTTACGAGCCCGCCTCCAGGGAATTTGTGATTCCGGGACGTGGAAGACTGCCGTTAGACGAGGAATCCGTGTTCTGCACGTTGGGTGTGCCCCGCGGAGAGATCAAAGTCCCGTATGAGGTCAATAATACGATTGAGGAAACGTTGTTTGCCCGTTTGTTTCCTGGGTTGACATCCATGCCGAACACGACCGTGCTGGCAAATTCACTGGAGGGCATGACAACCCATGGCGAGGTTTTCAAGATGAAGCTACTCATGTACCTGATCTCAGCTGTTTTTGCGCCGACCACATCTCTTCGCCCAAGCAACAAATGCTTCCCCATCCTGGTGAATGTTGTATCTCTACTCCTTCATTTTTCCTTCAATCTTTTGACTCCTATGTCATCTGTAAGTTAGTCACTGCCAGTTTTTTGATGTTTTCCCATTTTGATTTCTGATGCAGCAAATTCTTGTCCTGAAATTTGTGTCGTGCAGGCAAAACTGAAAGAAGTGAAGAACATGAATTGGTGTAAGTTCATTGCGGACTTCCTGCATGATGCATTCTCAAACAAGATGTACCAGAAGGGTTGTCGGCTCCATTTAATGGTATTTTTGTACTACTCTTTTTGCAAACACTCTTAGCTCCTTGAGCATGCATGGCAACCATGATGGTGACATTGTGGCAACTGCCACCATAACAAGATGGCAACTGCCAACATAACTAGATGGCAACTAGCAGAAATACATGGCAACTAACAGAAATACATGGCAACTCTTTCCTTCTTCATGCTCTCCAACTTGATGATTGACGGATCATGCGTTAGCTTCTTTTTTGCAAAATACCATGATGGCAACTCATATTTTTTCTTTTTAAATTGTTGTACATCAGCTCATGTACGTCGATCGTCTTGATCTGTCTACTGTGGACTTTACTGGGATAGGAGGCCCGCCGCCTCCACACAAGTTTGCTGTTTCTGCGTGGACTTACGATGCTGTCAAGGCGGTGCTTGCCGCGGACAAGATAACTGATACGAAATACGGGAAACTGCAGGTTAGTTCTGGCTTCTTTCTTTGCACGGCATTCTTTCATTTTTGACGCTGCATAACATATGAAAAAATCCCCATACGGCAACCGTCCGTGGCTAACAAGAGATGACTACCTTGTTAGCCATGGCTGTCTGCGCATGGTATCCATGTCTTACGCCACATGGCAACTTTGCCATTCATTTTGAAACTTCTATCCTACACCTCTTTTTTGTTGCAATACATGAACTGTTAGTTAGTGTTCATTGTTTTCTATCTTTACATGCTAGCTGTTTTTTTGGTTTTTTCCAGCTGATGGCCAAGCATGCTATAGACTACAGCGTGTTTGGTGGGCCTCACAACTTTGGAAAGTGGATGGACGTGCACTCAGCTCCGTCTTGTCCTGTTGAGGTAATCAAGGATATATATCTATGGTTGTGTTTGGTTTATTTTGATCTTGTGCACGCGACTTTAATACGGTTGGTTACTGCTGCTTCTTGTTTCGCGCACAGGCGAGGGCACCTGTTGAGCATCTAATTGGGCAGTTTGCATCCGGAATGACCAGCTTGCTCGGGAAGTTGGTTGAGGGTTGGACGTCCCTTAATGGCTCTGACAGCGACGCGGTTGCGAGGCAGTTCACTCCATTCGTTGCAGAACGGACACATCGGCCAACTGGTTGCCGTGGTCGGTACGACTACAACAGCTCGCAGGAGCTTCCCGACACACAAGATGAACTAGATGGAGATGCTGCTCTCGACAAGGACGACGACGATGACATGGAGAACGTGCAACATGACACCGACGATGATGAACATGTCGACGTTCGTGCAGGTGGTAAGAAGGGCAAGGGTGTACCAGATGTCCCCTCACCGGAGAAAGTCAAAGAACAGACAGCTGCGAGAGGCAAGGGGGTGTCGCCCTCAAAGAGGGGGAGGGATCCAGAGGAGGTTGGGCAGGGCTCTCCTGTCAAGAGACCTAGGACCGATCCCTTAGCTGCTAGGAGGAGGTTCGACTTCTATTTTAGTGTTTTGTTTTGTCCATCCTTTTGAACAGACTGACCCCCTTTTCCATTTGTTTTTGCTAAGCGTGGCAACGATTTTCGTGTCTGACACTTGGCACCTTTTTTTGCCTCTTTCTTATATGTGCAGCGAGGCGATAGCTGGTGGACGAGCAGTTACGAAGAAACAAGCACCAACGCCAACCCGTGTTTCTGCTCGATTGAACAAGGGTGCCCCTATTGCTGGTGACACGCATTCCACTAGGTCATCTCCTCGTACGTCGACGTCCAACACCGGTGATCCTGTCGTGTTGCCAGATTTGAGGAAGACAGTCAAGAAGTAGGTTATCCATGTTCTTTCTTCATTGCCATATTGCTATATTTTTGCCTTTCAATGCAGCTGTTCAGCTTGCCACATGGGCTACTGCCATCAGTCCCACATCGCAACTGCTGTTTCTCCCATGCTCTATTTCTTCTTACTACATGGCAACTCCTGCTTGTTTTGCATGGCAACTGCTAACCAGGCAAAATGGCAACTCTTATTCCACCTACATGGCAACTACCAGCTTTTCCATCTGTTTGTGCACTCATCCACACCTAGTTTTGAAATGGCAGTCCTGGCACATCACACATTTCTTACATTTTTTAAGATGTCTACCATGGCAACTGCTGCTTGTTATGCATGGCAACTGCTAACTGGTCCACATGGCAACTCTTATTCCACCTACATGGCAACTATCATCTGTTCATCTAACAATGTTCGTGTGTTTTTTTTCAGGGTGAAGAAGACTACCACACGCGTGACGAAGCAGAACCCCAGAGACCCACTCGAACACATACACTCAAAGCTGTCGACAGGTGGCAACTCAGACGTTCATGAGGCGCCAGTGCACAAACCTGCTGCTGCACCGTCCACTGTTCCCACTAGCTCTGATGCAAGCGGCCGAACATCTCCGCCGGTTGCAGATGTGCAGGCTACGACAGCAGGCATCCGTACATCTGGGAGTGACGAGTCGGTATCTGCCAGGACTGCTGAAATATTGCCCACTCTGCTAGCAATGAAGGATGCTGCTGTGAGCCATGCGACCCGATCAGCAAGTGTTGAAGTGGACGCCCCCGAGATCAACCTAAGCAAGGAAGATTCCCGCTCATCTGACACGGATTCCAAGCACGTGGGTGGTGGCACTTCTTCGTCCACGAAAGAAGGGGCTGAGGCGACAGTTCATAATGATATGCCATCCATAGGTGAGACTCTTGGCACAACAGCTCCAGCTTCTGGTGCTCCAGAGGTTGCCAAGGTGACCGTTACGCGAGCTGGTCTTCCACCTAGGCGTCGTAGCCCCCGCAAGCAATCTGCAGACACACCCAACGCGCCTGCTGTAGCTAGGAGCAGCAGAGATGACTCTGGTTATGTGCCTGTGTCCACACTATTCCCACCACCTGCCAGAAGCAATGTTATGAAGAGAACGGAAGACCGGAGTACAACCGACCCAGGTGGCAAGCCGGGCACGACTGACGGAGGTGAACGTGCGGAGCAGACTGCGTCTTTACCCGCAGTGGATAACCCCAGCTTAAATCTGCGCACTTCTAAGCTCCTAGTCAACATCGGTGTCCCCTACAGCCCAAACAAGAAGATTGTCAAGAAAGCTGCGACTGATACCGCTGACAGCACGCCCCGTCCTACGAATAAGCCTGATGACTCTGCAGCAGCCGATGCAGAAATGTTTGTTGATCTTTCACCCTTGGATTCTGCCCAGCAAGCTGTTCACGGTCCAACCAGTAGGCAGGAGAGGCACCCAATGGCCTTCACCCCACCGAGCTGTAGCCTTGGCATTAATCGCAGTCAAGATGAACCAGTGGTGCAAGATCCTCCACCAGTTGCCTTTGCTTTCTTGGCAGGCATGGCCCCAATGATGGCGCAGCCAATGGTCGAGGGCAAGAAGGCTGTGAAGTTCGCAGAGCCGGTTGTGCAAGGTACATTTCTTTATGCGTTTATCATATTCGTGTATACATCTTTTTAGTCTGACTTTTGTTCCAAGAATTTTTTGGGTTCTCACCTGTGATGGCAAATGTTATCTGATGGACATGGCAACTGGATTTGGTTGCACGCTGTCACCTACATTTTTCTGTTGCCATACTCCATTTTTCCATTCTGCAAGCACATGGCAACTGTAGTTGTTGTCACATGGCAACTACAATGCATTGCACATGGCAACTGGAGTTCCCTGCACATGGCAACTCCCTACTTTCTGTGCCTACATCTCATATTTCTGCAACCTTCATTTCAAACTAGATTTGTTTTGTTTTCCAAGGATTCCTAACCCACTTTTTTGATCCGTGTAGCCACCCCTGAGGAGATTATGCCGTCACTTGATGAAGCTTACTGCAAGATTGAGGAGGCAACATTGCAGAGGAGGTCCTCACGAGGTCAGGGCCAATCAAGTTCCAACGTGCCTGCTGAGTCCGTATCTGAGGATACCATTAGAAGTGCCACCCCTGGTTCTGTGAGGCAGCGTAGGGTGGTTCACGCGCCACCCGCGAATGATTATGAGCCGGAAGTCAAGGCCACAAAGGATCAGAACCAGCTGTACGAAATTGTCAAGCGCTTTGGAAATGCGAGGTCCAACAACAATCACATGAAGGATTTGAAAGCGTAATGACCACACCCACATAAACCTCTCATTTGCTTTGCTCTTTTTACTATTCATCCTTTTGATATTTATAGATATGCTCCGTTTACGTTTTATTTCTTTTTTTCACTTGGTAGACATGATTCTTTCATGTTATATCATTTTCATACAGCTCATGTTTGGACAGAACCAAGATCAGACAATGTGATGCGACGTACGTTGACCTGGGTGATCTTGCCGAGTCTATGAGGCCACTCGGTAAAATGTCGAAGAATGTAGTTGCATGTGGGATTGACTTCATCAACAGGCATATGGATATGTCTCCCGACAAAACAATCATGCAGTACACTGTGACGTGCAAAATATGGGATGGTGACTTCCACCACAAAATCCTGAGGAAGCATTTTGCTGCGCATGGTGATTTCAAGCTCACAATGAAGAAATGTGTGAGTACTCCTTCCTTTTTTGCACATTTTTTCCTCCCATGTTATTTTTTTGCCAGTAGCTATGCTTCAGATGTGGGCTACACCCTGTTTTGTGACAGCTGTTTCATGTGGCAACAGCTGCCATGTAAAATGACTTCTGATTTGCTTTCCTAATACAACCTATGTGGCAACTTCAAACTAAAATACATGGCAACTTTGTTCATACATGGACGGCAACTTCTTTTAATTACCCACTACAACTAAACATTATACGTTGGTCCACTTTTCTTGGACCCTTGATGCTTTCGTAGTCACTCATGTGCCTGTTAGTGTAACCGGTGATATCTTTACATGTCATTTTCCCAACTACATCATTTCTGTTCTTAATGTGAGCTCTGCTTCTTTTCTTTCCTTCATTTTTGTTTGCAGGTCTTGTTCCCCATGTTCCAGGAGCTTGCACCACACGACCCACACGACAAGTGTGGTCACCACTATGCGATCTGCCTTGACCTGAAGAACCAACGTTTTGAGGTGCTTGATTCAATGCGTTCAGAAGCTGATGCAGACCTTACTACGCATGCTGAATACTTCATCAACAACCTCAAAGAGACATGGAACCGTCACTATGAAAACTCAAAGGTCCAGATCAGACATTTTCCAATTGAGTACGTGGCGACTACGAAGCAAGGAAACCAGTATTTTCCCATCTTTTCTTCATGTGTCCTCCAAACCAATTCTCACCCTCTCTTTTTGTCACCTCTGAATTGAAGTTTATGATTTTTTCTATATGTTCTTGTGAGTTAACTTGACTCTTTTCTTGTTTAGGCACGATTGCGGCTTCCACACGTTGGAATACCTTGCAAAGTGGGAAGGTCGACGGGTTCCTGTCGTCACAGCTGCAATGGTCGTCGAGCTCCGCAAAATTTACACATGGAACTGGTTGATGAATGAAGATTTCAACATGCGGTCCAACGCACATGAGTTCATAGAGGAAGCTGTGAAGAAAGCCGCCAAGAAGTACAAGTGATCACGTGGTGCTCCTAACCGAACGCCTACCTTACATTCTGTTGCCGAGGAATGTAAGGTATTACCTTGTTTTTTCAAAACTATGTCCATGTAATATGCTATGACTGCATCTCCCCGTAGCCTAGTATACAGTGGTGGCGTGTGAGTGACATTTGAATAGTTTGTAATATATGTGTGGATGTGAACCTACTTAGGTTTGACAGCAGATACGTTTATGTGTTTTCAGTATTATTATGTGCTTGTGGGTTGGTAGTACCAGCATGGTGTTTTGAATGCGTCCTTGATGTCTGAAAACATGGCAAATGTAGTTGATCAGTCATGGTTAGTGAAAGTTATCGTTCTTTCTTGTTTGGCTTTTTGGGTTTTTTGCACTGCTAACTGTACCGGCTAGCATGGTAGTTTGATCACGGAGCAGTAACCTGTGCGGTTGCTGCACGAGACCGTTTCAGCTTGTTTCCCATAGTTTGCACCACAATACAATATGTGTGACTAAAATGCGCTGACTGAACATGGAAATCTACGCGGTGAAGATTCAGTACAACTAACATGGCATGTTCAGTACAACTAACATGGCAGATTCAGTAAAAAATAACATGGCAAATTCAGTAAAAATAACATGGCAAATTCAGTAGAAATGGCATGGCAGATTCAGTAGAAATGGTATGGCAGATTCAGCAGAAATTGCATGGCAGATTCAGTTCAAGTAACATGGCAAATTCAGTGCCTTACACGTGGCAACTGCAGCTATTCCTTCATGGCATTTTTACTTCAGATTCTGATGCACCTGAAGAGTCATTCTCCAGTTTTTACAAAATTTAGAACATCTAGATTACAAAAAAAAATGTCACCATGGACCAAGTCAAAGTGCTCCAATGTTGTTTACGGATTGCCCGTCCCTTTCTTTGGTTTCTTGTGTTTTGCTTGAATCTCCAATCCTGACTTGTATCTTATCTCTTTGGACGCCCTTTTGTGATGGAACGGGGCGGGTTCCTAACCTGTGTTTGTGTGCTTGCTGTTCCAGATCCTACCTCTGAGTTTTCAGATGATGGCCCTGTGGACGAAGGCACACTTGATGTGCGGGGGAACCTGTGTAAGGCTTCCTCAGCTTTCCTCTTCTTGATCTCATCAACCTCTCTTTTGAGGGCCTTCTTGTGTTTTTCTGCGACCCTTGCTGTCTCATCACTCTTGCACGCTTCATCAATTAGTTCAGCATAGTTCTTTGTCAACACAACGTGCCTCACGGCTTCCATGGTTGACTCTGGTCTCTCGTCATGCACGGCCAAAACTGCGTTTGATGTTTGCGGCGCCAATGCGTCGTCAGCGTCCCAAGTCCATCGCCGCCTTATGAAATGGCGGGGCATTCGTGTCACCGCGTTCAAGTCCATTACTTTTAGAATGTGACAACACACAATCCCGTCCTGTTCGAATTTGCAGCATTGGCAGTAGTATTCGCCTTCGCTTATCGATGCCTTCACAAAGTAGTTCCTTCCCTTGTCTAGGTCTTCAGGTTCTGAATCCGACATGCCCATGATAGAACACACCTTGAACGTATGTTCGTCCACCTGGAAAGCCGTGTACATGCTTGCACGCTTTATTTCTTCCTGGAATCTGCAAGTTTTGTGTGGTTTTTGTTAAACTCTTGTGCGAAGTTTTTTTGTAGCACCTTTTGTTTGTTGTGGCCAATGGAATTACAATTCGTTCAAACATGGCAACTACAGTTCATTAAACATGGCAACTACAGTTGAGTAAACATGGAAACCGCAGTTCATTAAACATGGCAACTGCAGTTCATTTAAACATGGCAACTACATAACAAGTTCAATTTGGCATTTGCATTCCATACCATCATGGCCAGTGGAATTTACATTTCATTAAATATGGCAACTGCAGTTCATTAAACATGGCAACTGCAGTTGAGTAAACATGGCAACTGCAGTTCATTAAACATAGCAACTGCAGTTCATTTAAACATGGCAACTACATAACAACTTCAATTTGGCATTTGCATTCCATACCATCATGGCCAGTGGAATTTACATTTCATTAAATATGGCAACTGCAGTTCATTAAACATGGCAACTGCAGTTCATCAAACATGGCAACTGCAGTTAAGCAAACATGGTAACTGCAGTTGAGCAAACGTGGCAAACTGCAGTTCATTAAGCATGGCAAACTGTAGTTCATTAAGCACGGCAACTACATATCATGTTTACTCTGTACCTAATGGCTACTTTTCAACACAATCATCATTTTCAAATAAGCATTTCAACTGCATTGCATTCTACATGGCACCTGGTACCTTCATGATTTGTGCAAATAAGATTGTAACACAACTGACTTACTTGTTAAAAATCGTGTTGGTGTATATCTTGCTCATCTGCCTCTCCATTGGTAAATACGTTAGCAATTTTGGCTGCTTGAGCGCGGTGTTTGCTTCTTGCTGTAGCTCGGATCCCAGTATTTTTTGTTGCAAAGCGGTGTACTGCTTGGCAAACTGTAGCAATGAGTTGCCAGGGCTCACGTACCGGTGTCCTTTAGGTATTATAGATTGAG
Source organism: Triticum aestivum (assembly GCF_018294505.1). Lineage (NCBI taxonomy): Eukaryota > Viridiplantae > Streptophyta > Magnoliopsida > Poales > Poaceae > Triticum > Triticum aestivum. Next base: position 168,332,575 of record NC_057808.1, on the reverse strand, counting down.
TTGGCAATTAAGCAGATTCATGAAGTTAGCAAAAGTATGAGGATGATAGGTATGGACGAGGAAATTGCATATCAGTGTGGAGCCGTTAACAAAGGTGAGTTAGCCTAAAACAAGTTAATAAAGTGAGTTCAAAATCCATTGGTGAATTAGCTTAAGTTGTTAGCAAGTAATCAAACAAGCTGGTGACGGGGGGAGTAAGCATCTAGACTACTGCGGGTTGAGCCATACAGCGGCCTTGAAGGTGCATGTACCATGCCGGCGGGGATGCCGCGACGAGAAATAGGCGAAGCGACTACGAGGAGGCATTGGCGAGGTGGAGATACCTCAGGCAAATGGACGTGCCACGAGCGGGGCTGCTGGCCAGTGACCATTGAGGAGGCAATGCAAATGGAGCCCGAACTTACGCTGTCCCACATCGGAGGTGGCCCAATGTCGTGGACCTTGCCGTTGCCGCATGATCTAGGAGAAAGGAGGGGGATGGATGAGAACGAGGAGGTAGTGAGGGAATGGGTGGCGACCGACTTCCCCACGGTTCTCCTCTTTGTCTTGGCGGCGCAAGGTAAACAAGCGGCGAGAGAACGACGGGAGGGGTTAACCGGATGGAGAGGGAAAACACAGGAGAGGCTAGATCCGGCGGGGAGGCAAACCGTGAAGGAGCGAGCAGCGGTGGGTCAGATGAGAGTGGCAGTGCTAGTATAGGGGGCAGTTGCAGCGAGAGAGCCGGCAGCGTTGCAGAGGCATTGCGGTCGGGAGTGGGTTCGAGGGAGATAAAATTTCTTTTAGAGCAAGAGTAATAATATATGGTGACCTAAAATTTCCTAGATCCCACCACGCACGTCCAAAAACATCTCACATCATGCGCTCATTTTTTAAAATATATTGCACGATGTTTTTCTCTGTTCATCTCATCAAATTTAACAAAATAATGTCTGTATAAGAAGTTGTTTTGAACTACAAAACTGTCTTATATTTAGATATAGAGGAAGTAAATATTTAGGCTATCTTCAAAGTGGACCCTTAAAATTTACATCCGAACCATGATGTGCGGATGTAATTTTTCATCTAATATGAACCCCTATTTGTATGTGGGCACATATGCGTGTCCATTTTCCGGAAAGCGGAATATTTGTGGGCGTCCCGACTGATGCCACATACGCGGCTGACACCCCGGTCTTACCAAAAAATAATTCTGGCGCCCTTGCCCTCTCACACGCAACCACCCTCCGCTAGTCATGCCACATTCATGATGGCCCAGCGCGGACACGACCTGTCACTGGAGCAGGAATTGAAGTGGCATGCCAACTGAGAGCTCTGTCCACGTCGTGTCCCGGTCTCCGCGCATGTTCAATGCTGGAGGAACGTGATGGCACGGGCCGACGAGATGACTATCTAACGCATTGAAGTCGGCTGCCCGTCCATCTGCCCACCGACATTAAACTATCACAGAGACTGGGAAAACCACTCCAACGCCCACATTGAAACAACACGCTGTGCACGATCGCACACTCCACGGTTGCTTTTGTTCCTCCTCTATGCACCACCTCCGCCATGACGGCGAGCTGTGCTTACCCTCTTGCTCCGGCTTACACGCCTTATTACAAATCACTTGGAGGCTTGATGCCCGAGTTACATGGACCAAAGAGAGTTTGTTGCACAGCACAACTCAAACATAGGTACCCGGCGAGCACAACTCAGAAATATATCACTTGGGGGCTTCCTGCTCATCGAGCATAGCTATGACTACCCTTGTTCATCCGGCTTATATGCCTGAAATAAAATGTTACTTGGGGGCTCTTTGTTCAATGGACAAGAGTTTTTATGACCCTTGTAATAGGCTTAAAAGCCAGGTGTATTCACCTAAAAACCCGGGTTATCCTGCCTTTTTATGTCTACCACTCTGCCCAGGTAATCCTCGAACGACCCGCTGTACTTTTGACAAGTCAATCTTATACAGACCCTGAACTTGTTAGAGTTAAATTGACGATTTAACTCTAACAAGTTCAGGGTCTGTATAAGATTTGTATGAAGGTTTAACTCGGTGGCTGTGCGGCCCTTGAAAGCACTTGATTTTTTAGGCCTGGCCGCCTATGAAAGCCTTGATTTTTTGTTATTTGATTTGAAATTTTTTTGAGGTTCCTCTCCTGTGACATATTAATACATGGTTAAAAACCGATGAGGGCTATGATGCCTTATGGTTCATACATGAAACTACCCAGTGTTTATTAACCCAGCCTGGCTTTGGACTATAAGTCGCCAGTGTATGATGATCTTATATACTTGGAAGTATATAAGATCATCATACACTGCATATGGAGTATTAAGCCGGCGGTATATGTCAAATTGCACAAAGCCGGCCTTGGTTATGGACTGTTTTAGTCACCAGTGGTGTTATATGGGGTATCATGACCCTCCCCGCGGTAAACCGCCAGGGCACTTGTGATTTTTTTGTGTGCAGCAACTGGTTTTCAAAAAGGATTATATTATTCAAATCTTGAATAGCCAACATGGCTGGATTTTTATTATGGTTATCAATAACCAGTATTATGACTAAGGTTTTCAAAGTCACTTCAGTACAATGGCTATTACTTTATCAATGGATATGATTTATTATGCAATGGAAGGAATAGTCCCGAGTCGCTACATGCTTACAGCCCGGCACTTGGGGCCTACATTATTCAAATTAAGATTATATCAAATATGGAAGTACCATGTCGCTGCAAGCATGCACCATGACACTTGGGGGCTAATGCAAGGTCATTTTTTACTTGCTTTATTGAAGACCCGACTCATCACATTATAATGAGCCGGACCTTGGGGGCTACTGCTACCTCTTGAGCACTGCGTTGGTTTTCCCTTGAAGAGGAAAGGGTGATGCAGCAAAGTAGCATAAGTATTTCCCTCAGTTTTTGAGAACCAAGGTATCAATCCAGTAGGAGGCTACGCGCGAGTCCCTCGTACCTACACAAAACAAATAAATCCTCCCAACCAACGCGATAAGGGGTTGTCAATCCATTCACGGTCACTTATGAGAGTGAGATCTGATAGATATGATAGGATAATATTTTTGGTATTTTTATGATAAGATGCAAAGTAAAATAAAAGCAAAGTAAAAAGCAAAGGAAATAACTAAGTATTGAAAGATTAATATGATGAAGATAGACCCGGGGGGCATAGGTTTCACTAGTGGCTTCTCTCAAGAGCATAAGTATTTTACGGTGGGTGAACGAATTACTGTTGAGAAATTGACAGAATTGAGCATAGTTATGAGAATATCTAGGTATGATCATGTATATAGGCATCACGTCCAAGACAAGTAGACCGACTCCTGCCTGCATCTACTACTATTACTCCACTCATAGACCGCTATCCAGCATGCATCTAGAGTATTAATTTCATGAAAACAGAGTAACGCCTTAAGCAAGATGACGTGATTTAGAGGGATAAATTCATGCAATATGATAAAAACCCCATCTAGTTATCCTCGATGGCAACAATACAATACGTGCCTTGCTGCCCCTACTGTCACTGGGAAAGGACACCGCAAGATTGAACCCAAAGCTAAGCACTTCTCCCATTGCAAGAAAGATCAATCTAGTAGGCCAAACCAAACTGATAATTCGAAGAGACTTGCAAAGATAACCAATCATACATAAAAGAATTCAGAGAAGATTCAAATATTGTTCATAGCTAATCTTGATCATAAACCCACAATTCATCGGTCGCAACAAACACACCGTAAAAAGAAGATTACATCGAATAGATCTCCACGAGAGAGGGGGAGAACATTGTATTGAGATCCAAAAAGAGAGAAGAAGCCATCTAGCTACTAACTATGGACCCGAAGGTCTGAGGTAAACTACTCACACTTCATCGGAGAGGCTATGATGATGATGTAGAAGCCCTCCGTGATGGATGCCCCCTCCGGCGGAGCTCCGGAACAGGCCCCAAGATGGGATCTCGTGGGTACAGAAGGTTGCGGCGGTGGAATTAGGTTTTTGCCTCCGTATCTGATCATTTGGGGGTACGTGGGTATATATAGGAGGAAGGAGTACGTCGGTGGAGCAACAGGGGGCCCACGAGGGTGGAGGGCGCGCCCTGGGGGGGTGGGCGCGCCCCCCTACCTCCTGGCCTCCTCCTTTGTTTCTTGACGTAGGGTCCAAGTCTCCCGGATCATAATCTTCCTAAAAATCACGTTCCCGAAGGTTTTATTCCGTTTGGACTCCGTTTGATATTCCTTTTCTACGAAACTTTGAAATAGGAAAAAAACAGCAATTCTGGGCTGGGCCTCTGGTTAATTGGTTAGTCCCAAAAATAATATAAAAGTGAATAATAAAGCCCAATAATTTCCAAAACGGTAGATAATATAGCAAGGAGCAATAAAAAATTATAGATACGTTGGAGACGTATCAGGCATCCCCAAGCTTAATTCCTGCTCGTCCTCGAGTAGGTAATGATAAAAACAGAATTTTTGATGCGGAGTGCTACTTGGCATAATTTCAATGTAATTCTTCTTAATTGTGGTATGAATATTCAGATCCGAAAGATTCAAGACAAAAGTTTAATATTGACATAAAAAATAATAATACTTCAAGCATACTAACAAAGCAATTATGTCTTCTCAAAATAACATGGCCAAAGAAAGTTATCCCTACAAAATCATATAGTCTAGCTATGCTCTATCTTCACCACACAAAGTATTTAAATCATGCACAACCCTGATGACAAGCCAAGCTATTGTTTCATACTTTTGACATTCTCAAACTTTTTCAATCTTCACGCAATACATGAGCATGAGCCATGGACATAACACTATATGTGGAATAGAATGGTGGTTGTGGAGAAGACAAAAAGGGAGAAGATAGTCTCACATCAACTAGGCGTTTCAACGGGCTATGGAGATGCCCATCAATAGATATCAATGTGAGTGTGTAGGGATTGCCATGCAACGGATGCACTAGAGCTATAAGTGTATGAAAGCTCAACAAAAGAAACTAAGTGGGTGTGCATCCAACTCGCTTGCTCACGAAGACCTAGGGCATTTTGAGGAAGCCCATCATTGGAATATTCAAGCCAAGTTCTATAATGAAAATTCCCACTAGTATATGAAAGTGACAAAATGAGAGACTCTCTATCATGAAGATCATGGTGCTACTTTGAAGCACAAGTGTGGTAAAAGGATAGTAACATTGTCCCTTCTCTCTTTTTCTCTCATTTTTTTATTTGGGCTTTTTCTCTTTTTTTATGGCCTCTTTTCTCTCCTTTTTTTATTTTTCGTCCGGAGTCTCATCCCGACTTGTGGGGGAATCATAGTCTCTATCATCCTTTTCCTCACTTGGGATAATGCTCTAAAAATGATGATCATCACACTTTTATTTTCTTACAACTCAACAATTACAACTCGATACAAAATATGACTCTATTTGAATGCCTCCCGCGGTGTACCGGGATATGTAATGAATCAAGAGTGACATGTATGAAAGAATTATGAACGGTGGCTTTGCCACAAATACGATGTCAACTACATGATCATGCAAAGCAATATGACAATGATGGAGCGTGTCATAATAAACGGAACGGTGGAAAGTTGCATGGCAATATATCTCGGAACGGCTATGGAAATGCCATAATAGGTAGGTATGGTGGCTGTTTTGAGGAAGGTATATGGTGGGTGTAAGATACCGGCGAAAAGTGCGCGGTATTAGAGAGGCTAGCAATGGTGGAAGGTAGAAAGTGTGTATAATCCATGGACTCAACATTAGTCATAAAGAACTCATATACTTATTGCAAAAATCTACAAGTTATCAAAGCAAAGTATTACGCGCATGCTCCTAGGGGGATATATTGGTAGGAAAAGACCATCGCTCGTCCCCGACCGCCACTCATAAGGAAGACAATCAATAAATAAATCATGCTCCGACTTCATCACATTCACAAACTTTAACACAAGTATTTCTCAAATTGAAAACTACTCAACTAGCATGACTCTAATATCACCATCTTTATATCTCAAAACAATTATCAAGCATCAAACTTTTCTTAGTATTCAACACACTCTTAAGAAAGTTTTTACAAATCTTAAATACCAAGCATATTAGGATTATTTAAGCAAATTACCATGCTATTTAAGACTCTCAAAATAATCTAAGTGAAGCATGAGAGATCAATAGTTTCTATAAAACAAATCCACCACTATGCTCTAAAAGATATAAGTGAAGCACTAGAGCAAAACTATATAACTCAAAAGATATAAGCGAAGCACATAGAGTATTCTGACAAATTCCAAATCATGTATGGCTCTCTCAAAAGGTGTGTACAGCAAGGATGATTGTGTTAAACTAAAAAGCAAAGACTCAAATCATACAAGACGCTCCAAGCAAAACACATATCATGTGGTGAATAAAAATATAGCTCCAAGTAAAGTTACCGATGGAAGTAGACGAAAGAGGGGATGCCTTCCGGTCCATCCCCAAGATTTGGCTTTATGGTGTCCTTAGATTATCTTGGGGGTGCCATGGGCATCCCCAAGCTTAGGCTCTTGCCACTCCTTGTTCCGTAATCCATCAAAATCTTTCACCCAAAACTTGAAAACTTCACAACACAAAACATAACAGAAAATCTCGTGAGCTCCGTTAGCGAAAGAAAACAAAAGACCACTTCAAGGTACTGTAATGAACTCATTCTTTATTTATATTGGTGTTAAACCTACTGTATTCCAACTTCTCTATAGTTTAGAAACTATTTTACTAGGCATAGATTCATCAAAATAAGCAAACAACACAGGAAAAACAGAATCTGTCAAAAACAGAACAATGTAGTAATCTGTAACTAACACAAACTTCTGGAACTCCAAAAAATAAGCCAAAATAGGAAGACCTAGACAATTTGTTTATTGATCAGCAGTAATTGGAATCACTATTTTATCACGTTCTGGTGATTTTTAACAATTATTTTCGTGAACAGAAAGTTTCTGGAAATTACAGCAAGATCAAATAACTATCATCCAAGAAGATCCTATAGGTTTAACTTGGCACAAACACTAATTAAAACACAAAAACATATCTAACCAGAGGCTAGATCAAATATTTATTCCTAAACATAAGCAAAAAGCAAAAAACTAAAAATAAAATTGGGTTGCCTGCCAACAAGCGCTATCGCTTAACGCCCCTAGCTAGGCATCATAGCAAGGATAGATCTAGGTATTGCCATCTTTGGTAGCCAATTATTCAATGAGACATCTATCATCCTTAGTAACTTCTTTTTTTTAGTAATTTTCAAACTTTTAGGCACAAGATCGAAAAATTCATTTGTAGCAAATGGTTCCTTAATGAAGGCAAAAAGATTGGGATGAATACTTATAGATTTGAGATCCGCAGTTCCCTTACTAGAGGATTCACCCTTATTTTTAGGAACATACATAAGCTTGGGAATTTTAGTTGGAGGGTTTGGAGTATTCTTTACAGAAAAAAAGCGGTTCCCAAGTTGGTAATGATACCCTCAAGTTTATCGATTCTAGTGGAATCATGATTTATTCTCTCATTAACTATGGGTTCCTTCTCCTTAATATTTTTCAAAGTGACTCCTACCTTAGATCCATATTGGGTAATTTGGTTGTGGATCTTTTTATCCAGATTTTCAATTAACTCTACGGTAGCAATTTTATTTTGAATAATTTCAAGTCTTTGCATTACATGCTCCAAAGTTAACATAGTTCCATTAACCAAAAGAGGTGGTGAGCCAAATAAATCTACCATAGCATTATAAGAGTCAAAAGTATGGCTACCCAAGAAATTCCCTCCGGTAATGGTATCAAGAATATATCTATACCAAGGATTAGTGCCTACATAAAAATTGCGGAGAAGAACGGAAGTAGATTGCTTCCTGGCAGATCTATTTTGAGCATTGCAAATTCTATACCAAGCGTCTTTTAGATTTTCTCCCTCCCTTTGTTTAAAATTTAGAACTTCATTCTCGGGAGACAACGGAGAAGATAGAGGACTAGCCATAACAACAAGCAAGCGAAAAAGGCAAACGGAAAAGACAGGGCGAATAAAACAGCAAGGATGAAGTGGGGGAGAGGAAAACGAGAGGCAAATGGCAAATAATGTAATGCGGGAGATAAGGGTTTGTGATGGGTACTTGGTATGTTGACTTTTGCGTAGACCTCCCCGGCAACGGCGCCAGAAATGGCTCGTTGACGGGAGAGCAAATCTTGACTTGACTTGGCGTAAGCCTCCCCGGCAACGGCGCCAGAAATCCTTCTTGCTACATATTGAGCACTGCGTTGGTTTTCCCTTGAAGAGGAAAGGGTGATGCAGCAAAGTAGCATAAGTATTTCCCTCAGTTTTTGAGAACCAAGGTATCAATCCAGTAGGAGGCTACGCGCGAGTCCCTCGTACCTACACAAAACAAATAAATCCTCGCAACCAACGCGATAAGGGGTTGTCAATCCCTTCACGGTCACTTACGAGAGTGAAATCTGATAGATATGATAGGATAATATTTTTGGTATTTTTATGATAAGATGCAAAGTAAAATAAAAGCAAAGTAAAAAGCAAAGGAAATAACTAAGTATTGAAAGATTAATATGATGAAGATAGACCCGGGGGCCATAGGTTTCACTAGTGGCTTCTCTCAAGAGCATAAGTATTTTACGGTGGGTGAACGAATTACTGTTGAGCAATTGACAGAATTGAGCATAGTTATGAGAATATCTAGGTATGATCATGTATATAGGCATCACGTCCAAGACAAGTAGACCGACTCCTGCCTGCATCTACTACTATTACTCCACTCATCGACCGCTATCTAGCATGCATCTAGAGTATTAAGTTCATGAAAACAGAGTAACGCCTTAAGCAAGATAACATGATGTAGAGGGATAAATTCATGCAATATGATAAAAAACGCCATCTTGTTATCCTCGATGGCAACAATACAATACGTGCCTTGGGAAAGGACACCGCAAGATTGAACCCAAAGCTAAGCACTTCTCCCATTGCAAGAAAGATCAATCTAGTAGGCCAAACAAAACTGATAATTCAAAGAGACTTGCAAAGATAACCAATCATACATAAAAGAATTCAGAGAAGATTCAAATATTGTTCATAGATAATCTTGATCATAAACCCACAATTCATCGGTCTCAACAAACACACCGCATAAACAAGATTACATCGAATAGATCTCCACGAGAGAGGGGGAGAACATTGTATTGAGATCCAAAAAGAGAGACGAAGCCATCTAGCTACTAACTATGGACCCGAAGGTCTGAGGTAAACTACTCACACTTCATCGGAGAGGCTATGATGATAATGTAGAAGCCCTCCGTGATGGATGCCCCCTCCGGCGGAGCTCCGGAACAGGCCCCAAGATGGGATCTCGTGGGTACGGAAGGTTGCGGCGGTGGAATTAGGTTTTTGGCTCCGTATCTGATCGTTTCGGGGTACGTAGGTATATATAGGAGGAAGGAGTACGTCGGTGGAGCAACAGGGGGCCCACGAGGGTGGAGGGCGCGCCCCCTACCTCGTGGCCTCCTCCTTTGTTTCTTGACGTAGGGTCCAAGTCTCCCGGATCATAATCTTCCTAAAAATCACGTTCCCGAAGGTTTCATACCGTTTGGACTCCGTTTGATATTCCTTTTCTGCGAAACTCTGAAATAGGCAAAAAACAACAATTCTGGGCTGGGCCTCCGGTTAATAGGTTAGTCCCAAAAATAATATAAAAGTGAATAATAAATCCCAATAATGTCCAAAACAGTAGATAATATAGCATGGAGCAATCAAAAATTATAGATACGTTGGAGACGTATCAGCTACCAATTGCTCCGGTCAAAAATTCAAGGTACACAAGCCTTAATACATTATTTGGAAGGGTTCATTGCTCAGTTGGTAGAGTACAAATCTCTTAACCTTATGGACGTGGGTTCGAGCCTCCCCACCAAGCTCTTCTCTGGGGTCGTCGACGGTTCCACCTGTCCACTGGGGCAGATCCGCCTCCCCGTCACCTTTGGTAAGAGAAACAACTACCGCACTGAGCTCATCGAGTTCAACGTCGCCCGCATCGGTCTCCCGTACAACACTATTCTCGGGTACCCGGCCCTCGTCAAGTTCATGGCGGGACTCACCCCGGCTACAACATCATGAAGATGCCAGGAAGCAGCGGTGTCCTCACCGTGGCAGGGGACACCAGGGACGCGCTCACGGCCCTCAAGCTCACTTTCAAGGCCATGGCGGCCGCACGGCCGGACGCGGGGGGTGCTCCGGAGATCCCGAAGGCAGCACGAGCAAAGATGAAGTAGCTGTTCTCTCAAGATCGGGCCGAGACGAAGCAGGTGCAGGTTGATGGGGACGGGGATCAGGCCCTACCTTCACCATAGGCGCCAGCCTCCCCCCGGACCAGGAAGAGGCGTTGGTCAGCTTCCTCCGCGTGAAGAAGGATGTGTTTGCGTGGGAGGCGATGGACTTGGTCGGCGTTCCGCGCAGGGTGATCGAGAACCACTTGATGTTGTGCCCCAACGCGCACCCCGTAAAGCAGAAGGCATGGCGGCAAGCCCCGGAGAAGCAGTCGTTTATCGTCCAGGAGAACCGCAAGTTGCAAGAAGCCGGCGTTATTCATGAGGTGCGGCATCCGAATTGGCTGGTGAACCCGGTTATCATCCCCAAGAAGGGCGGGAAGGACTGCATGTGCGTCGATTTTACGAGCCTCAACAAGGCTTGTACTCAAGACCTTTTCCCTCGTCCACACATCGACGTGATTGTCAACTCCACCACCGAGTGCGATTTGCTGTGCTTCCTGGACGCCTTCTCAGGCTATCACCAAATCAAGATGGCGGTGTAGGATGTCGAGAAGACGACTTTTGTCGGTGTGGAACGAGACCTATGGGATCACAAGAATCCCTACTACGGTTGCCGGGGCGCGGGGTTGCGAGAAGAGCAGGATTAGTAACCAGCACGAGGATCCTTTACCCAGGTTCGGGCCGTGAGGATGCGTAAAACCCTAGTCCTGCTTTGGTGGGTGTATTTCAGAGAGTTCTTGAGCTCTCGAACTAGCTGTGGTGAGTGTGTGGTTCGAAAGAGCCGAATCCTTCTCCAGATGCCATGGGCCTCCTTTTATAGTCGAAAGGTGTCACATCCTGGCTAGTTCATGCATTAGAGTGTTGCATCATGTTTACTTTTTCCAGAAAGTTGAAATGCGGATGACAGAAACCCCCAGCACCCCCCTGAACACAACTAGGGTTTACTAAAATCCTTTTCAATGAACCTAAAATGCCCTACATAAATGTTCACCATCTTTGGTCCTGGCTAAACCCTCTGCCAAAAATGGATTCATATTTTTGGAGGCTATTCTGGATTTTTGCACCAAGCCATAAGTATTTGCATTTGGGCAATTTAAATCCTATAAATATTTTAAAATGCCCAAATAATCTTGAAGGTATTTTTAGGCTGTTGAGAATATTTTCAAATGTGCCTCTGAATATTTTCAGGTTTTTCCTAAATGGAATAGTATTTCTACTATTTCAAAACACAAAACAGACACAAATAAAAAGAAAAACAGAAAGCAGAGAGAGAAACTTACCTGGCAGCCCACTGGCCGGCCCAGCACTGTGCTGGACCGCGCCAGTCAGCTGCTTCCTCCCGCCAGAGCAGGCAGAGAGGTGACGCCGGCGTGCGCGAGCTCGCCACGGTGCCACCTGCTTGCCGCTTCACCCGTGGACGAGCTGGACGACCTCCACGTCGCGCCCCCGAGCCCCTGGACACCGCCATTTGCCCCCTGCACCTCTCCCTCGCCTCCCTCCACCATGGCCGACGCAGCCGCTGCCACCTCACCGATGTAGCCGTAGCCACCGCCATCTCCACGTCACCTGACCGTGTCCAGCAGCTCCGCCGTCGCTTTCTCCTTCGAGCAAGTCGGGCCCCGAGCGCTCGCTTGCCCCGAAGCCACTGCTCCGACCTCGCCTTCACCGCCCACCGCCGGAGATCCCCTTCGCCGTCACCACCGCAGCAGTTCGTCCCCGACAGCGCCGCCTAGCTCATCGCCTTTGCCGTGAGCTTCTGACCCTTCCCCTTCCTCTCATTCTCGCTGCCGCCCTTTGCTTCGACCGTAACCAGCAGCACCGCACACGCCGCCGCACGAGCTCGTCGCCGACGAGGCTCCGGTGACCAAATGGTCCAGTGCATATGTCTGTCATCTTCGTGAGCACATGCAGCACCCGTAGAGACTAACCATTGATCCTCCCGTGCACCGTGTCATCGTTTTCGTCGGCACCCAAACTCCGGCGGCCGCAAAAGAGCTCGCCGCCGTCGACTCCGGCCACCCCAGGCCCAACCACGGCCACCAACGGACGTGCCGTTGCGTCAGCTACCCGTAGAGCCCAACGGCGCCTCGAACGGTGCCCCGTAGAGCAAACCCGAGGCACGGGAGCGCCGCTGACCACGCCGGCGGCTAACCGCCGGCATGTTAGGCCTGTTGACGAGGGGTTTGACCTCCCCTGGGTCGTTGACATGTGGGGCCAGCCCCTGTTAATTTCCTAGTTTAGGTTAACTAAAATAGGATTAGCCCTGTGACACTGACAGACGGGTCCCACCGTTCAGGTTTGACCTCGACCGCCCAGTTGACTTGCTGACATCATCATGACACATTGCTGACGCAATAAGTAATTTAATTACTGGAATTATTTCTATACAGGAAATTCCAGAAAATATCTCAAACTTCAAAAAATCATAGAAAATAATCTATAGCTCAGAATGAAAAGATTTATATATGAAAAATGATTAGAAAAATCCATTCTATCCATCTGTACTGGTTTCATGCATGTTTAAGCAAATTAACCTGCTGTTTAATGCAGAACAAGATAAAGCACTAATAAGGGCCACATATGAACTTGGAATTTGAATCTTTGATTCAAAATAGTCCAAACCCATCTGGTCTTAGTTGCATTAGCCCAATACATTCATTTTGCCATGTATCATGCATGCATCATATTGTTGCACTTTGCTTGGTGTTGATTGTGCTTCGATGTGTTCATCGTGGTAGGTTCTGCCTCCGAGGATATTCACGGGTATCCAACTGAAGGGCAGTATTCCACCAATACTCCGTCAGGCAAGCAACCCATTGATCATTTCGATACAAACCCATCTTCTCGATTCTGCTCTCATTTACTGCATTAAGACAACGCGATTCAAACTGCTGTGTGTTGCGGTAGTTGAACCCACTTTCCTTTGCATGACCTGTCATTGCCATAGTAACTAGATGAAACCCACTAGCATGTGTAGGAGTTGATTGAGCCATGTTGTGTTCCTACAATGCTATGCTTGCTACGCTTAGAGTCGTGTCAGGTCTGGCTCATCAGGGTGATGAACTAGAGTGAAAGCATGTGTCGGTAATGAGAGTGAGGTGTTGAATACGTTTTGGTAAAGGTATCGATGAGAGGCCATGTAGGAGTACATGGTGGGTTGTTTCATTGAGACCGTCCCTAAGAACTGAGATCTGTATGCGTGATTTAAGATTCAGCTACTACCACGCATCGGGCCCGAAACCAATGGACCCCCTCGGCTTCTTAATCACCCTTGTCCTTTGTCCAGGAGTTGCACGTAGTTTCTGGTGTTTGTAGTAAGCTGGAGGCCGTGGATAGCGCTGACCAAGGGGTGGGCTGTGATGCGGTAGGCTCATGGCCCGGTGTACCGAGTCGCCCGTTTGGTGTCTCGGGAACCCTGCACACATCGTTCGGGGCCGTATGTGGAAACCTCGGCCGGACTCCCTGCGGATGGAACCTGAATAGGCGATAAACCTGGACTAGAGACTCGAGTGTTTAGGTAGGCTGTAGCCGACACCCACGTTGGGCCTCCGCTTGAAGGTTGCCGAGTACACGTCGTGTAACGACGTTAAGTGGTGAGAGCGTGTGTGATGAAGTACACCCCTGCAGGGTATAAAACTATTCGAATAGCCACGTCCGCGGTAAAGGACTACTTGGTCGCTTATGCAGTTCATAGACAAGTAAATGGATACTACTAAAAGCCTCAAGATAAGTGTGAGTACCGCGGATGGCCCTCTCGTAGGTTGACGAGGGAGGATCCACGGTGGAGTATTGAGATGGTGATTAGTGGACTCGTGTGCGAAAACTATTTTACAAGTGGTGTCTCATAGGGTAGCTTAGCCAAGACTCAAAGCTGGCTTGCTGCAATAACTCCACTACCTTCTTGAGAATGTACATGTATAGTAGGATCTGTTGTAAGACTTGCTGAGTACCTTTGTACTCATGTTGCTTCAATTACTGTTTTCAGACGACAACACCGCCCCTTCCGATGGGTTCTATGTAGAACTCGACGACGACGAGTGACTTGCCACCCAGGTGGTGATCTGGGCTTGTGAAGGGCCTACGTAGATAGACAGGCTTCGTCAAGCCTTCTTTCTTTCTAGTGTCTGTACCCAGACAAGTTTGCTTCCGCACGTGCTTGTATGATTGTATGACTTGAGTGTCGGGTCATGTGACCCCTATCTGTATGAACATGTTATGTATGGCTCTCCGGAGCCCCTTTAAATAAAGTACTTGAGTTGTAGAGTTTTGTTGTGATGCCATGTTGTATTTACACATATCGAGCATATTGTGTGTATGATTGAAATGCTTGGTATGTGTGGGATCCGACAATCTAGTTGTTTATCCTTGGTAGCCTCTCTTATGGGGAAATGTAGTCTAGTGACTCCTTGAGCCATAGTAGTCTGCTACAGCCCGGTTCACCGGAGTCCTGCTAGCCCAGCACTACTGCTCTGGACACTTGACTGGCCGGCATGTGTTTCACATCGTTCCTGTGTCTGTCCCTTCGGGGAAATGTCACGCGGTGACATCCGGAGTCCTGCCTAGCCTGCTACAGCCCGGGTTCCTGCACTGTTAGCCCAGTGCTACAGCCCGGATTCACACGCTGCTGACCGACACGTCCGATGTTGATTCCTGTATGCCTGTCCCCATACGTTAGTGCCGCTTTGGGTTCACAACTAGCCATGTCGGCCCGGGTTCTCTGTCATATGGATGCTAGCGACATTGTCATATACGTGAGCCAAAAGGCGCAAACGGTCCCGGGCCATGGTAAGGCGACACCCGTGGGAG
The DNA here is from genome assembly GCF_018294505.1 of Triticum aestivum. NCBI lineage: Eukaryota > Viridiplantae > Streptophyta > Magnoliopsida > Poales > Poaceae > Triticum > Triticum aestivum. The sequence goes on along the minus strand of NC_057808.1, from coordinate 168,317,475 downwards.
TACCGTGCGTGAGGCCGCAAAGTGATATGAGGTGTTACAGGCTAGATCGGTGTGACTTTGAATCGGGGTCCTGACAGCGTTGGCATCGGAGCCGGACTGCCTGTAGGTGCGTTAAGCCAAACTGGTCGATGTCGAGTCTAGAAATGCTTTAGTTATATGTAGGGGGATTGATTGTGGGAGGGAACGTAAGGCGCGTTACTCCTTTACCTTATGCCCTCTGATCTGAGTCATTCTCTTCTCATTCTACGTGGGTTAAGGACTAGGCTCTCTTCTCACTATCAGGTTCACGTGTTACTAATCCGTAGTAGCTTATAGGATTGCTGGTTCCATGCTTCAGTTCAGCTTCTACTACCTTTAGTATGTTGTCGGTTGAACCAGAACCTTGATATGATGTTGTTGAGTGGTTTTGCAAGCTGTTGCGAATGTCTCAAATCTTTTTCTGAGCATTTACAGCCGTTATGCTGTCCGAATTCTCCTACAAATTCTAATGCCTTTGCATTATTTCGTGCTTTCAGATGGCCACCCGTTCCCAGAAGCAAGTGGTTCGTCTGACCCGGTGCCTCGATGTACCTGGTCACACGGCCATGCTGGTCCGAGTGATGGTTGAGACAGGCTATCGATGGTATCCCGAGTATACCGTCGAGGAGCAGTTTCGAGACTTTAATCAAAGCCAATATTTTTGCACAGTCAGGATTTACCCTTCCTATCCTGGAGCCACTGAACCCCTCCATTGCTCTTATGGACTTGGGGTTACCATCGAGATGTCCGTGCAGGACGCAGCTTACTCAATGATGACTATCATACGAGCCAGAATTGCCTTGCTTCAGAACACTGACTTCCGCTATATGCCAGCATCACTCCCTGGGGCACAAGGGTACTATCAGGCTACTTAGTGTGATCCTACCCATGAGGATTCACTACTCCGCACCACCACCGAGATGCTTGAGGACAAGGACCGTGAGAATCGTGCCTTGCGAATGGAGCTCTTTAATGCTCGTTCTGATCACTGGGCCACTCTGACACGGTTTGCACCTGCCGTGCAGGCTGGGTATATGGACATGAGGGAGTTGTACCCCGTGCGGTCTGGTCTGCCGATTGTATGGAATGGCGTGATGTAGGAGGCATCACCCCTCCTCGTGGACCTCGTCTGCCACCGTTTGTTGGACCAAGGCCACACCCGAGTCCTTATGGACCGCAAGCTCCACAGGACCGACTGTTTCCAGATGATCATGTTCAGCTCCCAGGACATGGTGGTGATTTCTATGAAGATTACTACGGAGACGTCTGAGTTGGTAGTAGTTTCACTAGTATTGTAACAGTTGTATTCCCCACAGTCCTGCGTGTCTTGTGGGATACGACTTGGTGTGTATCACGTTCCGGAGGTGTAGAAAAATAATGTATAGGAGCTTGGAATGCCTCTGATGAGATGTATCGTCTTTCATCGTAGCTGTACTCCAGCCCGGGCTTGTACTAAACTATGTATGGTGTGTATGACCGTTGGTATATATATATGTTTCTATATTACCATGTCATACTGATGATCATCTCTGCATTCCGTGTTATCCATTACATTCCGCATTTCCCTGCCAAGATTTAGCCATCCTTGTCTAAACCGTTGTCTTGTTTCTCCTAGGATGGTCAACACCCGCAACAACCCTGCTGTCCAGGCGCAGGGTGAAGCCAATGCAGTTAGGGGGGAGAATCTGCCTCAACCGCCTTCTCTGGCCGAAGTCATGCTCGAGGCGGAAAGAAACAAGCGTGAGACTAACCGCTTGCTAGAGCGAATTGAGCAGAATACTGCACGCCATCAGAGGAACGACTTGGTGTCCATCAATGACTTTATCAAGTTGTACCCACCGAAGTTTAACCATTCCGTCGAGCCCCTCGATGCGGATGATTGGCTTCGCAGCATCACCCATAAGCTACGTTTTGCCAACGTACCCGAAGCTGATAAGGTTACCTACGCTGCCTATCACCTCGAAGGCCCTGCTAGCCTTTGGTGGGAAAACTTTGAGGCTATGCGCCCAGCCGGCCAAATCACTACTTGGGCTGAATTCAGTGAGGCTTTTCGTGAGCATCACATTCCGGAGGGTCTCATAGATCATAAGCGGGAAGAATTCTGCAACTTCACCCAAGGCAGACTGACGGTGGATGCATACAGCCGTGAGTTTGGAAATTTAGCACGCTATGCTCCTGAAGAGGTATCCACCGACGCCAAGAAGCAGGCAAGGTTCCGCAAGGGACTTAGCCTGAGCTTCGCCGTGATCTTCATCTGCACGAGTGCACCTCCTTCCAGAAGTTGGTCAATAAGGCCATCAGTGCTGAGACAGGACAGACTGACTACGACGCTTCACGCAAGCACTCTCGTGACTTTGGCTCCTCATCCGGCTCTGGATCCCAGAAGCGCCGGGTCTGGATTCCAAACACTGCTCTGCCACCTAGGTTCACTCCGAGGCCATCCTTCGAGGCGCCTCGCCCCAACCAGCAGTATGCACCGCCCTAGGTCTATGGTGGCCCCGCTGCTAATGCTGCTCCACGCCCCAATGTTGTGACATGCTTCAAGTGTGGAGAAACGGGTCACTATTTGCGCGAGTGCCCCCAAAACAACCCCAAGCAACCTCGACAGTCCGTTGGCCGTGGTAAGCCAGCAGGAAAGACTTACTACGCCAAGCCAGCCACCACTGCACGTGGCCATGTCAACTATGTTTCAGCTGAAGAAACTCATGATGATCCCAACGTCGTCCTTGGTACGCTCCTTGTTAATTGCCACCCGGCAACTGTTCTTTTCGATACTGGAGCATCTCATTCATTTATCTCTGAGAGCTATGCTCGATTGCACCACACCACATTTAGTGACATGCCCACCTCCATGGAAATTCAAACTCCTGGTTCTAGATGGCACACCTCTAGGATTAGCTATGGAAATGAAATTCTTGTCGACAGATTGGCTTCCTTGCATCACTAATAGCTCTCAAGTCCTCGGACATAAACATCATCTTGGGTATGGACTGGATGTCAGCCCATCATGCTAAGATTGATTGCTCTACTAGAACTGTTCAACTCACCCATCCGTCGGGCAAGACAGTCAATGTTTTGACCCGAGTGTCTAAGCGTCAGCTTTACTCATTAAATGCCAACCCTCTTCCAGACCTTGAAGATGTTCCGGTAGTCCATGACTTCCTGGATGTCTTCCTAGAAGAACTGCCAGGTATTCCACCTGACAGGGATGTCGAGTTCGTGATAGACCTTGTTCCAGGAACCGTCCCAATCTCTAGAAGACCCTATAAGATGGCACCCTTAGAGCTAGCCGAGCTTAAGAAACAACTCGATGAATCCTTGCAAAAGGGTTTCATCCGTCCTAGTTCTTCTCCTTGGGCTTGCCCCGTCCTCTTCGTCAAGAAGAAGGATGGTACAGACCGAATGGTTGTAGATTATCGTCCCGTTAATTTGGTCATGATAAAGAACAAGTATCCGCTCCCCAGGATCAACGACCTGTATGATCAGCTCGCTGGATCCTCAGTCTTCTCTAAAATGGATTTGAGGTTGGGCTACCATCAAATCAAAAATCAAGAACGGGGACATTCCTAAAACGGCCTTTGTCACTCGTTATGGCCAATACGAGTACACCGTCATGTCTTTCGGTTTAACCAATGCTCCAGCCACCTTCTCTCGGTTAATGAACTCGATCTTCATGGAGTATTTGGATAAATTCGTCATAGTATACCTCGATGATATACTCATCTACTCCAAGAATGAGGAAGAACATGCCGAGCATCTAAGACTAGTATTGACGAAACTTCGAGAGCATCGCCTTTATGCTAAATTCTCCAAGTGTGAATTCTGGTTGCCAGAAGTGACCTATCTAGGCCATGTAATCTCTGGTAAGGGTATTGCTGTTAATCCCGAGCGAGTTCAAGCCGTCCTTGACTGGACTCCACCTGAATCGGTCAAGCAAGTTCGGAGTTTCCTTGGCTTAGCGAGCTACTGTCGCCGCTTCGTCGAGAATTTCTCCAAGGTTGCTAAACCTCTAACTGAACTCCTCAAGAAAGATAAAAAGTTCGAGTGGACCCCACAGTGCGAGTTCAGCTTTTAGGAACTGAAAAGATGCCTGACAACTGCTCCCGTACTCATACCACCAGATTTTTTGAAGGACTTTGTTATCTATTGCGACGCCTCGCGACAAGGACTAGGTTGCATACTCATGCAAGATCGTCATGTGATTGCCTACGCTTCCCGACAGTTGCGTCCACATGAGGATAATTATCCCACACATGATCTAGAGCTTGCAGCCGTAGTCCATGCACTCAAAACATGGCGACATTACCTTCTCGGTAATCGTTGCGAGATCTTCACCGATCACCAAAGTCTAAAATACATTTTCACCCAACCGGATTTGAATCTCAGGCAAAGACGTTGGATCGAGTTGATCATAGATTACGACTTAGGAATAACTTACACCCCGGGCAAAGCCAACGTCATGGCTGATGTGCTAAGTCGTAAATCTTATTGTAACAACTTGATGTTACAACAAAGTCAACCACTTCTCCACGAGGAATTTCGTAAGCTTAACCTTCACATTATTCCCCGAGGGTTCCTATCCAACCTGGTGGCGAAACCTACCCTTACGGATCAGATCATCAAAGCTCAGAAGGTAGATCCGGGAATCTCCCGTATTAAGAGAAACATCAAGAAAGGAGTCGCGGATTGTTTCTCCATTGATGATCAAGGTGTTGTGTTCTTTGGAGACCGTCTAGTGATTCCCAAGGTACGCAACCTGAGGCGTTTGATCCTTAAGGAAGCTCACGAATCTCCTTTCACCATTCATCCCGGTAGTACTAAAATGTATCAAGACCTACGCCAGAGGTTTTGGTGGACTAGGATGAAGAGAGAAATTGCTCAATACATTGCTAATAGTGACGTCTGTCGTCGTGTTAAAGCAGAGCATCAACGGCCTGCTGGCACCCTTCAACCTTTGGCTATTCCTGAATGGAAATGGGATAAAGTCGGTATGGATTTCATTACCGAGTTTCCCAGGACCAAGAGAGGGAATAATGCTATCTTCGTTGTTGTCGATCGTCTATCCAAAGTAGCCCACTTCCTACCTGTTCGTGAGAGTATAAACGCGAGCCATCTAGCTGACTTGTACATCTCCTGAATAGTGTCTCTTCATGGTGTTCCATTGGAAATTAACTCAGACCATGGAAGTCTCTTCACCTCTCGATTTTGGGAAGTTTCCAAAATGCTATGGGAACTCGTCTCTCCTTTAGCACCGCCTTCCACCCTCAATCAAGTGGTCAGGTAGAACGAGTTAATCAAGTTCTGGAGGATATGCTCCGAGCTTCTGTCATCTCTTTCGGCATGGATTGGGAGAAATGCCTTCCATTCGCCGAGTTCGCTTATAACAATAGTTATCAAGCTAGCTTGGGCAAAGCTCCTTTCGAGGTTCTCTATGGACGAAAATGTCGAACGCCTCTTAACTGGTCAGAAACCGGGGAAAGACAACTCTTTGGCCCGGATATGATTCAGGAAGCAGAGGAGCAGGTTCGCATTATTCGTGAGAAATTGAAATCAGCCCAATCTCGTCAAAAGAGCCATTATGACCGCAAACATAAGGCTATGACTTTTGAGGTTGACGAGAAGGCTTACCTTCAGGTTACTCCTTTAAAGGGAACCCATCGATTCGGTATCAAAGGCAAATGGGATCCTCGTTACATTGGACCCTTTCGCATTCTTGCCAAGCGAGGAGAAGTTGCCTACCAATTGGAACTACCTCCGCATCTTTCCAAGGTTCATGACGTCTTCCACATTTCCCAACTCAGGCGTTGCTTCTCAGATCCTATCCGTGGAGTGGACCACGAAACGCTTGATCTCCAAGATAATCTCACATATCGGGAATATCCCGTTCGAATCCTTGATCAAGCCGAGCGTACCACTCGATGCCAAAACATCAAGTTTCTCAAGGTTCAATGGACACACCATTCCGAGAAAGAAGCTACTTGGGAAAGGGAGGATCGTCTTCGACTTGAGTACCCCACCTTCTTCCCAACGGATCCTAAATCTCGGGACGAGATTCTTTTGAGTGGGGGTGAGTTGTCACATCCTAGCTAGTTCATGCATTAGAGTGTTGCATCATGTTTACTTTTTCCAGAAAGTTGAAATGGGGATGACAGAAACCCCCAGCACCCCCCTGAACACAACTAGGGTTTACTAAAATCCTTTTCAATGAACCTGAAATGCCCTACATAAATGTTCACCATCTTTGGTCCTGGCTAAACCCTCTGCCAAAAATGGTTTCATATTTTTGGAGGCTATTATGGATTTTTGCACCAAGCCATAAGTATTTGCATTTGGGCAATTTAAATCCTATAAATATTTTAAAATGCCCAAATAATCTTGAAGGTATTTTTAGGCTGTTGAGAATATTTTCAAATGTGCCTCTGAATATTTTCAGGTTTTTCCTAAATGGAATAGTATTTCTACTATTTCAAAACACAGAACAGACACAAATAAAAAGAAAAACAGAAAGCAGAGAGAGAAACTTACCTTTCAGCCCACTGGCCGGCCCAGCACTGTGCTGGCCCGCGCCAGTCAGCTGCTTCCTCCCGCCAGAGCAGGCAGAGAGGTGACGCCGGCGTGCGCGAGCTCGCCACGGCGCCACCTGCTTGCCGCTTCGCCCGTGGACGAGCTGGACGACCTCCACGTCGCGCCCCCGAGCCCCTGGACATCCCCATTCGCCCCCTGCACCTCTCCCTCGCCTCCCTCCACCATGGCCGACGCAGCCGCTGCCACCTCGCCGACGTAGCCGTAGCCACCGCCGTCTCCGCGTCACCTGACCGTGTCCAGCAGCTCCGCCGTCGCCTTCTCCTTCGAGCAAGTCGGGCCCCGAGCGCTTGTGTGCCCCGAAGCCACTGCTCCGACCTCGCCTTCACCGCCCACCGCCGGAGATCCCCTTCGCCGTCACCACCGCAGCAGTTCGTCCCCGACAGCGCCGCCTAGCTTATCGCCTTTGCCGCGAGCTTCTGACCCTTCCCCTTCCTCTCATTCTTGCTGCCGCCCTTTGCTTCGACCGTACCAGCAGCACCGCACACGCCGCCGCACGAGCTCGTCGCCGACGAGGCTCCGGTGACCAAATGGTCCAATGCATATGTATGTCATCTTTATCACCTGCAGCACCCGTAGAGACTAACCATTGATCCTCCCATGCACCGTGTCGTCATTTTCGTCGGCACCCGAACTCCGGCGGCCGCAAAAGAGCTCGCCGCCGTCAACTCCGGCCACCCCAGGCCCAACCACGGCCACCAACGGACGCGCTGTTGCGTCGGCTACCCATAGAGCCCAACGGCGCCTCGAACGGTGCCCCGTAGAGCAAACCTGAGGTACAGGAGCGCCGCTGACCTCGCCGGCGGCTAACTGCCGGCATGTTAGGCCTGTTGACGAGGGGTTTGACCTCCCCTGGGTCGTTGACATGTGGGGCCAGCCCCCGTTAATTTCCTAGTTTAGGTTAACTAAAATAGGATTAGCCCTGTGACACTGACAGACGGGTCCCACCGTTCAGGTTTGACCTGGACCGCCCAGTTGACTTGCTGACGTCATCATGACACACTGCTGACGCAATAAGTAATTTAATTACTGGAATTATTTCTATACAGGAAATTCCAGAAAATATCACAAACTTCAAAAAATCATAGAAAATAATCTATAGCTCAGAATGAAAAGATTTATGTATGAAAAATGATTAGAAAAATCCATTCTATCCATCTGTACTGGTTTCATGCATGTTTAAGCAAATTAACCTGCTGTTTAATGCAGAACAAGATAAAGCACTAATAAGGGCCACATATGAACTTGGAATTTGAATCTTTGATTCAAAATAGTCCAAACCCATCTGGTCTTAGTTGCATTAGCCCAATACATTCATTTTGCCATGTCTCATGCATGCATCATATTGTTGCACTTTGCTTGGTGTTGATTGTGCTTCGATGTGTTCATCGTGGCAGGTTCTGCCTCCGAGGATATTCACGGGTATCCAACTGAAGGGCAGTATTCCACCACCACTCCGTCAGGCAAGCAACCCATTGATCATTTCGATACAAACCCATCTTCTTGCTTTTGCTCTCATTTACTCCATTAAGACAACGCGATTCAAACTGCTGTGTGTTGCGGTAGTTGAACCCACTTTCCTTTGCATGACCTGTCATTGCCACAGTAACTAGATGAAACCCACTAGCATGTGTAGGAGTTGATTGAGCCATGTTGTGTTCCTACAATGCTATGCTTGCTACGCTTAGAGTCGTGTCAGGTCTGGCTCATCAGGGTGATGAACTAGAGTGAAAGCATGTGTCGGTAATGAGAGTGAGGTGTTGAATACGTTTTGGTAAAGGTATCGATGAGAGGCCAGGTAGGAGTACGTGGTGGGTTGTTTCATTGAGACCGTCCCTAAGAACTGAGATCTGTATGTGTGATTTAAGATTCAGCTACTACCACGCATCGGGCCCGAAACCAATGGACCCCCTCGGCTTCTTAATCACCCTTGTCCTCTGTCCAGGAGTTGCACGTAGTTTCTTGTGTTTGTAGTAAGCTGGAGGCCGTGGACAACGCTGACCAAGGGGTGGGCTGTGATGCGGTAGGCTCGTGGCCCGGTGTACCGAGTCGCCCGTTTGGTGTCTCGGGAACCCTGCACACATCGTTCGGGGCCGTATGTGGAAACCTCGGCCGGACTCCCTGCGGATGGAACCTGAATAGGCGATAAGCCTGGACTAGAGACTCGAGTGTTTAGGTAGGCTGTGGCCGACACCCACATTGGGCCTCTGCTTGAAGGTTGCCGAGTACACGTCGTGTAATGACGGTAAGTGGTGAGAGCATGTGTGACGAAGTACACCCCTGCAGGGTATAAAACTATTCGAATAGCCGCGTCCGCGGTAAAGGACTACTTGGTCGCTTATGCAGTTCATAGACAAGTAAATGGATACTACTAAAATCCTCAAGATAAGTGTGAGTACCGTGGATGGCTCTCTCGTAGGTTGACGAGGGAGGATCCACGGTGGAGTATTGAGATGGTGATTAGTGGACTCGTGTGCGAAAACTATTTCACAAGTGGTGTCTCGTAGGGTAGCTTAGCCAAGAGTCAAAGCTGGCTTGCTGCAATAGCTCCACTACCTTCTTGAGAATGTACATGTATAGTAGGATCTGTTGTAAGACTTGCTGAGTACCTTTGTACTCATGTTGCTTCAATTACTGTTTTCAGATGACAACACCGCCCCTTCCGATGGGTTCTATGTAGAACTCGACGACGATGAGTGACTTGCCACCCAGGTGGCGATCTAGGCTTGTGAAGGGCCTACGTAGATAGACAGGCTTCGTCAAGCCTTCTTTCTTTCTAGTATCTGTACCCAGACAAGTTTGCTTCCGCATGTGCTTGTATGATTGTATGACTTGAGTGTCAGGTCATGTGACCCCTATCTGTATGAACATGTTATGTATGGCTCCCCGGAGCCCCTTTAAATAAAGTACTTGAGTTGTAGAGTTTTGTTGTGATGCCATGTTGTATTTACACATATCGAGCATATTGTGTGTATGATTGAAATGCTTGGTATGTGTGGGATCCGACAATCTAGTTGTTTATCCTTGGTAGCCTCTCTTATGGGGAAATGTAGTCTAGTGACTCCTTGAGCCATAGTAGTCTGCTACAGCCCGGTTCACCGGAGTCCTGCTAGCCCAGCACTACTTCTTTGGACACTTGACTGGCCGGCATGTGTTTCACATCGTTCCTGTGTCTGTCCCTTCGGGGAAATGTCACGCGGTGACATCCGGAGTCCTGCCTAGCCTGCTACAGCCCGGGTTCCCGGAGTCCTGTTAGCCCAGTGCTACAGCCCGGATTCACACGCTGCTGACCGACACGTCCGATGTTGATTCATGTATGCCTGTCCCCATACGTTAGTGCCGCTTTGGGTTCACGACTAGCCATGTCGGCCCGGGTTCTCTGTCATATGGATGCTAGCGACATTGTCATATACGTGAGCCAAAAGGCGCAAACGGTCCCGGGCCATGGTAAGGCGACACCCGTGGGAGTACCGTGCGTGAGGCCGCAAAGTGATATGAGGTGTTACAGGCTAGATCGGTGTGACTTAGAATCGGGGTCCTGACAAAAGGGGCTGCCACAGTGGCACACAGGAGGTGGAAAGGCGCACAGTGCTATGAGCTTCTCGCTCGTATTACAGGACAAGACGCATTTAATGCGTAGCTTAGGTGTCCCCTTGCTTTATCGGGGACGGGGGCGAGGCCCGTCCCGTCCATTGCCGCTCCTCCTTGCTTCGACACGTGCCCTGGCTTGCGACGCATGTGGCGCCATGTAGGTAGGCAGGCAGCTGAGGTGGCGCGGTGGTGGAGCCTCCACGAAGATCTACATGCCGCCACGCAGGCGTTTGATGAGTTGGCCTGGGAGCTGCATGTTGCCAAGCAGGTGCCCACCCAGCTGGTTGGGCAGGCAGCTGCATGTGAACTGTGGTGGAGACTAGGTACCTTTTTGCTCCGGTTAACTCAACCATCCTCCGTACCATCAACGGGGCAGAACAAGCGGAGGAAGTCAGGTCCCGACAAGTACTTTCCTACCGAGTCCCCTGGGGCTGTCGGCAAGGGTGCTGCCGCAGACGCTGAGCCTGCCAAAGGGCAACTGGCTCCGGCAGGGCGTCAAGCCCTGGCCATGGAGACAGCCGCGCTCATGGCTGAGGAAATGCCTTTGGTCCTTGCCGTCGATACCCAGGCTCGGGCATGGGCACATCATACTGTCCGATTCCTCCAAACAGGGGAACTTCCTGAGGAGCAGGAGGAAGCGGAAAAAGTAGCCCGCCGGTCCGCCCTGTACCAGTTCGTCGACGATGTCCTGTACAGGAGAAGGCCGAACGGCGTGAAATTGAAGTGCATCCCCCGGGAGGAAGGACTGGAGCTGTTGGCAGAGATACATGGAGGCATATGTGGCTCCCACATAGGGTCGAGGGCCCTTGCCGGAAAGGCGTTCCGGCAAGGTTTCTTCTGGCCCACCGCCCTCCAGGATGCGACGGCACTAGTAACCAAGTGTGAAGCGTGTTAGTTCCATTCAAAGAAGCTTCATCAACTAGCTCAAGACCTTCAAACAATCCCTCTCTCCTAGCCATTCTCGGTCTAGGGGCTCGATATACTGGGCCCTTTCCCCCGCGCTGTCGGGGGCTTTGAGTACTTGTACGTTGCAATCGACAAGTTCACAAAGTGGCCGGAGGTGGAAGCAGTGAGAAAGGTGACTGCTCAGTCAGCTGTCAAGTTTTTCAAGGGACTGGTCTGCCGTTTTGGTGTGCCAAACGGAGTCATCACCGACAACGGCAGAAATTTCACAAGCCACACCTTCATGCAATACATTCAAGACCTTGGCAGCAAGGTCTGTTTTGCTTCCGTGGCACACCCACGGAGCAACGGCCAAGCGGAGTGGGGGAATGCTGAAGTGTTGCGAGGCCTAAGAACAAAGACTTTTGACAAGCTGTGCAAGAGTGGAAGGTGCTGGATTGATGAATTGCAGGCGGTTCTTTGGTCGATCAGGACGACGCCAAATCGAGCCACCAGCCAGACACCTTTTGCCCTGGTATACGCGGCAGAAGTAGTTCTCCCCACGGAACTCATATACGGGTCACCTCGAGTGCTCGCTTATGATGAGCTTGAGCAAGAGCAGTTGCGCCAAGATGACGCGACGCTCCTTGAGGAAGATCGTCTTCGGGCGGCTGTGAGAGCAGCACGGTACCAGCAAGCCTTGCGCCGCTACCATAGCTGCAAGGTTCTTGCCCGAAGCTTTGAGGAAGGCGACCTTGTTCTTCGGCGCGTTCAGTCGGCCAAGAATTCCAACAAGTTGACGCCAAAGTGGGAAGGCCCTTATCGGGTAATATGAGTCACCAGGCCCGGCACGGTCCGCCTGGAGACCGAAGATGCTGTCCCAGTGAGCAACTCCTGGAACATCGAGCATCTTCGCAGGTTTTACCCATAAGGCGCGGCTTGCCGGGCCTCCCGGCAAGCCACCTTTTGTACAAGCTTTGCCGACAAGGCATGTAACCCTTCGTACAAAGCCAGGTGCAGACCCTGAGCATAAATAAATGAAGCGATGGTGCCCTAAGTTATAGCATGCATGCTAGGTCGAGTCTCTTCCTTGGTTAGGGTTGATAGTGCTTAGCGGCGACTAACCCCTAGCCTAGAGGTCGAGTGCACGTCTATCTGTTTCTTTTCTGTCCTCCTTTGGTTCGCAGGGCACATGAGCACTTCTGCTCAGCTACTTGGAAGAAAGGTAACGGACCGGCGTCCCGACCTCGGCAAACCAGAGTTGCCGGGGGCTGCAAGCAGAAGGATCCAACCGCGGCAAGACAAGGTTGCCGGGGGCTGCAGATCCAGATAAGTCTTTCATCCTCTATCATGCATTTCGGAACGGAACTGGGATATGTGAAACCTCGTTTTATTTCTAGGCCACCGTGCTCCCCCTTTCTACACCCAAGGATTATCTCCTGGGCCCGTATTTGGTTGTAGTCGCGGTGACAAGGAAGTAGAACGAGGAGCCTAAGCCCGCTTCATCCCTGCCTCCGCCAAGGGCGCGAGAATGGTCGAGCGAAGTGGAGGGACGGCCAGGCCTGTTGCCGGGTGAAAACGTTTATCTTAAATTGTAACAAGGATTCGCTCCTTGTCGCGGGGTCTACCCACGAACGAAAAACCCGGAAAACATCCCTTTTTCATTAAAAGCATCCCACACAGGTACAGTCCGTACGGAATGAAAAACATGAACAAGGGGGATTACAAGCTTTAAATTTAACAAGGCCCGAAGGCTTACAAATTAGAGAAGAGATAAGATGCCCGTGATCCCTTTCTCGTCCCTCTCCTCAGGAGGCAGGTCAAGGAGGCGAAAGGGCAAAAGGGGCGCCTAGGCGAGTTACGAGCAGTAGAAAGCACCAAGAGAAGACCTCGGTGGCCGCCCACGGGTTGGCCGGTGATGACGGTGCCGAGAAAGGAGTTGCAAGACGAGGCTGCAGGACCGGCAATACGCGATGAAGGCGTCGGTGCCCGCGTACTCCGAGTTGACGGCCTTGCCGCCCGCCCTCTTCCTCTTCCGCAGCCTCCCGACGCCAGCCGCCCAAGGAGATGGCCCCGAGAAGTTCAAGGAGCTGGCCCCTCCCCCGGCAAAGCTCTACCGAAGGAGCGGCCAGGTGCAGATGTTGCTGCTGCTCCACCCGCCCAGGCACGAGGCGTCCAACGCCTAGTCAGATTCGTCCTCGTCATCTACCCCGCTGTCCTCCTCATCACTCTCGCTCGAGGAAGAGCTTCCATCGTCGGAATCTCCGTCGGAGGAGGTCTCCACGCAGCACTTCAGGCGAGTCCCGAAGTCTCCGAAGGCCTTGACGGAGAGCAGGCCGCCCTCCATTAATTTGAAGTAGAGGACGAGCCCCGCCGTCAGGCTGTGGATGCGAGCGAACGTCTTCCATCCTCGACGGAGGTACATGACCCGAGGAGCCGGTAAGTCGACGCCGACCCACGTGCCCCCATTCCCACAGCCCCTCATGTGCAATCTGAGGGATTGGGGCGGGTCACGCTCCATCTCCCGAGCAAACGGGGCGGGAAGACGAAGACGGCGACGCGGAGGCCGGCGCAGCATGATGAAGAACTCGCGGGGCTGGTCTCCAACATGGCATTCCATCGGGAAGGGCATCATTGGCGGGGGCGAAGCCGGCGCGCCGCCCCGTCCTCCTCTTGCCCGAGCGCAACGACTTCTGCCCCGGCCTCGCCCCCTCCCCCTTCCCCTCGCGGCCGACTCCACCACCGCGGGCTCAGGAGGAGGAGGGACGCGCTGTCGAGCGGCGACCCTCGCCGCCACCGTCGAGGGACCAGGATTCCCTTTCTCCATGGCGAGTGAAAGGAAGAAGCAGAAGCGAGAGGAGATAGATGAAAAAAGAGTGCGGGACGCCATCCCCCCTCCCCCCTCCTTATAAAGGGGCGGGGTCGGGGCTCGGCCGCCCCGCTCGGCCAATCCAGCCACCAGAGGCGCAGGGAATCGGGACCGACCCGCTGCCCCAACCAGCAACGTCCCAGTTTCCTGCCTCCACCGCTTGCCACCCCAAGCGCATGGAGGACGCATGGCGAACGTGCAGAATCGAGGGGACGGGTGAGGCGACCTCTCCCAACCCCATGATCATGGGGTGTGGACGCCTTGAAGACCACGACCCGGCCCCGCGCGGTAAATGAGCCGCGCCTCCACGCCTCCCTCTTTTTATGGGGAAGGCACGAGCCGCCTCTTTACCACGATGTGACGCATGCATGCAGGAACTGCCCCACACATGCCGCCCACGTCACGCGCACCCCTCCACGCCACGCCGCGCCGCGCGCGGGTCGTGGGAGGCGTAGCGCGCGAAAAGTTTTACCGCGAAAAAAACCTCCCAGCCTGCCCGCGCACCATTTTGGGCCTGGCCCAACAACGTGTAGCGCTTATGTGTGGCCCAGGTCCGGGGGCTCCTGTTGATGTACAAAAGGAGGGGCACACTTTTTGTACCCCTTTACCTGTGCAGGGGCAGTCGGAGCCGCGCCCACGGTCGCACCAAGCAGAACAGGGGAGGTGAGCCAAGGTAAGACCGAAGCCCAAGATAACCAGAGCAACGCCAAGGCCAAGACCACAGAGAGCAGAGGGACGAAGTAGGTTCCCCCAGCGAGACCCTTGCCGGGGTAGCCTCAGCAGCCCCGGCAAGACCCTTGCCGGGGCAGCTCGCCCCACACCAACAGAGCGAGCCACCCTTGAGCCCACGGTCTCCAACATCACGTTAGGCTAGGGCTCGGGAGGCACCTCCATGGTGGCATGCAGATCTTTGTGAAGACAAGGAACACTCAAGATCAGATGAGGATTAGAAGACAACAATCCTCGGCAGGATCCTTGCCGAGGAAGGCCACCGGACCCCCGTCAAGATCCTTGCCGGGGACGACAGCGCACCACGACCAGACCCTTGCCGGGCCACCCGGCAAGGCCCTCACCGAGTTCGCCAGCAGGGCCACTACCAGGCCCACACCAACCAAGTCTCCACCACTGTTCGCATGCAGCTGCCAGCCCAACCAGCTGGGCGGGCACCTGCGTGGCAACATGCAGCTCCCAGGCCAACTCATCAAGCGCCTGCGTGGCGGCATGCACATCTTCGTGGAGGCTCCACCACCGCGCCACCTCAGCTGCCTGCCTGCCTATGTGGCGCCACATGCGTCGCTAGCCAGGGCGTGTGTCGAAGCAAGGAGGAGCGGCGACGGACGGGACGGGCCTCGCCGCCGTCCCCGATAAAGCAAGGGGACACCTAAGCTACGCATTAAATGCGTCTTGTCCTGTAATACGAGCAATAAGCTCATAGCACTGTGCGCCTTTCCACCTCCTGTGTGGCACTGTGGCAGCCCCTTTCGACTATAAAAGGAGGCCCATGGCATACTGGAGAAGGATTCGGCTCTTTCGGACCGCACACTCACCACAGCTAGTTCGAGAGCTCAAGAACTCTCTGAAATACACCCACCAAAGCAGGACTAGGGTTTTACGCATCCTCGCGGCCCGAACCTGGGTAAACGATCCTCGTGCTGGTTACTAATCATGCTCTTCTCGCAACCCCGCGCCCCGGCAACCGTAGTAGGGATTCTTGTGATCCCATAGGTGTCGTTCCACACCGACATTAAAAAGGGGAAACCGTGGGCGCACTGTTCCTTTTTCGTTATCTCTGCCTCCTCAATTTGTGTCGCTTGTCTTGACTTGTCTTCCTCTTTGCAGGGACGTGGAGATGCTGGCCCAGAGAGTGAAGAGGGCCAAGGTCTCGGTGGGTGGCCAGCCCCCGGCTGGATCTTCGAGGGCGCCACTGGTGGGGTTGAGCAGCCCGGACAGCAGCCCCCGGCATAGCCCCCAGTGTAAGTTCATCACTCTTCCCTCGTCGACATGTGTCAGGGGCACGACACTTTGGTGCTGACATTGCCAAGTATGCAGGAGGAGAGCAGCAGCAGGAGGAGCCACAGAGGGCTACTCCCAACACGCCGCCCCGAGGGGCGTCCCCGGCAAGGGCGCCAAGCACCGAGCCCACGCATATGGAGGAGGAGGAGAACTTGGGCGCCGGCGGCTTTGCCTCAACGCCAAATGTTGGCAGGGAGGGGACTTCTTTTTCCCGGCCTGGCACTGGTGCTGGTAAGTCGCTCGCCTTTCGTCCCTGTTCCTTTTTTCTTTCTTGCTGACCCTTGTTCTTGGCCTTGCCTCACTCCCTTCATCAGTGTCCAGATCCCTCCTCGGTGAACCCGGAGGACGTGGACACCCTCATCGAGGACGTCGCTAAGGCTGTCGAGGCGGACACCGAGAAGATCGCCGCCGAGGAGGCCGCCGAGGGCGCTGCTGAGGATGCCGCCAAGGGGCCTGCCGGGGAGGCTGGCAAGGCCAGCGCTGAGGAGACCGGCAAGGGGCCTGCCGGGGAGGCCGGCGGGGCTGCTGCCGAGGAGGAGGAGGAGGTGGCTGATGACCAGCCTTCCTCCTCCACTGCTTCCGGCTCCGGCAAGTACCTGAGGGTGGGTGACAACTTGTTCGTCCACCTTCCTGGCGCGTCGAGCACCAGGACACCCATCGAGGGAGAAGTGTTCGACGATGAAGTGCTTGCTGCCGCCGGGCTTGAGGTCGTCGACGAGCCGAGCGTTGGTGGCAACGGCTCGCAGGAAGAGCGGCCCCTCCACGCCATGGGCGCCAGCTTCCGGAAGCTCCAGGCGCTCCACCGCGCCCGCCTGGACAAGGCTAAGTCTAGGACGGCGGTGGTGGAGAAGGCGGAGGCGGACCTCCAGAAGCGCGTTGCCGAGACACAGGACTGGTTTCGCGATGCTCACAAGGAGCTGAAGGCCGCCCAGGGCGAGCTGGCCAAGCGCGACGTGGAGCTCACCATGAAGCTCGCCGACGTCGAGAAAGCCCAAGAGACGGCGAAGAACTTGGCCGCTGCCGCCGAGGCCGCCCGGACCCAGCATGAGGCCGCACTGAACTCCGAGGAGGAGGACTTCGCCGCGCAGGAGGAGAAGCTTGCCGCCACGCTTCGCGGCAAAGATGAAGAGGTGGAGGAGCTTGTCTTCCAGCGGACCAGTGAGCTGGGGCAGAGGCACAAAGAGGCACTCAATGCCCAGGTCCAGGTTCACGCCGGCAAGGTGAAGGAGCTGGAGGCGGAGCGGGACGAGCTGAAGGAGCAGGCCCTGAAGCTGTCCCAGGAGAAGGACACGCTCAACAGCGCCCTGACGGAGGCGCAGGACGCGACCATCAGTAGGGCCGGGGAGCTCTCCAAGGCCAACGAGTCCATCAAGGATCTCACGCTGAAGCTGGAGGGCCTCGAGGGGATGCTCTCGGAGGCCAAAACCCGGGAGGGGACCCTGGCGAAAGAGCTAGAGGCGGAGAAGCAGTTGCGGAGGAACGAGGCCCTCAACTTCATGGATCACGTGGAGGGCGAGAACCGCTGGCTTGACCACCTTGCCACTGTTGCCAACCAGGCCGCCGCGCAGCTGGCCACCATGGGGATGCCGAATGTGAGGTATGCCCCGGAGCGGTGCATGAGCGCCAACTGCAGCCTGACCCTGTTCTTTGAGAAGGTTGTCGGCGCTTTGGAGCGGCTTCACGCCAACCGGGCGGCCTCGCTGGCCGACGAGGCCCGGAGGCTTTGCCAGGGCGCCATGACCAAGGTTCTCACCAAGGTGGCCTACTGGTACCCCGACCTCGACTTCGACGCCGCGCTAGAGAGCTTGCCGGAGGATACTGACCTCGCGCCGCTCAAGGAGCGCATCAAGCCCATCATCAGCCACGTTGGCAGAATTCAGAGGGTAGAGGGCCAGTGCCGGGATTAGGCATCCCGTTTCTTATCGCCGCTGCAGGTTCACAACCAAGACAATCGCTATCTTTAGTTAGAACCGCAGCAACAAATCGATGTAATATAACTCTGCAGCACTTTTAGTATCATGCATGTTATTTTCCTGTTCGATTTTCCTTTGTATGTCCACCCTACGTTAACTGGGTAGGTTTGCCGACGCGTAAACCCAGGGCGGCATCTTGGGGACAGGTCCCCAGTGGCCTGCCGGGTGTGCTTGCTGCCGGGCGAACCACCTTACCGCCCTTAGCGCGGCCGCCCGAACTGTCGAGTTTGACTCGAGTCAGAGTCGGGAGCGTTGCCAAGTGCGGAAGGCTACCCCGCCACTCTCGACGCGGCCGCTTTGAGCTGTTGAGCGGACTCGAAACAGAACAAGGGCGTTGCCAATTGCGGGAGGGCCCCTTTGCGTGCAGGTTTCTCATACATAGGAAAGATCTTCGAGGACGATAACCTTATATATAAAAGGAAATAACTCAAAGCTCTGAATGACTTAGCTTCTCTGTTGCCGCACTGGCATCCTTCACGTTCGTAGGCGGCTCCCCTTTCTCCTGGCCGTCTCCTTCTTGGGAGCTATGGCGACGAAGAACTGCTAGGCTAGCCGCTAGACCAGATTCTCACAATTGCGCTCCCCTACCTAGCGCGCCAGAGATGTCTGTGTGGAACGACACCTATGGGATCACAAGAATCCCTACTACGGTTGCCGAGGCGCGGGGTTGCGAGAAGAGCAGGATTAGTAACCAGCACGAGGATCGTTTACCCAGGTTCGGGCCGCGAGGATGCGTAAAACCCTAGTCCTGCTTTGGTGGGTGTATTTCAGAGAGTTCTTGAGCTCTCGAACTAGCTGTGGTGGGTGTGTGGTTCGAAAGAGCCGAATCCTTCTCCAGTATGCCATGGGCCTCCTTTTATAGTCAAAAGGGGCTGCCACAGTGGCACACAGGAGGTGGAAAGGCTCACAGTGCTACGAGCTTATCGCTCGTATTACAGGACAAGACGCATTTAATGCGTAGCTTAGGTGTCCCCTTGCTTTACCGGGGACCGGGGCGAGGCCCGTCTCGTCCGTCGCCGCTCCTCCGTGCTTCGACACGCGCCCTGGCTAGCGACGCATGTGGCGCAACGTAGGCAGGTAGGCAGCTGAGGTGGCACGGTGGTGGAGCCTCCACGAAGATCTGCATGCCGCCACGCAGGCGCTTGATGAGTTGGCCTCGGAGCTGCATGTGGCCACGCAGGTGCCCACCCAGCTGGTTGGGCTGGCAGCTGCATGTGAACGGTGCAGACTTGGTTGGTGCGGGCCTGGTAGTGGCCCTGCTGGTGTGCTCGGTGAGGGCCTTGCCGGGTGGCCTGGCAAGGGTCTTGTCGTGGCGTGCTGTCGTCCCCGGCAAGGATCTTGCCGGGGGTCTGGTGGCCTTCCTCAGCAAGGATCCTGCCGAGGATCGTCGTCTTCTAATCCTCATCAGATCTTGAGTGTTCCTTGTCTTCACAAAGATCTGCATGCCACCATGGAGGTGCGTCCTGAGCCCTGGCCCAACATGATGTTGGAGACCGTGGGCTCAAGGGTGGCTCGCTCTGTTGGTGTGGGGCGAGCTACCCCAGTGAGGGTCTTGCCAGGGCTGCTGAGGCTGCCCCGGCAAGGGTCTTGCAGGGGCAACCTGCTTCGTCACTCTGCTCTTTGTGGTCTTGGCCTTGGCGTTGCTCTGGTTATCTTGGGCTTTGGTCTTACCTTGGCTCACCTCCCCTGTTCTGCTTGGTGTGACCGTGGGCGCGGCTCCAACTGCCCATGCACAGGTAAAGGGGTACAAAAGTGAGCCCCTCCTTTTGTGCACCGACAGGTCCGAAGACGATCTTCCTCAAGGAGCGTCGCGTCATCTTGGCGCAACTGCTCTTGCTCGAGCTCATCATAAGCGAGCACTCGAGGTGACCCGTATATGAGTTCCGTGGGGAGAACTTCTTCTACCCCGTATACCAGGGCAAAAGGTGTCTGGCTGGTGGCTCGATTTGGCGTCGTCCTGATCGACCAAAGAACCGCCAACAATTCATCAATCCAGCGCCTTCCGCTCTTGCGCAGCCTGTCAAAAGTCTTTGTTCTTAGGCCTCGCAACACTTCAGCATTTGCCCTCTCCGCTTGGCCGTTGCTCCGTGGGTGTGCCACGGAAGCAAAACAGACCATGCTGCCGAGGTCTTGAATGTATTGCATGAAGGTGTGGCTTGTGAACTCCGTGCCATTGTCGGTGATGACTCTGTTTGGCACACAAAAGTGGCAGACCAGTCCCTCAAACTTGACAGCTGACTGAGCAGTCACCTTTCTCACTGCTTCCACCTCCGGCCACTTTGTAAACTTGTCGATAGCAACATACAAGTACTCAAAGCCCCCGACAGTGCGGGGAAAGGGCCCAGTATATCGAGCCCCCAGACCGAGAATGGCCTGGAGAGAGGGATTGTTTGAAGGGCTTGAGCTGGTTGATGTAGCTTCTTTGAATGGAACTGACACGCTTCACACTTGGTTACTAGTGCCGTCGCATCCTGGAGGGCAGTGGGCCAGAAGAAACCTTGCCGGAGCGCCTTTCCGGCAAGGGCCCTCGACCCTATGTGGGAGCCACATATGCCTCCATGTATCTCTTCCAACAGCTCCAGTCCTTCCTCCCGGGGGATGCACTTCAATTTCACGCCGTTCGGCCTTCTCCTGTACAGGACGTCATCGACGAACTGGTACAGGGCGGACCGGCGGGCTACTTTTTCCACTTCCTCCTGCTCCTCAGGAAGTTCCCCTGTTTGGAGGAATCAGACAGTATGCTGTGCCCATGCCGGAGCCTGGGGCTCGACTGCAAGGACCAAAGGCATTTCCTCAGCCACGGGCACGGCTGTCTCCATGGCTAGGGCTTGACGCCCTGCCAGAGCCAGTTGCCCTATGGCAGGCTCAGCGTCCGCGGCAACACCCTTGCCGGCAACCCCAGAGGGCTCGGTAGGAAAGTACTTGCTGGGACCTGACTTCCTCCGTTTGTTCTGCCCCATTGATGGTTCGACGGATGGTTGAGTTAACCGGAGCAAAAAGGTACCTGGCTCCACAGGTAGCTTGAATGCAGCACGCTTTGACAGGTAATCGGCGATGTCGTTCTCCATTCGGGGGACATGCTCCGCTTGGATACCGTCAAAGCGTTCCTCCAGCTTCCTCACCTCATATACGTAGGCTTCCATCAGTGGGCTCTGATAATCCTTGTTGACCTGTCTGACAACGAGCTGCGAGTCACCCCTGACGATGAGCTTCTTAACCCCGAGGTCTGCCGCAATCCTGAGACCGGCAAGCAGCCCTTCGTATTCCGCAGTGTTGTTGGTGGACATCTCCCTGGGTAAGTGCATCTGGACCACGTACTTGAGCTACTCTCTGGTGGGCGCGACGAGTACCACGCCGGCACCAGCGCCTTGCAGCGAGAAAGCCCCATCAAAGTACATGATCCAGTCGCGGTCTGCTTCCTTGCCGGGGAGAGCGGCCTCCTGGATTTCTTCGTCAGGCGTTGAGGTCCATTCTACAATGAACTCCGCCAAGACTCTGCTCTGGATCGTCGAGGTACTTTCAAACTTCAAACCAAAACTTGACAACTCCAAGGCCCATTCCACAATCCTTCCGGTAAGTGCATCAACCAAGATATAACATTGGGCTTCAGTGCCAGCAAGAAATAGTTGGCAAGCACCTTGTCGTCGTTTGCTCCAGCAGCCTGCATCGCGATGGTGTAGATGCTGAGGAACTTGGACGGATGGGTTTTGCCAGTGTAATTCTCGTCAACGTCAGGCTTGAACGTGCGGTGGGACGACCATAGGAACTACTGCAGCTCACGGGTGAAGGCCGGGCAGCCCACATTGTAAGGTAGGCCGCCGGAGCCCCCCGGTGCTCGGTGGTCCATAGCGGGTCCCGCCCGCTTGTCCGACTGGTGGCGTGTATCACGCCGGCGCTCAATAGTGGTCCGAGCATCTTCATGAGCTCGTTCTCGAAGAACTTGGCGCTGGTCGCGGTGGGTCCGCGGGTCGGACGATGCTATAGAGATGTTATCACAAGCGTCGTCATGACGGGCCGACGCCCGCGGCGGCTGGCGAGGAGGAGGAGAGTGCACCGTGGCCGCAGCTCCCCCGGTCCTCCCAGCCCCACCATGTGGTGCGGTGGAGAGCCGACCCGAGGGCCCCGCCAGCCGCGGATCGTCTTTGTTGGCGATGGCGACGAGGCTCCGAATGGTGGCCCTCCACTCATCGAGCTTCTCTGCAGCAGGAGGGAAGTCGAGGAGCAGCTACGCGCGCGCCAAAGCTTCTGCTGGCGTGGGAGGCGGCGACATCTGCGTGGATCGCGGTGCGCTTCGACTTCTAACCACGTTAGAAGGAGCTCCGTTACGATCCAGCGGCTGCGTGCCATTTTCGCCAGCACTTCGGCGGGCATGCTGAACTCCTTCATCCCGTGGACGACGCATAGGGCTCTTCCCATGGCGGTGCCCAGGGTCACCGGCGTGGTGATGCTGCTCGTCGCGCACACCATGGGAAGAGCGCGCAGTGGTCGCCGGCGTGGGCGTCTTGGAGGTCGCTGCGCCGCCCGGGGGTGGCACAACGACATTCCTGGAGGGCCCCGCGCCGCCTGCGGGGGGTCCAGCTCCGTCTATGGATCTGGCGACGTGCGGCCGGTTGTCTGGCGCGCGAACAATGCCGCTCGCCAGGCTCTGACTGCCAGGGCGATGCTGGTGTTCGCGGACCGCGGCCCGGGTCCTGTCCGCGACCGGCCCATTGCTCGCCCGCACTGGCACGGGCCGTTCGGCTCCCAACGAGCCAATCGTCGTGGCCATCTTCTTCTTGGGAGCCATGGAGACAAAGAACTACTAGGCTAGCTACTAGACTAGATTCTCACAATTGTGCCCCCTACCTGGCACCGACGCCTTCATCGCGTATTGCCGGTCCTGCCGCCTCGCCTTCCAACTCCTTTCCCGGCACCGTCATCATCGGCCCACCCATGGGCGGCCACCGAGGTCTTCTCTTGGTGCTTTTTGCTGCTCGTAGCTCGCCTAGGCGCCCCTTTTGCCCTTTCGCTGCCTTGACCTGCCTCCTGAGGAGAGGGACAAGAAAGGGATCACGGGCATCTTATCTCTTTTTTAATCTGTAAGCCTTCGGGCCTTGTTAAATTTAAAGCTTGTAATCCCCCTTGTTCATGTTTTTCATTCTATACGGACTGTACCTGTGTGGGATGCTTTTAATGAAAAAGGGATGTTTGCCGGGTTTTTCGTTCGTGGGTGGACCCCGCAACAAGGAGCGAATCCTTATTACAATTTAAGATAAACGTTTTCACCCGGCAACAGGCCTTGCCGTCCCCCACTCTGCTTGACCATTCTCGCGCCCTTGGCGGAGGTAGGGATGAAGCGGGCTTAGGCTCCTCGTTCTACTTCTTTGCCACCGCGACTACAACCAAATCCGGTCCCAGGAGATAATCCTTGGGTGTAGAAAGGGGGAGCATGGTGGCCTAGAAATAAAACAAGGTTTCACATATCCCAGTTCTGTTCCGAAATGCATGATAGAGGATGAAAGACTTATCTGGATCTGCAGCCCCCGGCAACCTTGTCTTGCCGCGGTTGGATCCTTCTACTTGGAGCCCCCGGCAACTCTGGTTTGCCGGGGTCGGGACGCCGGTCCGTTTCCTTTCTTCCAAGTAGCTCAGCAGAAGTGCTCATGTGCCCTGCGAACCAAAGGAGGACAGAAAAGAAATAGATAGACGCGCACTCGACCTCTAGGCTAGGGGTTAGTCGATGCTAAGCACTATCAACCCTAACCAAGGAAGAGACTCGACCTAGCATGCATGCTATAACTTAGGGCGCCAGTGCTTCATTTATTTATGCTCAGGGTCTGTGCCTGGCTTTGTACGAAGGGTTACATGCCTTGCCGGCAAATCTTGTACAAAAGGTGGCTTGCCGGGAGGCCGGCAAGCCGCGCCTTATGGGTAAAACCTGCGAAGATGCTCGATGTTCCAGGAGTTGCTCACTGGGACAGCATCTTCGTTCTCCAGGCGGACTGCGCCGGGCCTGGTGACTCGTATTACCCGATAAGCGCCTTCCCACTTCGGCGTCAACTTGTTGGAATTCTCGGCTGACTGAACGCGCCGAAGAACAAGGTCGCCTTCCTCAAAGCTTGGGGCATGGACCTTGCGGCTATGGTAGCGGCGCAAGGCTTGCTGGTAGCGTGCGGCTCTCACAGCCGCCCGAAGACGATCTTCCTCAAGGAGCGTCGCGTCATCTTGGCGCAACTGATCTTGCTCAACCTCATCATAAGCGAGCACTCGAGGTGACCCGTATATGAGTTCCGTGGGGAGAACTGCTTCTGCCCCGTATACCAGGGCAAAAGGTGTCTAGATGGTGGCTCGATTTGGCGTTGTCTTGATCGACCAACGAACCGCTGGCAATTCATCAATCCAGCGCCTTCCGCTCTTGCGCAGCTTGTCAAAAGTCTTTGTTCTTAGGCCTCGCAACACTTCAGCATTTTCCCTCTCCGCTTGGTCGTTGCTCCGTGGGTGTGCCACAGAAGCAAAACAGAGCTTGCTGCCGAGGTCTTGAATGTATTGCATGAAGGTGTGGCTTGTGAACTGCGTGCCATTGTCGGTGATGACTCTGTTTGGCACACAAAAACGGTAGACCAGTCCCTTGAAAAACTTGACAGCTGACTGAGCAGTCACCTTTCTCACTGCTTCCACCTCCGGCCACTTTGTGAACTTGTCGATTGCAACGTACAAGTACTCAAAGCCCCCGACGGCGCGGGGTAAAGGGCCTAGTATATCGAGCCCCCAGACCGAGAATGGCCAGGAGAGAGGGATTGTTTGAAGGGCTTCAGCTGGTTGATGAAGCTTCTTTGAATGGAACTGACACGCTTCACACTTGGTTACTAGTGCCGTCGCATCCTGGAGGGCGGTGGGCCAGCAGAAACCTTGCCGGAACGCCTTTCCGGCAAGGGCCCTCGACCCTATGTGGGAGCCACATATGCCTCCATGTATCTATGCCAACAGCTCCAGTCCTTCCTCCCAGGGGATGCACTTCAATTTCACGCCGTTCGGCCTTCTCCTGTACAGGACGTCGTCGACGAACTGGCACAGGGCGGACCGGCGGGCTACGTTTTCCGCTTCCTCCTGCTCCTCAGGAAGTTCCCCTGTTTGGAGGAATCGGACAGTATGCTATGCCCATGCCGGAGCCTGGGGCTCGATGGCAAGGACCAAAGGCATTTCCTCAGCCAGGGGCGCGGCTGTCTCCATGGCCAGGGCTTGACGCCCTACCGGAGCCAGTTGCCCTTTGGCAGGCTCAGCGTCCGCGGCAGCACCCTTGCCGGCAACCCCAGGGGGCTCGGTAGGAAAGTACTTGTTGGGACCTGACTTCCTCCGCTTGTTCTGCCCCGTTGATGGTTCGACGGATGGTTGAGTTAACCGGAGCAAAAAGGTACCTGGTTCCACATGTAGCTTGAATGCAGCACGCTTTGACAGGTCATCGGCGATGTCGTTCTCCATTCGGGGGACATGCTCCGCTTGGATATCGTCAAAGCGTTCCTCCAGCTTCCTCACCTCATCTATGTAGGCTTCCATCAGTGGGCTCTGATAATCCTTGTTGACCTGTCTGACAACGAGCTGCGAGTCACCCCTGACGATGAGCTTCTTAACCCCGAGGTCTGCCGTGATCCTGAGACCGGCAAGCAGCCCTTCGTATTCCGCAGTATTGTTGGTGGACATCTCCCTGGGTAAGTGCATCTGGACCACGTACTTGAGGTGCTCTCTGGTGGGCGCGACGACATGCACGCCGGCACCAGCGCCTTGCAGCGAGAAAGCCCCATCAAAGTACATGATCCAGTCGCGGTCTGCTTCATTGCCGGGGAGAGCGGCCTCCTGGATTTCTTCGTCAGGCGTTGAGGTCCATTCTGCAATGAACTCCGCCAAGACTCTGCTCTGGATTGTCGAGGTACATTCAAACTTCAAACCAAAACTTGACAACTCCAAGGCCCGTTCCACAATCCTTTCGGTAAGTGCATCAACCAAGACATCACATTGGGCTTCAGTGCCAGCGGGAAATAGTTGGCAAGCACCTTGTCATCGCGAGCTCCAGCAGCCTGCATCGCGATGGTGTAGATGCTAAGGAACTCGGACGGATGGGTTTTGCCAGTGTACTTCTCGCCGACGTCGGGCTTGAACGTGCGGTGGGACGGCCACTGGAACTACCGCAGCTCACGGGTGAAGGCCGGGCAGCCCACCTCGTAAGGTAGGCCGCCGGAGCCCCCCGGTGCTGGGTGGTCCATAGCGGGTCCCGCCCGCTTGTCCGACTGGTGGCGTGTTGTAATGCCCGCGATGCGGCTATATCTCCCACGTGTCGAGGCACGACTTAGAGGCATAACCGCATTGTGGTTTTGTCGCAAGAAGGGTCATCTTCACCCAAACCCATGTAATGAACAAGAATGGGATAAAGAGTTGGCTTACAATCGCCACTTCACACAATACATAAATAAATCATACATCAATCAGAATACACACATAGTTCCGACTACGGAACCAAAAGAAAAGAAGACAACCCAACTGCTAGGTCCCCTATCGTCCCAACTGGGCACCACTACTGATCAATATGAAAAGAAACAACACAACGAACAAGATCTTCATCAAGCTCCCACTTGAGCTCGGTTGCGTCATCTGCATTGATCTCATCGGCACCTGCAACTGTTTTGGACGTATCTGTGAGTCACGAGGACTCAGCAATCTCACACCCGCGATATCAAGACTATTTAAGCTTATAGGAAAAGATGGTGTAGTGAGGTGGAGCTGCAGCAAGCACTAGCATATATGGTGGCTAACATACGCAAATAAGAGCGAGAAGAGAAGCAACGGAACGGTCGTGAACTAGCAATGATCAAGAAGTGATCCTGAACTCCTACTTACGTCAAACATAACCCGAAACCGTGTTCACTTCCCGGACTCCGCCGAGAAGAGACCATCACGGCTACACACGCGGTTGATGTATTTTTATTAAGGTCAAGTGTCAAGTTCTCTACAACCGGATATTAACGAATTCCCATCTGCCACATAACCGCGGGCACGGCTTTCGAAAGATAATACCCTGCAGGGGTGTCCCAACTTAGCCCATCATAAGCTCTCACGGTCAACGAAGGATAAACCTTCTCCCAGGAAGACCCGATCAGTCTCGGAATCCCGGTTTACAAGACATTTCGACAATGGTAAAACAAGACCAGCAAAGCCGCCCGAATGTGCCGACAAATCCTGATAGGAGCTGCAGATATCTCGTTCTCAGGGCACACCGGATGAACACTACGTACAACTAAAACCAGACCTCGAGTTTCCCCGAGGTGGCGCTGCAAGTGGCTCTAGTTTGGACCAGCACTCAGAGGAACACTGGCCCGGGGGTTTAAAATAAAGATGACCCTTGAGTCTGCAGAACCCAAGGGAAAAAGGCTTAGGTAGGCAAATGGTAAAACCAAGGTTGGGCCTTGCTGGAGGAGTTTTATTCAAAGCGAACTGTCAAGGGGGTCCCATAAATCACCCAACCGCGTAAGGAACGCAAAATCAAGGAACATAACACCGGTATGACGGAAACTAGGGCGGCAAGAGTGGAACAAAACACCAGCCATAAGGCCGAGCCTTCCACCCTTTACCAAGTATATAGATGCATCAATTAAATAAGAGATATTGTGATATCCCAACAGAGTTCATAAATCCATGTTCCAACAAGGAACAAACTCCATCTTCACCTGCAACTAACAACGCTATAAGAGGGGCTGAGCAAACGCAGTAACATAGCCAAACAACGGTTTGCTAGGAAGGGTGACAAATGTTAGAGGTTCATGGCAATTTGGGAGGCTTGAAGAGCAAGTGAATAGGTAACGCGGCATAGCAATAGAGCGAACAACTAGCAAGCAAAGATAGAAGTGATTTCGAGGGTATGGTCATCTTGCCTGAAATCCCGCTAGGAAGAAGAACGAGTCCATGAAGAAGACAAACGGATGTAGTCGAACGAATCCTCACAACTCCGGAACGAAACCGAAGCTAACGAGAGAAGCAACCCGGAAAGAAACAAACAACATAGTAAACAACCACCACCTACACATGGCATGATGCAAAATCAAATATGATGCATGTCCGGTTTAATGAGGCATGGCATGGCAAAGTGCCACAAACAACACTACAAATTAAGTGGAGCTCAATATGCAACGAGTTGCATATTGACGAAACACCACATCCCAGTTATTTAGTTCGCTCTTGTTTATGTACCCAACAATATTAAATGTTGATTAACATGGTAAGAGGTGACTTATAAGTAAACTAACTATCTAGGCAATTTAAATGAGGCCGGAACAACAAACAATAATTCCGGAAAATCCTCATGTCATTTAGCAATTTTAATGCAAACATCAATTGTAAACATTTAAATGTTGTTATCATGATGCGAATGACATATGCAAGTTTTTAAGCAATTTTATAAAACGTGGACAAGAGCATGTTATGAAGCATTTGTTACCGTGGTGGAACGGAAAAGGGTGCCACGGCAACGATAACGAAAATGATGCCACGACAACATATCGGTTTCGGTAGCTCATGGAGATACCGGCGCAAAGAGAATTGTGCGGATGTGTGAAACACGCAAGAGAATGGTGGGGTGCTCCCGGTTACCGGGTTCCCACGGTTCGACGACATGGCAAGGAAACGAGTGACAGCGTGCGACGAACAAGTCGGGCACAATGCAAACGCAAGCAACTCAAACAACACATGCTTTCGTTCCACGGACGTCGTTCTCAGCGGTTATACCTTCGAAGCGTGCATTCAGGGCGGAACGCGTTAGAAGTGGAAGTAGTTGTTCACGTGTCGTAGGGGAAGTAGTCGTTCTTGCGATGGTAGTGGAAGTAATGGTACATGTCGGCGGTAGTTGTTCAGGTTCTTGGCGGGTCGTCGTGTAGCCGTACATGTTCGTCGTGGTACACGGTTCGAAGTCGTAAATATCCCGTAGATGTTCAGGGTCGCCGTGAGGAACTTGTCGAAACCAGGGTCTCGGTCGTCGGTAGAGGTACTTGGTGAAATCCACGGTGTCAGTAGTTGTACATGGCGAATCCACGCTCGATGACTGTTGGACTTGGCGTCAACAGCAACAGGGGCGCGAAGCAGGGACTTGGTGGCAGCGGCGGGAACTTGGCACGGCGGTCTCGCGCGGCACTCTAGGAGGCAGCAAGGCGCGGGGACGCAGACGATGTGGCCCAGGAGAGGGAGGCGCGAGGAAGGAGGCGAACGGCGGGTCGACGACGAGCTGGAGAGGGAGCTGCAGCGGGGGTCGCGGAGAGGCAGGAGGCGCGGCGCTCGACGGAGGGAGATGGGGATCGGGCGAGGCACTGCCGTTCTCTCTCTCTCTGGCGGCGCTGGAGGGAGAGATCGAACAAGGGGAGAGGGGAAATGGATTGGGTAAGGGTTAGGGTTAGCAGCGGGGCTGGGCCTTAGAGCTGCGGCTACAGGAGGCCCAAGTGGCCGGCTGGGGTTCTCTCTCTCCCTTATTTCTTTGGCAGAAAAGAAATAGAGAAAAGGAAAAGAAAGAGAGGGTTAGAGAAAGAATTTGCGCATGCGGACAATTTTCCCGGACTCACAAAAATGCGCTTGATCCAGGAAAAATAGAAGTGGCCTGATTGGACGATATAAATTCAAATGCATTTGAATTTAATTCAAATGATTTGAAGGAAGTGAGGGTTGGTAAGGTCCAAAAATATTCGGATTTTTGGTGGAGCTCCGGAATAAGATGAAAAAATATAATGCGAGGTTGGAGACCAAGAATTAAGATAACAAAGGCATTGGGATATTTGCAAGTGTGTTATGGTGAACTCCAACGAATGGAATATTTTAATATAGCTCCCTAATAATATTGGGAGGAAATATGTTATAAAGAGAAATCACCATGTGCATTTCCCTCGATTTAAATGGATCGAAGATCCATGCAATTTACTTGGTTGAGTTTTAAAAATTAATGACAAGATGGCATGATGACATGATGCAATGAAAAATAAAGAGCAAGCACAAAAGAAACACATGGCAATCACGAAAAATAAGGAAGTCTTCTGAAGCGTCGGACTCGGGGCGTTACACGTGTATCACGCCAGCGCTCAATAGTGGTCCGAGCATCTTCGTGAGCTCGTTCTCGAAGAACTTGGCGCTGGTCGCGGTGGGTCTGCGGGTCGGACGACGCTATAGAGATGTTATCACAAGCGTCGTCACGACGGGCCGACGCCCGTGGCGGCTGGCGAGGAGGAGGAGAGTGCACCGTGGCCGCAGCTCCCCCGGTCCTCCCAGCGCCAGCATGTGGTGGCTCGGTGGAGCGCCGACCCGAGGGCCCTGCTGGCCGCAAATCGTCTTTGTTGGCAATGGCGACGAGGCTCCGGATGGTGGCCCTCCACTCGTCGAGCTTCTCTACAGCAGGAGGGAAGTCGAGGAGCAGCTGCGCGTGCGCCAAAGCTTCTGCTGGCGTGGGCGGCGGCGACAACTGCGTGGATTGCGGTGCACTTCGACTTCTAACCACGTTAGAAGGAGCTCCGTTACGATCCAGCGGCTGCGTGCCATTTTCGCCAGCACTTCGGCGGGCATGCTGAACTCCTTCATCCCGTGGACGACGCACACGGCTCTTCCCACGGCGGTGCCCAGGGTCACCGGCGTGGTGACGCTGCTCGTCGCGCACACCATGGGAAGAGTGCGCAGTGGTCGCCGGCCTGGGCGTCTTGGAGGTCGCTGCGCCGCCCGAGGGTGGCACAACGACATTCCTGGAGGGCCCCACGCCGCCTACGGGCGGTCCAGCTCTGTGTTTGGATCTGGCGACATGTGGCCGGTCGTCTGGCGCGTGAACAACGCCGCTCGCCAGGCTCTGACTGCCAGGGCGATGCTGGTGTTCGCGGAGCGTGGCCCGGGTCCTGTCCGCGGCCGGCCCACTGCTCGCCCGCACTGGCACGGGCCGTTCGGCTCCCAACGAGCCGATCGCCGTGGCCATCTTCTTCTTGGGAGCCATGGCGACGAAGAACTGCTAGGCTAGCTACTAGACCAGATTCTCACAATTGCGCCCCTACCTGGCACCGACGCCTTCATCGCGTATTGCCGGTCCTGCCGCCTCGTATTCCAACTCCTTTCCCGGCACTGTCATCACCGGCCCACCCGTGGGCGGCCATCGAGGTCTTCTCTTGGTGCTTTCTGTTGCTCGTAGGGACAAGAAAGGGATCACGGGCATCTTATCTCTTTTTTAATCTGTAAGCCTTCGGGCCTTGTTAAATTTAGAGCTTGTAATCCCCCTTGTTCATGTTTTTCATTCCGTACGGACTGTAACTGTGTGGGATGCTTTTAATGAAAAAGGGATGTTTGCCGGGTTTTTCGTTCGTGGGTAGACCCGCGACAAGGAGCGAATCCTTGTTACAATTTAAGATAAACGTTTTCATCCGGCAACAGGCCTTGCCATCCCCCCACTTCGCTCGACCATTCTCGCGCCCTTGGCGGAGGTAGGGATGAAGTGGGCTTAGGCTCCTCGTTCTACTTCCTTGCCACCACGACTACAACCAAATCCCGGCCCAGGAGATAATCCTTGGGTGTAGAAAGGAGGAGCACGGTGGCCTAGAAATAAAACGAGGTTTCACATATCCCAGTTCCATTCCGAAATGCATGATAGAGGATGAAAGACTTATCTGGATCTGCAGCCCCCGGCAACCTTGTCTTGCCGTGGTTGGATCCTTGTGCTTGCAGCCCCCAGCAACTCTGGTTTGCCGGGGTCGGGACGCCGGTCCGTTTCCTTTCTTCCAAGTAGCTCAGCAGAAGTGCTCATGTGCCCTGCGAACCAAAGGAGGACAGAAAAGAAACAGATAGACGCGAACTCGACCACTAGGCTAGGGGTTAGTCGTCGCTAAGCACTATCAACCCTAACCAAGGAAGAGACTCGACCTAGCATGCATTCTATAACTTAGGGCGCCAGCGCTTCATTTATTTATGTTCAGGGTCTGCGCCTGGCTTTGTACGAAGGGTTACATGCCTTGCCGGCAAAGTTTGTACAAAAGGTGGCTTGCCGGGAGGCCCGGCAAGCCGTGCCTTATGGGTAAAACCTGCGAAGATGCTCGATGTTCCAGGAGTTGCTCACTTGGACAACATCTTCGGTCTCCAGGCGGACTGGGCCGGGCCTGGTGACTCGTATTACCCGATAAGGGCCTTCCCACTTTGGCGTCAACTTGTTGGAATTCTCGGCCGACTGAATGCGCCGAAGAACAAGGTCGCCTTCCATAAAGCTTCGGGCATGGACCTTGCGGCTATGGTAGCGGCACAAGGCTTGCTGGTAGTGTTCTGCTCTCACAGCCGCCCGAAGACGATCTTCCTCAAGGAGCGTCGCGTCATCTTGGCGCAACTGCTCTTGCTCAAGCTCATCATAAGTGAGCACTCGAGGTGACCCGTATATGAGTTCCGTGGGGAGAACTGCTTCTACCCTGTATACCAGGGCAAAAGGTGCCTGGATGGTGGCTCGATTTGGCGTCGTCCTGATCGACCAAAGAACCGCCGGCAATTCATCAATCCAGCGCCTTCCGCTCTTGCCCAGCTTGTCAAAAGTCTTTGTTCTTAGGCCTCGCAACACTTCAGCATTTGCCCTCTTCGCTTGGCCGTTACTCCGTGGGTGTGCCACGGAAGCAAAACAGACCTTGCTGCCGAGGTCTTGAATGTATTGCATGAGGGTGTGGCTTGTGAACTGCGTGTCGTTGTTGGTGATGACTCTGTTTGGCACACCAAAACAGCAGACAATCCCTTGAAAAACTTGACAGCTGACTGAGCAGTCACCTTTCTCACTGCTTCCACCTCCGGCCACTTTGTGAACTTGTCGATTGCAACGTACAAGTACTCAAAGCCCCCTACAGCGCGGGGGAAAGGGCCTAGTATATCGAGCCCCAGACCGAGAATGTCAGGAGAGAGGGATTGTTTGAAGGGCTTGAGTTGGTTGATGAAGCTTCTTTGAATGGAACTGACACGCTTCACACTTGGTTACTAGTGCCGTCGCATCCTGGAGGGCGGTGGGCCAAAAGAAACCTTGCCGGAACGCCTTTCCGGCAAGGGCCCTAGACCCTATGTGGGAGCCACCTATGCCTCCATGTATCTCTTCCAACAGCTCCAGTCCTTCCTCCCGGGGGATGCACTTCAATTTCACGCCGTTCGGCCTTCTCCTGTACAGGACGTCGTCGACGAACTGGTACAGGGCGGACCGGCGGGCTACTTTTTCCGCTTCCTCCTGCTCCTCAGGAAGTTGCCCTGTTTGGAGGAATTAGACAGTATGCTGTGCCCATGCCAGAGCCTGGGGCTCAACAGCAAGGACCAAAGGCATTTCCTCAGCCACGGGCGCGGCTGTCTCCATGGCCAGGGCTTGACGCCCTGCCGGAGCCAGTTGCCCTTTGGCAGGCTCAGCGTCCACGGCAGCACCCTTGCCGGTAACCCCAGGGGGCTCGGTAGGAAAGTACTTGCCGGGACCTGACTTCCTCTGCTTGTTCTGCCCCGTTGATGGTTCGACGGATGGTTGAATTAACTGGAGCAAAAAGGTACCTGGTTCCACAGGTAGCTTGAATGCAGCACACTTTGACAGTTAATCGGCGATGTCATTCTCCATTCGGGGGACATGCTCCGCTTGGATACCGTCAAAGCGTTCCTCCAGCTTCCTCACCTCATCTACATAGGCCTCCATCAGTGGGCTCTGATGAACCTTGTTGACCTGTCTGACAACGAGCTGCGAGTCACCCCTGACGATGAGCTTCTTAACCCCGAGGTCTGCCGCGATCCTGAGACCGGCAAGCAGCCCTTCGTATTCCGCAGTGTTGTTGGTGGACATCTCCTTGGGAAAGTGCATCTGGACCACGTACTTGAGGTGCTCTCCGGTGGGCACGACGAGTAGCACGCCGGCACCAGCGCCTTGCAGTGAGAAAGACCCATCAAAGTACATGATCCAGTCGCGGTCTGCTTCCTTGCCGGGGAGAGCGGCCTCCTGGATTTCTTCGTCAGGCGTTGAGGTCCATTCTGCAATGAACTCCGCCAAGACTCTGCTTTAGATCGTCGAGGTACTTTCAAACTTCAAACCAAAACTTGACAACTCCAAGGCCCATTCCACAATCCTTCCGGTAAGTGCATCAACCAAGACATAACACTGGGCTTCAGTTCCAGCGGGAAATAGTTGGCAAGCACCTTGTCGTCGCGAGCTCCAGTAGCCTGCATCGCGATGGTGTAGATGCTGAGGAACTCGGACGGATGGGTTTTGCCAGTGTACTTCTCGCCGACGTTGGGCTTGAACGTGCTGTGGGACGGCCACTGGAACTGCCGCAGCTCACGGGTGAAGGCCGGGCAGCCCACCTCGTAAGGTAGGCCGCCGGAGCCCCCAGTGCTGGGTGGTCCATAGCGGGTCCCGCCCGCTTGTCCGACTGGTGGCGTGTATCACGCCGGCGCTCAATAGTGGTCCGAGTATCTTCGTGAGCTCGTTCTCGAAGAACCTGGCACTAGTCGCGGTGGGTCCGCGGGTCGGACGACGCTATAGAGATGTTATCACAAGCGTCGTCACGACAGGCCGACGCTCGCGGCGGCTGGCGAGGAGGAGGAGAGTGCATCGTGGCCGCATCTCCCCCGGTCCTCCCAGCGCCAGCACGTGGTGGCTCGGTGGAGAGCAGTCCCGAGGGCCCCGCCAGCCGCGGATCGTCTTTGTTGGCGATGGCGACGAGGCTCCGGATGGTGGCCCTCCACTCGTCGAGCTTCTCTGCAGCAGGAGGTAAGTCGAGGAGAAGCTGCACGCGCGCCAAAGCTTCTGCTGGCGTGGGCGGCGGCGATAGCTGCGTGGATCGCGGCACGCTTCGACTTTTAACCACGTTAGAAGGAGCTCCGTTACGATCCAGCGGCTGCGTGCCATTTTTGCCAGCACTTCGGCGGGCATGCTGAACTCCTTCATCCCGTGGACGACGCACAGGGCTCTTCCCATGGCGGTGCCCAGGGTCACCGGCGTGGTGACGCTGCTCGTCGCGCACACCATGGGAAGAGCGCGCAGTGGTCACCGGCGTGGGCGTCTTGGAGGTCGCTGCGTCGCCCGGGGTTGGCACAACGACATTCCTAGAGGGCCCTGCGCCGCCTGCGGGGGGTCCAGCTCCGTCTTTGGATCTGGCGACGTGCGGCTGGTCGTCTGGCGCGCGAACGACGCTGCTCGCCAGGCTCTGACTGCCAGGGCGATGCTGGTGTTCGCGGACCGCGGCCCGGGTCCTGTCCGCGACCGGCCCACTCCTCGCTCGCACTGGCACGGGCCGTTCGGCTCCCAACGAGCCGATCGCCGTGGCCGTCTTCTTCTTGGGAGCCATGGCGACGAAGAATTGCTAGGCTAGCTACTAGACCAGATTCTCACAATTGCGCCCCCTACCTGGCGCGCCAAAGATGTGGGTGTGGAACGACACCTGTGGGAGCACAAGAATCCCTACTACGGTTGCTGGGGTGCGGGGTTGCGAGAAGAGCAGGATTAGTAACCAACACGAGGATCGTTTACCCAGCTTCGGGCCGCGAGGATGCGTAAAACCCTAGTCCTGCTTTGGTGGGTGTATTTCAGAGAGTTCTTGAGCTCTCGAACTAGCTGTGGTGAGTGTGTGGTTCGAAAGAGCCGAATCCTTCTCCAGTATGCCATGGGCCTCCTTCTATAGTCGAAAGGGGCTGCCACAGTGGCACACAGGAGGTGGAAAGGTGCATAGTGCTATGAGCTTATCGCTCGTATTACAGGACAAGACACATTTAATGCGTAGCTTAGGTGTCCCCGTGCTTTATCGGGGACGGGGGCGAGGCCCGTGCCGTCCGTCGCCGCTCCTCCTTGCTTCGACACGCGCCCTGGCTAGCGACGCATGCGGCACCACGTAGGCAGGCAGGCAGCTGAGGTGGCGCGGTGGTGGAGCCTCCACGAAGATCTACATGCCGCCACGCAGGCGTTTGATGAGTTGGCCTGGGAGCTGCATGTTGCCACGCAGGTGCCCGCCCAGCTGGTTGGGCTGGCAGCTGCATGTGAACGGTGCTGGAGACTCGGTTGGTGCGGGCCTGGTAGTGGACCTGCTGGTGCCCTCTGTGAGGGCCTTGCTGGGTGGCCCGGCAAGGGTCTTGCCAGGGCCGTTGAGGCTGCCCCGGCAAGGGTCTTGCCAGGGGAACCTGCTTCGTCCCTCTTCTCTTTGTGGTCTTGGCCTTGGCGTTGCTCTGGTTATCTTGGGCTTCGGTCTTACCTTGGCTCACCTCCCCTATTCTGCTTGGTGTGACCGTGGGTGCGGCTCCGACTGCCCTTGCACAGGTAAAGGGGTACAAAAGTGCGCCCCTCCTTTTGTACACCGACAGCTTTCCTAACCCCGTGCGGGGTGTACTGCTACACCTACATGTCGTTCGGGCTGCGCAATGCCGGGGCGGCCTTCCAGCAACTAATGCACATCGCTTTGGGCCGACAACTTGGGAGGAATGCCGAGGCATACGTCGATGACATAGTGGTCAAATCTCGGGAGGCGAGAACTCTCATCGAGGTTCTCGAAGAGACATTTGCCAGCCTGCGCAAGGTAAACTTGCGGCTCAACCCAGAGAAGTGCATGTTCAGTGTCCCGTCCGGCAAGCTACTGGATTTCCTGGTGTCGCATAGAGGGATCGAGGTCAACCCGGAGAAGATCAGGGCAATAGAGAGGATGAGCCCGCCGCAGACCCTCAAAGAGATGCACAAGCTGGCGGGCTGCATGACTTCACTGGGGCGCTTCATATCCAAGCCGGGCGAACGCGCCCTCCCGTTCTTCAAGCCCTCAAGAGGTACCTCACCAGCCCGCCGGTGATGGTAGCGCCTCGTCCTCTTAAACCCCTGGTGCTTTACCTAGCTGCCACACCTTGGCCAGTGCGGCGCTCGTGGCGGTCCGGGAAGAGCGTGCGGTTAAGGGTGCGCGCGCAGCGCCCCGCACCCTACCAAGGCACCGCAACCTCAGGATAGCGCTCCTGAGGCCTCGGCCGCCCCACCAGGCGATGGGGCTCCCGAGGATGGCGCTCGTGAGACCGCGGCTGCCCTGCTAGACGACAAAGCTCCTCAGACTCCCCCGCCTCAGGAGGGACAAGACCCCGCTGACGCCTCCTCCATCATCGAGCATCCCGTGTACTTCGTCAACACGGTGTTGCATGATGCACGTGCGCACTACCCCATGCCACAGAAGCTCCTGCTCACACTCCTCATTGCCTCCAGGAAACTATGTCACTACTTGCAAGGCCACCCCATCAAGGTTGTCTCAGCCCACCCCTTGGAGAGGGTGCTCCGGAGCCCCAATGCCGCGGGAAGGGTCGCCGAATCGAACATCAAGCGGAAGGCGTTCCAGCTGGAGTTTACCACCACCAGAGTCATCAAGGGTGCGGCCCTCGCCGACTTTGTGGCGGAATGGACTAACGCCCTTGGCCGAGAAGTGGGCGAGGACCATTCTCTCGCGCCCGGAGACGAGGCACCAGACGGCTGGGTCATGTACTTCGACGGTGCATTTGCACGCCAAGGCGTGGGGGCTGGAGCCGTGTTCATCTCACCTACCCACGACAAGCTCTACTACGCCGTGCAACTCTGCTTCCAGAATGGCAGGAAGGTCTCCAACAACATTGTTCAGTACAAGGGCCTGATCACCGTCCTCAAGGCTGCGGCAGCTCTGGGTGTCAGGCGCCTCACCATCAGGGGCGACACCCAGCTCCTCGTCAACTTCTCCAACAAGGCGGACAAGCCAGAGGACGAGCACATGGAGGCATACCTTGAGGAGGTATGCAAAATTGAGAAACAGTTCTTAGGCTTGGAATTGCAGCACGTGCCACACGGCACAAACAAGGAGGCAGATGACATTGCTAAGAGGACGTCCCGATGCCACCCTCAGGAGCCTGACGTCTTTGAGGAACGACTCTTCAAGCCGTCAGCAGCTGCCCCCACCGCGGGACCGGCGCTGCCTCGGGAGGAGCTACCCCGGCACCCCCCTCGGGCGCCCCAGCCTGCGGCCCAACCTCGGGAGCCCGCCTGCTTCTCGCACTCGATCCTCAAGAGGGGTGCTGGACCGAGGAATTGAAGGTGTGCCTGCTTTGGGGCACCTTGCTGGAGAAAGAGGAAGGCGCAGAGCATGTGGCCCACCAGGCCACCGCGTACTGCATCCAGGACGGTGAGCTCTACCGGAGGTGCGCAAACGATGTTTCTCTACGATGCATCTCCAAGGAGCAGGGGTGCAAGCTGCTGGCCGACATACATGGTGGGGACTGCGGGCATCACTCTCATCGCGCACCCTCGTGGGCAAGGTGTTCCGCAGCGTATTCTACTAGACCATGGCACTCAATGATGCCACTGAATTGGTGAGATCTTGCGAGGCATGTCAGTTCCATGCCAAGCAGATCCAGCAGCTCGGTCAGGGTATCCAGACCATCCCGCTCTCGTGGCCGTTCGTGGTCTGGGGTTGGACATCCTGGGCCCGTTCCCTCAAGCGCACGGGCGCTACCGCTACCTCTATGTCACCATCGACAAGTTCACCAAGTGGGCGGAGGTGGAAGCCGTCCATACCATCCCAGCTGCCTCGGCCGTCAAGATCATCAAGGGCCTCATGAGCCATTTCGGTGTTGCCAACCACATCATCATTGACAATGGCTCTCAGTTCATGAGTAACCTTTTCAAAACATATTGTGCTTGTCGGTGTTCTGGGAACGGGGGTCCCTAGACTTGCCTGCCTGCGGCCCATAGCGTGGCCAAGCGAGCAGGCCGTACGGCCCATCTTCATCAACAAGGCATCCAAGACCCTCGCGAGGGTCTAAGCCTCGCGAGGCGGACGACGCAAGACCTCCTCCGGAGTAGCCTAACCAGGCAGGCTCGCGAGGAGCGGAGATATCAAGGCGGGGCAAAACCTCACGAGGCTCTCGTGACGTGAGCCATGACGAACGGCACCAGGCGGGCGCCAGCGCGCGCAACGTCCTTATTTCCTCTTTGGTGCTAAGGAGGCCAGCGCAGGCGAAGAGTACCGAGGCATCAGGCAAAGGTTGCTATATTGGTGCAACGAGACCAAGACGAGGAGGACGACAAGACGGAGGTCATCGTGGAGCCCAAGACGGCGTCACCACCAGAGCTTTTCGCAGGCGAAGACCGCTTTTGTCAGGATAGCTTGTACTAGCTGTCCCCCTTCAAATTTGCCCGCCGTTGTTGGCTCCCTTCCCGCTCGATATTTGGGAAGAGGACCAGGGCCTATATAAGTAGAGCTAGCCACCATAGTAGAGGCATCTCATCTTAGCTTGATCCAACCCGATCGAGAGCCTAGCCACAAGAACACCTCAACCTCAGGAGGCTGTTCTTCCCTTGTACTGTTCATCATTAGCCTAAGAGGCAATCCACCACCACCACACTGGAGTAGGGTATTACACCACAACGGTGGCCCGAACCAGTATAAACCTCGTGTCTCTCTCTGTTGCGAGTTCGCCGAGTTCGTCCGCGAGATCTTTGCGAGCTAGGGCATAGATCGGTAGGAGGGAAAGACTTCGCGCGCACCCCAGTGTTCGAACCTCAAGGGTTTGCCGGAACCCCACATCCGACATTTGGCGCGCCAGGTAGGGGTGCGCCGGAGCTCCTCTCCACCAACCTGCACCTTGTACCGCCGCACTACGTTCCCATGGCAGGTGCCCCGGCGCCCGCCTCTGCGGCCGACACCAGCAGCAGGGAGTCTAGGTACCGAGCCCTGGCCCCCGCCCTGCGGCGAGTGCAGTGGCCAACCAAGTTCAAACCGGAGATGCCACCACGTTACGACGGCGCCACAGACCCGGCGCCGTTCCTGCTGGCGTACGAGGAGGCCGTCCTTGAAGCCGGAGGCGACGACAAGATCATGGCCAACTGGTTCCCCGTGGCCCTCGCCGGCGAGCCGCGCGCCTGGCTGCTCAACCTCCCGGGATCCACGGTGGCATCCTGGGGGGAACTCTACAACCTCTTCACCGCGCGTTACGCGGTGCCGGTGCACCACGCAGTCGCGGCACTGCTGGGTGGCTCCCAGGCACTGCTGGGTGGCTCCCAAGCACCGCCGTCAGATCGCCACGTCAAACCGTTCCTCCGTTAGATCGGGGCCAACTCCAAGAGCTCGGGGGCTCCGCCAGGTTGGGCTGCCCCAGAGGCCGACATCACCTTCGGCTCAGAAGACCACCCCGGCTCCACCACCGGCTCCGGCATGCTCCTGATGCTCTGCACTCCCACCATCTGCAACGTGGCCGTCACCAAAACCCTCATTGACAGCGGTGCCGGCCTCAACTTGCTCTTCGTAGAAGCCATCAGCCTTCTCCACGTGCCGCCCGAGCGGCTCAACCTCAGCAAGCCCTTTTCAGGAGTGGGTGGTGGAGCTGCCCACTCTCTGAGGCAGATCCACCTCCCTGTCACCTTCGGCACACGCGACAACTACCGCACTGAGCTGGTGGACTTCGACATCGCCCGCATTGGTCTCCCATACAACGCCATCCTCGGGTACCTGGCTCTCGCTCAGTTCATGGCGGCGACTCACCCGGCGTACAACCTCATGAAGATGCCAGGGAGCAAGGGTGTCCTCACTGTCAAGGGGGACACTAAGGAGGCCGTGACGGCGCTCAGGCTCGCCTTCAAGACCGCGGCAGCAGCATAGCCAGCCGGCGCCGGTATGCCCGAGGCCAAGGCGACCGCGCCCACCAAGAAGAAGCAGTTGTTCACTCAAGACAAGGCGGAGACCAAGTAGGTGCTGGTCAACAAGGACGAGTCTCCAAGAGCCACCTTCACCATAGGAACCGGCCTTGACCTGGGACAAGAAGAAGCTTTGGTGAGGTTTTTGCGCGCGAACAAGGAGATATTCGCGTGGGAGCCCAATCAGCTGGTAGGGGTCCCGAGAGAGGTGATCCAGCATCATCTAAGGGTGTGCCCCAACGTACGCCCCGTGAAGCAGCAAGCAAGACGGCAGTCCACTGAGAAGCAGGCCTTCATCGTCCAAGAGACACGCAAGCTGGAGGCGGCAGGTACCATCCGAGAAGTTCGATACCCCGAATGGCTAGCGAACCCCGTCGTGGTACCAAAGAAAGGCGGGAAGGAATGGATGTGCGTCGACTTCACCAACCTTAACAAAGCTTGCCCCCAAGATCCGTTCCCGCTTCCACGCATCGATCAAATCGTCGATTCCACCGCCGAGTGCGACTTGCTATGTTTCCTGGATGCATTCTCGGGATACCACCAAATCAAGATGGCGGTGGAGGATGTGGAGAAGACAGCCTTCCTGACACCATGCGGGGTGTATTGCTACACCTGCATGCCCTTCGGGCTGCGCAACCTTTCAACAGTTGATGCACATCGCCTTGGGGCGGCAGCTTGACAGAAACACAGAGACCTACGTTGATGACATAGTGGTCAAATCTCGCGAGGCGAGGACATTGATTCAAGACTTGGAGGAGACCTTCAAGAGCTTGCACCAAGTGAACTTGAAGCTTAACCCGGAGAAGTGCGTGTTTGGCGTCCCCTCCGGCAAGCTACTGGGGTTCCTCGTATCCCACAGAGGGATCGAGGCGAACCCGGAGAAGATCAAGGCCATCGAAGACATGAGCCCACCACAGACCCTCAAGGAGATGCAGAAGCTAGCGGGGTGGGTGACCGCGTTAGGGCGTTTCATCTCCAAGCTAGGCGAGCATGCCTTACCCTTCTTTAAGCTCATGAAGAAGAAGGGCCCGTTCGAGTGGACCCCGGAGGCCGACCGAGCGTTCCAAGACCTCAAGAAATACCTCACCAGCCCTCCGGTGATGGTGGCACCGCGGCCTCTCGAACCTCTGGTGCTCTACCTTGCCGCTACACCGTACTCCACTAGCGCGGTGCTGGTGGCGGTTCGGGAGGAGCGCCAAGACAAGGGTGTGCCGCGCCAAGCCAGAGCTGATGCAGTGCGGGGTCAGGAAGGCGCAGCAAGGCCATCGGTGGCGGAAGACCAAGCTCAGCAGGGCAACATCGCAGAAGCTCCTGAGGACGGTCAGGTCTCAGGAAACCCACCACCTCAGGATATGCCACAATCTCCGCAGGACCCGAGCCTCGACAGTATGCCAGCCCTCGTCGAGCACCCGGTGTAGTTCGTCAGCACCGTACTGCGGGACGCGAGGGCGCGCTACCCCATGCTGCAAAAGCTCCTGCTCGCACTCTTGGTGGCCTCGCGCAAGCTGCGGCACTACTTCCAGGGCCACCCCATCAAGGTTGTCTCAGCCTACCCATTGGAGAGGGTACTCAGGAGCCCTAACTTAGCCGGAAGGGTTGCTGAGTGGAACATCGAGTTGCAAGCATTCCAGCTCGAGTTCAGCACTACCAGGGTCATCAAGGGAGCCGCGCTCGCCAATTTTGTGGCAGAATGGATAGATGCCCCGGCTCTTGAGGAAGGAGAAGACCGGTCCACCTCCCCAGGAAGCGAGGCACCAGACGGCTGGGTCATGTATTTCGATGGTGCCTTCGCGCACCAGGGCGCGGGGGCTGGAGCAGTGCTCATCTCGCCCAGTCAGGACAAGCTCTACTACGCCGTGCAACTCTGTTTTCAGCACGACGAGAAGGTCTCCAACAATATCGCAGAATACGAAGGCCTCATAGCTGGCCTGAAGGGTGCGACGGCTCTAGGGGTGAAGCGCTTAACCATCAAAGGCGACTTGCAACTCCTCTTCAACTTCTCCAACAAGGTGTACGAGCCGAAGGACGAGCATATGGAGGCCTACCTCGCGGAGGTGCGCAAGATGGAAAAACAGTTCTTGGGCCTTGAGCTACAACAAGGAAGCCGACGACATCGCCAAGAGAGCGTCCAAGCGGCAACCGCAAGAGCCCGGTGTCTTCGAGGAGCGGCTCTTCAAGCCATCAGCTACGCCACCTCTTTCGAGCATGACTCAGCCTCGGGAGGAGCTCCCACAGCCTCCGGCCACAGGAGCCCCAGCCTGTGGCCCGACCTCAGGAGCTCGGTTGCTCTTGGCGCTCGAGCCCCAGGAGGAATGCTGGACCAAGGAGTTCAAGGAGTAACTGATGCACGAGATGTTGCCGAAGAAGGAAGAGGACGCGGAGCGCGTGGCACGGCAAGCCACGGCATACTGTATCCAAGACGGCGAGTTATACAGGAAACAGCCAAATGATGTCACGCTGCGCTGCATATCCAGTGATCAAGGAAGGGAGTTGCTGATTGACATACACGGCGGGGACTGGTGACACCACTCATCGTCACGGACCCTCGTCGGCAAGGTGTTCCGCAGCGGATTCTACTGGCCTACAACACTCAACGATGCAGCTGAGCTGGTGAAGTCCTGCGAAGCTTGCCAATTCCACACCAAGCAAATCCATCAGCCTGCTCAGGGCTTCCAAACCATTCCGCTCACATGGCCGTTCGCGGTCTGGGGGCTGGACATCCTAGGCACGTTCCCCCGAGCGCTAGGGGGCTACCGCTATCTCTACGTCGCCATTGACAAGTTCACCAAGTGGGCGGAAGTGGAAGCCGTCCGTACCATTCCAGCCAGCTCTGCTGTCAAGTTCATCAAGGGCCTCGTGAGCCGCTTCGGGGTCCCCAACCGCATCATCACAGATAACGGCTCGCAGTTTACTAGTAACCTCTTCAAAATCTACCGTGCTAACCTTGGAACGCAGATCTGCTACGCTTCGGTGGCCCACCCCAGGAGCAATGGTCAGGCTGAACGCGCCAACGCTGAGGTCCTGAGGGGCATCAAGACCAGAACCTTCAAGAAGAAGCTGGAGGCCTACGGCAGGGGCTGGCACGACGAGCTCTAGTCCGTGCTGTGGTCCATCCGCACCACAGCTACCAAGCCAACGGGCGAGACTCCGTTCTTCCTCATCTACGGAGCCGAAGCAGTCCTTCCTCACGAAGTCAAGGATCGCTCCGCGTGGGTTCTGGCGTTCAACGAAACGCAGCAGGATGCCATGCGGGGGATGGATCTTGTGCTGGGGGAGGAACGTCATTGCGAAGCTGCATTAAGGGCGGCAAGGTACCAGCAAGCGCTGCGGCATTACCACTGCCGCAACATTCGCTCCACGATGCTCGAGACAGGTGACCTGGTCCTGAGGCGGGTCCTCTCCAGGGAAGGGCGGCACAAGCTTTCGCCCATGTGGGAGGGCCCGTTCAGGGTCGTCCGCATCTCCAGGCCTGGCGCCGTGCGCCTGGAGATGCAAGAAGGCACACCTATCCAAAACGCCTGGAACATCCAACACCTTAGTAAGTTCTACCCATGAAGCAAAGCCCAGAGCCTATGAAGAAAGGCCCAGAGCCTGTGAAGAAAGGCCCA
Organism: Triticum aestivum; assembly: GCF_018294505.1. Lineage (NCBI taxonomy): Eukaryota > Viridiplantae > Streptophyta > Magnoliopsida > Poales > Poaceae > Triticum > Triticum aestivum. The sequence continues at coordinate 168,273,300 of NC_057808.1, read as the reverse complement.
GAGCCTGTGAAGAAGGCCCAGTGCCTGTGAAGAATCGCCACCCATGACACTCTCACGTAATAATGAGTTGGGGATGTACACGCCCCAGAGTCTCAGGAGCGCTGGCCTCAGGCCCTGGGGCTCCCTCCCACGCCTAGTGGACAACACTTAGCTCCGCGCTGGTGAGAAGACTTGAAGACTAGATTAGCTGCCGGACGCCAAGGACGAGGCGGCCCAGTGTGGCGCCTTCGTTGCGGTATGGCACCCAGGAGCCGGCAACCGCTTCCCTTCCATCACCTTGACCCAGTCCGTCAAGCTATGGCAGAAGTCGTACTTCTACGTGAAGAAAGTCAACCCGGCAGTGGACTTCGTCAACCTACCGGCCTACAAAGCCGGCCCACCGGCCGAGCCGCGCACCAACTGGGCCTTCAAGCCGAAGCACCTGTCGCTTGCCTCTACCGCCGCTGTCGCCAGGCTTAAGGAGATGACGGACTTGGAGGGGCTCCAGGCGTCCGACTTGTTGACCGCCTTCGTGGTGCGCCGGTTCTCCCTCTGTAGGGCCGGCCTCACATGATCAGTCAGATGAGTGGGCACCGAGATCCGTGCCGACTGTCCACCCGGGAGATGCCGGCCATAGAGGTGGCCCGTATGGTGAACGAGATTGCAAACCTCAAGCTCTCGGAGTCGGATTGGCACTTCGGCAAGCGGCCATACTCCCGCGTGCATCCGCCTCCTGCCGTAAGCTCCCGACTCCCCTTTCTTTCTTTATCTTTTCTTGTTCTATCGAGTTCTGCTTTGTCCTCTGACCAGTCGGACGTGTCGAACCTCCTCAGGCAGCCGACGCCCCAGCGCACGGCCAGGAGTACTTGCTAGACCGAGCGGTGAGCGACGCGTACGACCCCGACTTGGGGGGCGGCCGCCTTGGAAGACGGCGCCACGTGCGATGGCGATGGGGCAGGCGGCTCCAGTGGAGGAGGCGGCGTTGAGACATGGCCAGATGACGACGACGAGGAGGCCGAGCCGCGTCGCCAGCCGGTTGCCAACAGGGCGGGGGCGAGCTCCTCAGCGGCGCCACCCGCACCAGGCGGCGCACCGAAGTGCCGAGCCGGCACGCAGCTGCAAGGCGGTCGGCAGAAGAAGCCCAAGGGCTCGGCCGCGGCGACCAGGCGAGAGGAGGCCTCCATGAAGGCAGCCCGGTATGAGCGGGCCCTGAAGCAGCCGTCGACCGTGTCCGCGTAAGAATACATCTTTCCTGGTGTCTTCCTTTGTTCCTTTTTCGCAAACTTCTTTCTGAATTTTTCTAGTTTTGTGTGAACAGGGCCCTGCTCTCTCTTGAGCGGTCGACCTCCGCCTCCATCATCGGGGGGGGGGGGGTGGAGGGCTGCGCCAACACCCACCACATAGACCCGCTCGCCGACCTTCGGGAGGCGATGGAGAAGAACGCGCGGGAGGTGCGCGAGGAGAAGGAGAGGGCGGAGCAGGCGAAGGCGGACGCGGCAGCCAAGGCCCAGGCTGACGCCGTGGCCAAGGCCCAGGAGGAGGAGGC